>NC_081310.1:200840467-201155155 GCF_026419965.1 Kogia breviceps
GGACCTAGGGCCCCCAGGCCCCCCCCCCTTGCCCCCCCACCCCCGCATCCACCAACCGCCCAGGCCTCCCTGGCCGCACAGTCTCGGAGCTGCCCGCCGCACCCCCACCCGTGCGGCCCTCAAAAAAGAGGTCTCCCGCCCCCTGCTGGCGCCCCGCTGGAACCGCCTCGAGATCCGGGCCGGTGGCGGGGCAGCGGCAGGGGGCGGGGCCGGCGCTCGGGAACAAAGGAGGCTTGTTAGCTTCATGCAGGCGGGACACTGGGGGAAGGAGAAAAAAATCAATGTTTGCTAAATAGGAGAAAAAAATCACCCTGCCTCAGTGGGGAAAAGGTTTATTTTCAAGTGTATTAAAGTGATTACCCAGAGGAAAAGTGGAGCAAATGAACAAGTGTGTAGAGTGGTGAGTCGCCCGTTTTCCCAGGGAGCTCTGAAGAGCAGAGCTTGCACGCTGCCCGCCCCCCCCCCCCAAGCCGGACACGGCCAGGCTTTCGGTTTTAAATAGTTTATAACATTTCAGAGGCAGCGTCTAAGTGAGGGCCGTCCCTGGAGAGGCCCTGCAGACCTCTGCATTTAGCCAGTGATAAATAACCCGGCGCACGCAGGGCCCGGAAGGATCCCAGATTTAATTCAAATAATTTAAAATCTAATGTTGAAAGAGCTCTTTGCATTCATGGGCCGTGCGCGTTTCCAGCTGGAGAAAGAAAAGGCTTTGTGTTCTGGGTGGGGGCAGGGTGGCAGGCTGGAACCCAAGGTTCGGGGACTAACCTTTTTACCATGTGCTGCTTCCAGCCCGCTAGCCAACATTTTTCATATTGTAAGTGGCATCGGTTCTGAAAGCCAGACGTGGGGGGAACATGTTTTACCCTCTCCATGGAGTTTCGCCTCCAGGTGAAAGGATTTTTGTCCACGGCGAGGCTGCTTCCTCGCAAGCCCACGGCGAGAAGCGGAGGGGCTGCCCCCTCTCTGACGATGCTCGGCCCTCCCGGGCAGCTCCCGGACAGCTCGGGTTTCTAGATGGAGGTGTCTCGATGCGGACACGGTCCCCTGCGGCTGCATGCCCTCTGGGGGCCCGTAGAGCAGTCCCCATCATGGTGGGGGGCCGGGGCCCATCCGAGGACGGAGCCCCCAGTTGGCCTCGCCCCCTTCCGGCCTGATCCACACATCAGGAGAGTGGCCAGGGCCACCAGCAGATGGGTCCCAAGAGACCGGAATGGTGGCTGAGGCAGGCCGGAGAGTCCACGCTCAGCTGTGAAGGATGTGGGAACCTGTGTGTTGTGTCTTTGGCAGCCCAAGAGTCACAGCCACCAAGAGCCTCGGAATAGAACCGTGTTTGGAAATAGGGTGTTTGCAGGTGCAATCAGATCAGTGAAGACGAGGTCACGTTGGATCAGAATGGTCTCTAGATCCAATGACTCGTGTCCTCGGAAGAAGCAAAAGCAGAGACACACAGGGAGACGGCCCCGTGACGGCGGAAGCAGGGGTGACGTGTCTCCAAGCCAAGGACAGCTGGCAACACCAGATGCTGGGGAGAGGCACATAGCAGAGAGTCCCTGGAGCCTCCAGAAGGAACCAGCCATGCCCGCACCTGGACTCAGACCGCTGGCCTCCAGACCGCGGGAGAACACGTTTCTGTGGTTTTTAAGCCCTCGGCTGTGGCGTTTTGTTACAACAGCCCAGAAGATGCACAGGACAACGGTCAGAGGTCCGGGCTGTGTACCTGCAACCAGCATCCATCTGTTGACATAATGTAAACACAGGTGCTGTGATGGGTGACAAGAAGCGTCCCCTTTGTGAGCTGCTTCCCTTGCACGAGCTGCTCCGAGGCAGCGCCGGGTGCCCTGAGCCTGCGGACACACCTCTGCAGCAGCTTTCCCTGCAGCCGCGGAACGTCGGTGGGGATGAAACACACCCGGCAGCTTGCCTTCCTAAAATGACCCATTGCCCCCGTCCTGGCTGTTCTTTTTCTTTTTAAGAGGATCTACAGGACCTTCTCTTAAAAGGTACCCAAAAGGCAACCTCTCGCGTTCAGCATTCGTTCCCAGCTTGGGTGGCGGACGCCCTGGAGCATCCTGGAGGCGAGGGGGCTGGAGGAGCTCTTGGCACAGGGAGGCATCCCCCCAACTCAGCCCCAGGCCGCATCTCACGGTCCCCCCGGCGGCGTCAGACTCTGGGCAACCGGCCACAGATCTAGGGTGCCGGGGGCTGGGGACAAGATTTCTGTACAAATAAACACTGCTGGCCTATCAAGAGGGAGACCTTCCAGGGCACTCGGGAGAAGCCTCGCTGGGCAGAGCCAGGATCATGTATCTGAGATCTTGGTGGTGAGTGGTGGGGGGGGAGGGGTGCCCTCCAATCACCTGGGGTTTCCTGACCCAAGGCAGGGAGAACCACACCCCCAAGCCGCCTCCCCCAGTGCTGTCTCTGCCTGACCCCTTCCCGGCTGACAACCGTCGCAGGGCTCAGGGAACGGCAGTCCCGGTTGGCGGGCGCAGCAAAGCCTCCGGCCAGGCCGCTGCCGCAGACGGGGAAGGGTGGTGAAACTGTACGGGATCAGCCGGTGCCGTTGCCGCTTCTGTCCTGCAAGCTGAACAGAATCCGCGGCCAGGCCGTGTCCAGAGGCCGGAGGCCGGCTGGACCTGCCCACCCCGCACGCTCGCCATCCTCCGGATCCTCGGGCTCGGGGGTGCCTCTTCTCCCCAGTTTGGGGACTATTTCCTCCAGATTTCTGACATCTGCACGAAGGCGCGGGAGCCTCGTGGACCACCCTCTCCACGTGTCCTGCTCCGCAGGGCAGCCACAGCCTCCTGCGACCGTGTCCATCGACAGGCCCGGTGCCCCAGGCCACCGGGCAGTAGCCACATGCGGCTGGCGGCTGCCAGGCTGGACACGCCTGCGCAGGCCTGCCCACCGGGGCACGGAGGTCTGTGGACGGAGACGTCTGGGGCCACGCCTTCCAGGATCACCCCTGAGCTCCCCGCCCGGCGTCCCCCGACCTGGCCGGTTAATCGGGGGTGTGCCCGTGTGCGGATTTTTTGACTTTAGCCTCGGCTGGCAGAGGTGGGGTTACCACCTGCCCTAGAACTTGCACGTACTAAGACTTTTTCCCTGTTTATCTGAAACGCAGACTTAAGTTCCGGGCGTCCTGAACTTGTACGTGCAAACCCGGCCACCCCACGTGCGAGCGCCCAGCTCACAGACATGGGCCCTAAGCTCTCCGGGGTGGGCGTGCTCGTGACTGGCGTTTTCCTCGTGGGAACCTCAAACACGCAGCAGCACCGAGTCAAGAGCTTTGCCCCATCCCGTCGGAAAGAGGCCGACGAGGGAGGAACGTGAGCCTCGGGAAGCCCGGCTGGGGAGAGCTGTGCCCCCCGGGCATCCGTGCCAGAGACATGCCTGGAGCTTTCCAGAAAGGAATTCAACCTAAAAATGGAAACCGGCGCCCCTCCCCCACGCCCCCGCCTGTCTGTCCAGACTCCCAAGAGAGGGACCACTGGGAAACCAGCAGCAGACACTTCAAACAGTCACACCGCACTCGCCATTCTCACAAGGGCCGGGAGGTAACCATTACCCGTGCTCGGGCCCTTATCACCACGTTCCCAAGCAGCTCGGTTAGCCTGAAACAGCCAGACCCAAGAGGCCCGGGAGCTCGGCAGGTGCCAGGAACCCGGGACAGGGTCTGCCGCCCTGGGGGAGAGCAATGGTCCCGCCTCCCCTGCCTGTGTCCTTCCGTGGCCGAATCTTCGAGGATGTTGTTTCAAAGATTTCGTGCGGACCAGGCCAGTGCCCTCCCATTGCACCACGGCATGTACCGAGCCCCTGGCTGAGCGCGCTGGGGCCATTCGGCAGGGGGCGAGGTAACAAACACACGTCCAGGTGGTGTCGGAGCCGGGTACGCGAGGCGAAGAATGCGAAACAGAGTTCGGGGCGAGTGGACTGAGGGACAGGTGGTTGCAGTTGTCTCCACTGAGCCGAGGCCCCAAAGACAGACAGGGGGCGCCATGGGGGAGCTGGCAGCAGAGCGCTCCAGCATGGCAAGGGAACAGCACGGGACGGGCAAAGGCCCTGGGGCAGGAAGGACGTCATCATCCCGAGTTCTCTGCTGACCGTTAAAAACTGGCTCTTGAATTCAGGGTGTTTCCCCATCGGCCTTGACCTGGTAAGTAAAGAGGTCCACGCCGGGGGAAGCACCACACCCAATGCCAGCAGATGCCGGGGGCCGCCAGGCTTTGGGGTCAGGGTTGGGCTGGGCTGAGGCAGCCTGGAGCCCAGGGCTCGGGTCCCCTCGTCTTTAGCCCTTTCTCTGTTTTGTGCGGCCAGAGCCGGGGTCCTCTCCACAGAACATGGCCGAGTGGCCTGGCCTTCCGAAGAGGGAGGCTCCAGGGAAAGCCGTCACCCCCACTGAGAGGCCTGAGGGCCTCCATCTGTAATGGCCAATGTCTCAGCTTTGTCAAGTGGCCCCAACGCCCTGGCTTGGGCCCCCCCGCGTGTGGGCAGGGGGCAGGGCTGGTGGGCCTGCCGGGGCTCCTCTCCCAGCCTGAGCGTCGGGCTGAGCTGGAGGGCAGCTGAGCGCCCGATTCACTCTTGCCTCCCAGGAGCCCATGAGCATCTCCGCAGAATGATGGGCAAAGGTGGGCTTTTCTGTAAGTGGAATTCATTTTGGTTATTCGCTCGGCCTCCTAAGAGTGGATAACTTCCCGCGGTGATGGCTCTGAGGTGGACGTCCTTGGACATACGTCTCTGCACAGGGGTGTCACCTGCTCCTTACGATCAAATCCTTGAGGTGGGATTTCTGGGTCAGACTCCCCCTTAACCACCTGTCTGAGTCAGTTCAGGCTGCTTTCTTGCTGTGTCCGGACGTAGGAGATGGGGCGGGAGGGAGGGCAGGAGGGAGAGAGAGTGAGTGCCCTGGTCTCCTCTTCCTCTTATCAGGGCGCTAATCTCTTCATGGGGTCCCACCCTCGTGGCCTCATCTAAACCTAACCACCTCCCAGGGGCTGCACCCCGACTCCCATCACATCGGGAGCTCGGGCTTTGACGCTTGAATTTGGGGGACACAGTGCAGCTCATAGCACAGCGCCAGCTGCAGAGGGATCGAGGCTGTAGCGCTGCCCCCTGCAGAGGTGACACTGGAGGACATGGTGAGGGGAGGCTTCCTCAGGCAGAGCTTTGGGTGGAGAGAGAAGTGGCCCAGGGGAGGATCTACACGAACTCGTGGGCAGTGGTGAACGGCTTCATGAGCTGCTCGGAGGACCGGGAGGAAACCGACTAGAAGAGAGAGGACGAGCAGTTCTAGGGAAGCGGCGTTTGGATGGACCTTGAGGAGGGGCCAGAGTCACACGACGATGTCCACCAGGGGCACCGAGCAACCCCGTGGACAGGACGGCTGGACCCGTCCTCAGGCAGCCTCTGTCCTCGGCCATCTCTGTTTCGGGCAGAGCATTCATGGATGAAGTAGGCATAGCAATCGAGTTTGAAGCTACCGTCTGGACTTCTTCTCACTGCGGTTGATGTAATTCCACTATTGCTGTATGCCCAGCTCTCAGTATCAGGGACTGACCCTAAGTCCCTGTCATGACACCACAACATCCCCCGAAGATACCAGCCAGCCACTCGGTGGCCAGTTGGTTACATGGAACCATTTCCATGCTGGAAAGTCCAGGGACTCATCCTGATGGATTGTGTTCTAGGTATGGGTTTGCTTTTCCTGCACGTGGGATCTCCTCGGGCACCATAGCCAAGAGCTCAGAGTGTCCGATTCAGTAACAGAGGGTCTTGACCCATGTTGCCTCTGACCACGGTCCTACTGGTCCTACCATGTACCAACACCATCCAGAACTGGCCAGCCTGGCAGAGAGATGGATGGGCCCCTCTCACCATCACCCCAAGCGACTCACTTTGGGAATGTGAACTTCCCATCCTCACACTTTTGGCTCTGTGGTTCCCAGAAGAACACATTTCCACCAGGGATTACAGTCGTAAGAGTCCCACTGAATTTAGGACAGTTCCCTCTAGTTATTCGTGCCTCATTGTACCACTAAGCCAGCAGACACAAGAGAGCCATTGCCCTGGAAGGAATACTTGATCCTGACCATTGGTTGGGGGGACGGGGGACTTCCGTACAGCGGGATAGGGAGGAACACGCCTGGCATGCATGTGATCCACTGAGATCATTCGTATGAGCTTTGGGACTCCAGTGCCCAGTTTTAACTGTAAATGGGCAAGTACAATAACCATGGCCTTAAAGGGCAGAGTAGCCAGGACTTCTAATGGGTCCCCTCGGTAGTCAAGTCAGCTAGACCCGGAGGAGAACTAGTTCGGGGGAGGACGTCTAGAATAAGGAGATGATGAGTGTCAGTGGTAGTCTTGAGACCCACTGAGGCTGTGGGGCTGTTGTGTATCACACTGACTGTCTTATAACCTTTCCCAGGAATTAAGACCAGGCTCATGGAGAACCTGCGGCTGGATGAGGTGAACTTACTGTGGGAAGAGGAGGTGACTCTGAGCCTGCGAGGGCGAAATGTAGTAGACCCTATTGGGGCCCCTCTCAGATCCTCGATCAATGGCGCCGTCTCCCCATTGCCTGAGTGCTGGGTGTTAATGGCTTATGTTGCCTCCTTCTGAGAATTGCTTTCAGGTGCCCTAGAAGTTATGTAACCCCCAGGGGAGAGTCCTGGCCAATGACAGTAGAGCATAAAAGGAGAGACCTTGGTCTCTGCAGCACACTCTATGTTCTGGAGCCCAACCCCTTATGTTGCAGAGACTCTGCTGAGACCACAAGGGACCAGATCTTTCCCTGCCCTGCTTCTGCCCCTGCCTTGCAGGCTTTTGCTGGTTAACATGTCCCTGATACACACAACTGCACCCGGGGTCAGGGGAAGTGGACTCAAGGAAGACACTTGAGCTGACCCTTGCTGCTTGCTGGGAGACTAGAATTTTCCCTATGAAAAATGTGTCAGGAAAAACCATGGTAATTCCACTCTGCACTCCAGAGTGAGAAAATCCTGTGTTCAAATCCCAGATCTGCAACTCTGTAGCTCTGGGGCCATGAGCAGCTCCCTCCCTTACCCTCTTTAACTTTCATTCTTTGTAAAGTGTGGGGAATAATGGAAACCCCAGGAAACTGAAAGGTTTAAATGACATGGTGCCCATAAAGCACTTAGTAAAACACCTGCACATGGGTCGGCGCTCAGGGCACAGTGGTCACTGATGACATGGCTATGATAACGATGACGGAGACATTTGGTTCTACCATGTCAGACTCCACCCTCTCACTGGTCTCTCTAACAATCAGATTTGAGTAAAAACAGGGCCCCAGTCATCTAAATGCCTGGAGCTTAATCCCAGCCACTCTGTGGCTTTCTAAATTTAGAGCTTATAAAATTACTATGCGGTTGGAAAACAGGGAAAAAGGAGAAAAGTGGAATTGTGTGAATATACATATTCAAATGCTGGGGTTGAGGGAGATATGATATTTACGTCCTGATGACTGGGATATTCCCAAATATTTTTCCTAAGAAAACATCAACCCTCTGAACAATTCCACCACCTATTCAGTCCTTAGTCTACACATCTCTCCCTGCTGGATTTTGAACCCCATTAAGATAGATGCATTATTTTCACCAAGGGAGAGTCCTTGGTAATCTGGTAATCACCCTCATTCCCAGCCCATAGAGTTCCCTTATAGAAATAGATCAGCTTCCAGGAGTACCAACTTCATCCTGACCTCTCTCAGGGCATACCCTCTGTCTTAGTCAGTGTTAACTGCTTAGCAGACCACCACAGCCTGGGGGACTGATAAAGAACAGACATTTATTTCTCACAGTCTGGAGGCTGGAAGTCCAAGGTCAAAGTGCTGGAAGATTCAGCGTCTGGTGAGGGCTCATCTCCTTGTCAATAGACGGCTGTCTTCTTGCTGTGTCCTCACATGGTGGAAGGAGTGAGGGAGCTCTCTGTGGTCCCTTTCATAAGGGCACTAATCCCATTTATGAGGGCTCCACCCCCATGACCTAATCACCTCCCAAAAACCTCACTTCCTAGCCTCATCACATTAGGGTTTAGGATTCCAACGTACGGATTTTGGGGACAAACATTCAGTCCATAACACTCTTCTTCTAATATCTCCTGGCACCTGCTGTAGTGAGCAGACAGTTTCGCCACTGAACTTTGGTCTATGAACGTTCCACTATTTCCACTGACAGAGCAGGCTCCTGAGTCCCTAACAATAGTCCTGGAAGCTCTAGGCTGCTGCTTCAGGAAAAGTAGGTCCCTTTATGGATACAAAGAGGCTCTGGGACTACAGGAGGCTCCCTTAGTCCTGGCTGTCAGCAGCACCCAAAATAAACACTCCCCTCCCATCACATCAAACACCTCCTGTGAAGACGACAGATGGACTGGATGGTCCTGAGGAACCCTGGACCCAGGTCAGACTCTCTCATCTGCATGCAGGATAATTGTACTCACTGTCTTCCTCATGGTTCAGTGTTTCCTGCTTGTAGCTATTGCATTTTGGTAGTTATATGTGTATGTTTATGTGAGCGGTAAAATAGAGAGTGCTCCTTTTTTTTCCCTAGGAATATTCCAATCAACATAACCTGAGAACACTTCTGAATAAAAAATAGCTTAGAAATGCCAGGCAAATATGATACACATCTTTTAAAAGGAGAGCTGAACTTGCTGAAGAGTAATGGAAATTTCCATGACCTAAAATAGTAATTGAGGTGAGCGAGCACTGTGGCTGCCTGGGGGCTGGCTCCCAGATGCTGGTCTTGATAGGGGGCTTGAAATGGGCTCCCAGAACAGGGGATGAAGCCCATAGGCACCAAAGGGGAAAGTGTTTGGACTGAGACTTCTGCATGAAGCCATGGTCCCCATACAATCTCAGTGAAAGGAATGAATATGAACAAAATCCACCTAGCGGCACACAAATACTACAAGAAAGCTTGTCATGCTTTACCTTGACTGAGATGGAAATTTTTTAAATCTGAAGAGAAGTATTTTCAGAATGGTGCAGTAAGAACCTCCAAAACTCTGCTCCTCCATAAAAGCAAGGCGAACACTTGCAAAAATTACCAAAAACAACTTCTTTAGGACTCTAGAAATTCATCTAAGTCCTCCAATAATTTGAAGAGCATTTCTTCAATAAAATGGTTGAATCTTAAGAACAGAGAGCTTTGTGGCATTTTAACTTGCCCTACCCCATTCCCTTCTCCCAACAGTGTGATGGCCTAAAAAAACAGCATGTCAGTAACAATTGCTATAAAAAAACAGCAGCCCAACGGGCACTGGTGGGGGAAGTTCCAACATATTCCTGGGAATCTAGAAATCCACGTACATGTGCAAGGGGGTGCACATGCCCAGGAAAAATCTGAGAAGGCCCTAATCTCTCACCTCCAGCTGAATTTGGGGCTCTGTACAAGGAGGAATTGAAGGCTAAGGCAGAGTAGTAACCTTCCTGCTGGAGCACTGAAGTGCTCTCATCAGAGTCTGAGAGATTTATTGATCAATGGTATTCAAGAAAATCTCTGTCCAAATATTCATTAACCACTAAGCAAACCAAGCAGAGACTTCAGTGGCCACAAATGACAGAGAATACAGACTTTATAGAATTTGTTCAGGAAAGTCACTAAATAAACAAACAGTAGCAACAGTAAAAACTCTAGGGTGACAGGAATCTAATTTCCAGAGTTGTCACACTAGATCATCTAAAATGTTCATTTTTGAATTTTTTTTCTTTTTTGGCCATTCTATGCAGCTTGCAGGATCTTAGCTCCCCCACTAGGGATTGAGCCCAGGCCCTTGGCAGTGAGAGCGCAGAGTCCTAACCACTGGACCACCAGGGAATTCCCCAAAATGTTCACTTTTAAACAAAAAATTATGAGACTTGAACAGAAACAGCACAGTGAGGTCAATAAGAGAGAAAAAAAGAGCAGTCAGTAGAAACTTCCCCTGAGGAAGCCCAAGCATTGGACTTACTAGGCAAAGATTTATTTTTTTAAATTAATTTATTTTATTTACTTATTATTGGCTGCATTGGGTCTTTGTTGTTGCATATGGGCTTTCTCTAGTTGCAGCAAGCAGGGGCTACTCTTCATTGCAGTGTGTGGGCTTCTCATTGTGATGGTTTCTCTTGTTGCAGAGCATGGGCTCTAGGCACACAGGCTTCAGTAGCATCATTCAGCCTCAGTAGTTGTGGTTCACGGGCTCTAGAGCGCAGACTCAGTAGTTGTGGCGCACTTGCTTAGTTGCTCCACGGCCTGTGAGATCTTCCCAGACCAGGGCTCGAACCCATGTCCGCTGGATTGGCAGGCAGATTCTTAACCACTGCACCACCACGGAAGCCCTAGACAAAGATTTAAATCAGCTACTATAAATATGTTCAAAGAACTAAAGGGAATCATGTCTAGAGAACTAAAGAAAAACATAAGAATGACATCTCACCAAGTAGAGAATGTCAATAAAAAGGTAGAAATTATTTTTAAAATAATTAAAGAGAAATTCTGGGACTTCCCTGGTGGTACGGTGGTTAAGAATCTGCCTGCCAATGCAGGGGACACAGATTTGATCCCTGGTCTGGGAAGATCCCATATGCCATGGAGCAGCTAAGCCCGTGCACCACAACTACTGAGCCTGTGCTCTAGAGCCCATGAGCCATAACTACTGAGCCCATGAGCCAGAGCTACTGAGCCAACGTGCCACAAGTACTGAAGCCCACGCACCTAAGCCCATGATCTGCAACAAGAGAAGCCACCTCAATGAGAAGCTCATGCACCACAACGAAGAGTAGCCCCTGCTCGCCACAACTAGAGAAAACCCACATGCAGCAATGAAGACCCAATGCAGCCAAAAATTAATTATTTATTTATTTTTAAAAAGAAATTCTGGGGTTGAAATTATAATAACTGAAATGAAAAAAAAATCACTACACAGGCTCAAGAGCAGATTTGAGCAGAAAAAAGAACCAGTGAACTTGAAGTTAGGTAAATTGAGATAATCCATTCTGAAGAACAGAAAGAAAAAGGAATTTAAAAGAATCAATAGAGGCCCAGAGACTTGTGGGATACCATCCAGCATGACAGCATACACATAATGGAAGACACAGAATGAGAGGGAGAAAGGGGCAGAAAGAAATTTGAAGAAATAACGGCCAAAATTTCCCAATTTTGTTGTAAAACTTTATACATCAAAGAGGCTCAGGGCTTCCCTGGTGGCGCAGTGGTTGAGAGTCCGCCTGCCAATGCAGGGGACATGGGCTCGTGCCCCGGTCTGGGAAGATCCCACATGCCGCGAAGCAGCTAGGCCCATGACCCATGGCCACTGAGCCTGTGTGTCCGGAGCCGGTGCTCCACAACGGGAGAGGCCACAACAGTGAGAGGCCCGCGTATCACACACAAAAAAAACAACAACAAAAAAGAGGTTCAGTGAACTCCAAGTAGAACAAACTACAAGAGTTCCGCCCCAAGATACATCATAGTCAAACTGCAGAGAGACAGAGGCAGTGTTAAAACAGCAAAAAAAAAAGATGACTTTCCATGAGACACTTTAAGTCAGAAGACAGTGAGATCACATATTAAAGCACTGAAAGAAGCATGCTATCATCCAAGAATCTATATCCAGAAAAGCTACCCTTCAAAAATGAACAAGAAATTAAGACACTCCAAGATAAACAGAGTGAAACAATTCGTCACCAGCAGACCTGCCCTACAGGAAACACTAAAGGAAGTTCTTCAGGTTGAAATGAAAGGACATTAGACAGTATGTTGAATCCACACAAAGAAATGAAAAGTACTTATAAAGAGAACTACAAAGGTAAACATAAAAGATGGTATAAATGTATTTTTTGGTTGTAATTATTTTCTTATTCTATTTGATTTAGAAGACAACTGTGTACAATAATACTTTTGAAACTGTGCTGATGGGCTTAATATGTATAAAGATGTAATTTTTACAACAATATGGCAAAAAATGAGGGAGTGAATAGAGGGAGCTATATAGAAAAGCAAAGTTTGTGTATACTATAGATAATAAATTAAGTTGACATTAATTCTAACTGGCTTACAATCATTTAAGATGTTAATGGTAATCCCCAGAGAAAACACTAAGAAAATATAGTAAAAGAAGCAACAGTAGAAATAAATTGGCACACAGAAAGCACCTATTTTACACAAAAGAAAGTGGTAATGAAGGAACACGGGAACAAAAATGACATAAGATATATAGAAAACAAACAGCAAAATCAGAGACATAAATTTTACATTATTTGAACTACACTTAATGTAAATGGATTAACTCTTCTTATCAAAAGGCAGAGATTGGCCTTTTGAATAGATTTCTGAAAATCATGATCTAAATACACACTGTGTACAAAAGACACATGTTAGATTCAGAGACACAAATAGTTTGAAAATAAAGGGATGGGGGAAATATACCATGCAAAACAGAAATCAAAAGAAAGCCAGAGTGGCTATATTCATATCAGATAAGACAAACTTTAAGACAAAAATGGCATGAGAAACAAAGAAGGACATTTTCTAATGATAAAAAGAATCTGTCAGGAAGACATAACAATTATAAACATATCTTTCTAAAAACAGAGCCCTGAAATACATGAAACAAAAACTGATGGAATTGAAGAAAGAAACGGACAATTCACAATAATAGTTGGAGCTTTCATTACCCCAGTTTTGATAATGAATAGACCTGGGAAGGAGACCACCAAGGAAATGGAAGACTTCAAAAGCACCCTAGGACAACTGTACCTAACAGACATCTACAGAACACTCCACCCAACAACAGCAGAATGCACGTTCTGCTGGGTGCACATAAAACATTCTCCAGGGGAGACCATACGTTAGGTCATAACACAAGTCTCAATAAGCTTAAAAGGACTGAAATCATACACAGTATGTTCTCAGACCACAATGGAATGAAAGTAGACATCAGTAACAGAAGAAAAATTAGGAAATTCACAAATATGTAGATATTACCCAACACACATGGATCAATGAAGACATCACAATGGAAATCAGAAATTACTTTGAGATTGGTGAAAATGAAAACACAACATACCAAAGCCTTATGGGATACAACCAAAACAGAAAATAGCAAGAAAATTATAGCTAAAAACACGTATATTGAAAAAGAAGAAAGATCGCAAATCAATAACCTAACCTTCCAACTTAAGACACTAGAAAAAGAGGTGCCAACCAAACTTAATGCAGACAGGAGGAAGGTGTGATGGTTAATTCTGTGTGTCAACTCCATGGGCCACGGGGGGCCCAGAGATTTGGTGAGATGTGATTCTGGGTTTGTCTATGAGGATGATTCTGGAGAGGTTCACATCTGAATCAGTGGACCCAAAGCAGGCTGCCCTCCCTGAAGTAGATGGGCCTCATCCAACCAGCTGAAGGCCTGAATAGAACAAAAAGTCTGGCCCTCCCGTGAGTAAGTGGGAACGCCTCCTGCCTGACCACCTTCAAGATAGAACATCGGTTTTTTCCTGCCTCAGGCTTGAACTGAAACACCAGCTCTCTCATCACTTCCTGGGTCTTGAGCCTGTCAGCTCTTGGAGCTACACCATCAGCTCCTCTGGTTCTCAAGTTTCTTCCAAACATTTAAAAAAGAATACTGCCCAAACTATTACAAAAAAATAGAAGAGGGAATATTTTCTTTCTTTTTTTAAAAAAATTATTTATTTATTTATTTTTGGCTGTGTTGGGTCTTTGTTGCTGCGCGGGCTTTCCCTAGTTGCAGTGAGCGGGGGCTTCTCTTCATTGTGGTGCACAGGCTTCTCATTGCAGTGGCTTCTCTTGTTGCAGAGCATGGGCTCTAGGCACGCATGCTTCAGTAGTTGTGGCTCACGGGCTTTGTTGCTCCACAGCATGTGGGCCCTTCCCAGACCAGGGATCGAACCGGTGTCCCCTGCTTTGGCAGGCAGATTCCTAACCACTGCATCACCAGGGAAGTCCTGGGAATATTTTATTTCTATGAAAGCAATAATATCCTGATACTAAAGTCAGACAAAGACATTCCAAGAAAAGAAAACTAAACTAGAATCTAGAAAAAACAACTAGAATCCTTTATGAATATTGATGTAAAAACCATCCAAAAATACTAGCAATTTGAATCCAATGACATAATATAAAGAAGCTTATACACTATGATCAATGGGAATCTATGTGAAAAAAGTAAGGCTCGTTTAACGTATGAAAATCAATTAATCTAATACAGCAAATTAATAGAATAAAGGACAAAAACAGCATGATCCTCTTAATAAAGGCAGAAAAATAATTTGACAAAATTCAACACCATTTCATGGTAAAAACACTCAACAAACAAGGAATATAAAGAGATTTCCTCAATCTGATAAAGGGCATCTATGAAAAATCAACAGCTAATATCATACTTAACACTGAAACTCTGAAAGAGTTTCCTTAACATCGGGAATAAAACAAGGATGGCAGCTGTCTCATCACTTCAGCATTGTACTGGGGGTAATTGCCAGAGCAATTAAGCAAGAAAAAGAAATGAATGTCATCCAGTTTAGAGAAGAAGCAAAACTATATTTATTCACAGATGACATAGTCTTGTATATAGAAAATCCTAAGGAATAGGATCTATTAGAACTAATAAACAAGATATTTGTAGGATACAAGATCAATGTACAAAAAGCAATTATATTTCTATACACTAGCAACAAACTCTCTGAAAATGAAATTAATAAAACCACTTCATTTATAATAAATAGCTTCAAAAAGAATGAAATCCTTAGGAACAAATTTAACAAAAGATGTTCATGACTTGTACACTCAAAATTCTAAAACACTTTTGAAAGGAATTAAAAAACTAAATAATGGAAAGACATTTATGTTCATGGATCAGAAGACTTAATATTGTGAAAATGGCAATATTCCCCTAATTGATCAAGAGAGTCAATGAAATCTCTATCAGATTCCCAGTTGGCTTTTTTTTAAAAAACAGTAATTGACAATCTTATCAGAAAATCTATATGCAAATCCAAAAGAACCAGAAGAGTCAAAACAACCTTGGAAAAAAAATGAACAAATGGGAAGGAGGGGCATGTCTTAAGGACACAGGAACCAATCAAAAGAGCTTTCAGTGGCTAAAGCTGGAACAATTTGAGTAATATAATAAATAATAATGGTATTAGATTAAAACCCAGAGGGGAAAATATCCATGGGTTCATAAACAAATGATTAAATAGATAAATAAATGTGGGAGAATAGGCAACTCTTCTGTTCAGAAACATTTCAATTAATAAATGTAAAATGAATGGATGGAAATTTTAAAATAATCATTAGAAAACCACAATAATCATTGCTGTAGGCAGGATCCATCAATAAAAGCTAAAATTAGTAGTTAAAAGTTTAAGGACAAACAGGATATTTGTATAGCCTCAAAGTATTTCCCCTCAAATATATCCATTAGTTACAAATGGAAAATAGTAACTTTACAGTGTAAAACCTGACAGAGACCACCTTATCCAAGAGGTCAGGGTTAACATCATCTTTCCTAAGATATAGTGACATCACTGCTCCCTGACAGCATGCACTGAGAAGGACATAGCATTTTTGTGACATTCTTTCCTCAAAATGCCAAACTCCATGTAATCATGAGAAAACAAAAGAAACTCAAGTTTGTAGACATTCTTCTAAGTACCTGACATGTACTCTTTAAAAGTGTCAACGTCCATGAATGACAAGGAAAGAGAAGGATGTCACAGATTGGAAGAGACCACATGCCAACTGACCACAGTGGATTGGATCCTGGAACAGAAAAAGTGCATTGGTAGGAATACTGCTGAAACCCAAAAGAGGTCTAGAATTTAGTCTTTTTAAAAAACTTACTAAAAAAGAAATATAAATATCAGCAAAACTCTCTTACCATTAAAGATAATGCAAAATAGACCCATGAAACACACCATTAGAATCACAACATTTTAGAGGGTAGTATCCAAAATATTCAATAAATAAAATTTCCAAATCTGAACACTTTCACAAAATACTAACAAAGAAATAACCCCCGCCAAATCATTTAACAAAGCTAAAATCACTTTGATAGTCAAGAGCAGACAAAGGCAATACAAGAAGTGAAAATTATAAGCTAAATCCACTTATGAACAGAAATTTTTTTTTAATTCATAAATAATACAGCCAAAAATTAAATCCAGCAATATGAAACATGCAAACAAGTCAAAGACAAACTATCATTACCTAACTGGGTTTATCAGAGCAATGCAAATGGTTTAACATTAGAAAGTTTAATTCACATCAGTTACCTTGAGTATTAATTGGGCTTAGGTTTAAAGCATTTGACAGAAAAGTCAAATACGCAGTAAACACATAAGGTTTAATTCTCCCAGGGGTGGAAAGAGGCCATCCATAGCTAGGGTGGAAGTTCCCTTTAGGAGGTTGTCTGAGGGTTCAGGCTCTCTCTATTTTGTCCTCCCCACCTCTAAGGTGTGACCCTCAGCAGTCTGACCCAGGAAGATTCAAGACCACAACCACATGTCTATGTAGGACAGAGGCCACAAGAAAGATCAGAACATCCTTATGTGCACAATCCTGAAACTGTCCATTCACTTCAACTCCAATGAGTCAAACTGTTGTCATGACTATAGCTAACTGCAAGGGAGGCTGGGTGGTCATTCTGGGCAGAGTCATCCACTGAGCTCACAACCTGCAATTCTACTGCTGTGAGAGAACAAATGAATTTCCATCTACTTATTACACCATCTCAGAGCCCAACCTGTGTCAGTGATGTGTGTTCCTCTCCCTGGATCTGGGTATAACACTGGGAGACCCATCATCCACCCCCGACACAGCCAACCCACAACAGCGTGAACGAGAACTTAACTGCAAGTGTGATTAAGGTGGCAAATCAGTAGATCGGGAGATTTTCCTGAGTGGGCCTCACCTACTCACATGAGCCCTTGACGGGAGCAGCGCTGTTCTGGGGGAAGAGATCTGGAGCCTCTTCCATTAGAGAGAGCCATTATACATGAGGGACAGTCTTCATTGCTGGCTCTGAGGTTGGAGGGGGCCACCTGGCAAGGACTTGGAGCCAAGACCAGACCCTGGCAGCCAGCCAGCAAGAAAACAAAAGCCTTTGTTCTGCAACCACAGGGAACTGATTTCTGCCAACAACCATGAGCTCCAAAGAGGATTCCAAACTTCAGAAAGGAGCACGATCCAGATGACACCTTGACTACAGTCTTGTGCAACCCTGAGCAGAGAATGGTCAGGCTGTACCTGGATTCCTGACCCACAGAAGCTCTGAGACAATAGGTGATGTTCTCAGCCACTAAGGGTGTGGTATTTGTTATGCAGCTTAGAAGACGGATACATGTCCCATCTCTGTTTACAACTTCCTAGCTCCATGCTTATTTCATCCTCATCCTCACAGACTCAGGGAACAGAACAGAGCACAGAAACAGATGCACACTTACAAGGACACTTGCTTCTGACAATGATGGTGGGACAGAAGAGTAGGGAGAGGATGGTATTTTTAATCAGTTGCGCTGGGTCAACTGGATAGTCGTACAGTGAAAAAATGAAACTTGGCCCTTACCTCACACCATGCAAAAAATATATATTCTAGGTGGAGGGCAGCTCTAACTGGGAAAGGAAAAACAGTAAAGCTTCTAGAGGGTCTTGTGGACTATGTTCATGACCTCACCAGGCCAAGACTTTGAACAGGGCACCCAGAGTACTAACCAGAAGAAGAAGATTAATAAACTGAATTATGTGAAATGAAGGGATTCTATCCATTACAAAAGACAATTATGGGAGTCAAAAGAAGCGAGAGCATGGGGCAGGACCTCTGCAGCAATGTAAGTGACAAAAGGATGGCTTCTGGAATCACAGGGAAAGTGCGCGGATCAGTAAGTCTCAGCAGGCAACCTTACGGAAACATGGCGCCACCGAGCCAGGCTCTTCATGAAGGTGGAGTGGCAAATGGCCAGAAAGCATGAAACAATCCCAGCCTTTTTAGCCTCCAGGAAAATGCAAATTAAGACCACGGTAAACTATCCCGGCTTGGCTAAACTGGCTGACAAGGCAAGTCAGCAGGAACGAGGAGCAACAGGAACCCTCCCGCGTGGCCAGAGGGACCCACCGCAAGTTCATGCCCCAAAGCAGCGGCACACAGGTGTATCCACAGGATTGTGGATAAGACCCTTCATCAAAATATCGTAAAACTGGAGACAGCTCGGTAGTAGAATGGATGGATAAATAATTCATTTAAACAAGCGAATGTTTCAGGGGGACAGAGACCCACTAGCACTTACACCCTGCAGGAACCCACAAGACTCACCCACAGAACATGCCACGTGGTCCCTCCTGCCTGAAGTTCAGAAACACAGGATGAATCCACGGTGTCATGTCAGGATAGTCACTACCTTTGGTGCCAAAGGCGGGGTCATGACGGGAAGGACCCGAGGGGGCTTGTGGGGTTCCAGAATGTTCTGTTTCTGGACCTGGGTGCTGAATACACGGGTGTGCCCACTTTGTGAAAATTCACCCAGTTGCACATTTACGACTTTTGCGTTTATTTTTCTGTATGTAGGTTGTCTTTTAATAAAATGTTCATTTAAAAAAACACAAGAGAAAGCAAAATGACAAAGGATTCCAGTAGAAAATTGGGTAAAAGCTATCAGGGGCTTTTACAGGGGCGGTAACACGAATGCCTGAACTCCCGGCAGAGATGCTCAAACTCACGAGCCCCGAGCGAGCTACTCATCAGAGCAGGAGTGACAGGCCCCCAGAGCCCAGCCGGGCACCGGAAGAGGTCTGCTGACACGAGTGCTGGGGACCTCTGTCACATCGCCAGCAGCTGGGGGCACCCGTGTTGACGCAGCGCCCCCCAGCGACCTGGCAAGTGTCGCAGGTGAAGACACGCGTGCCTGGCAATCCCGCTCTGAAGAAGCTCACTTGTGGGCGTCAAGGAACCTTTGCAAGAAGGTACGTCTTAGCATCGTTCACAACAGCAGAACATGGGAAGGGCCCGGGATGCCACCCCGAGGAGAGGGGGCGAAGCTGGGCGGGGGGGGGGGGGGGCTCACACCCACCGACCGGCATCGTCACACAGCAGTGCGGTCGCGGCCCCGGTCATCCCTCGGGGAAGCCGACACCAGCATATGCCCTTCAACCAACACGCAAAGCAGAGCTGAGCGTGTGACCCTGACCGGATGCAAGCCAGGCCTGGGGACGGTCAATGCCACACCGAGAGATGCTGGGGGACACAGAACAGGATCGAGGGCCATCCGTGGGACCAATGTGACAAAGGCGGTGTCAGTGTGAGTGGGGATGGGGGTGGCATGTTATCCTCCATACTTTTTTCTATGCTGGAAAGATTCCATGCTTCTGAACAATCCTTTGAAGAAACCACAGAAATGAGAACGATGGTGGCCTCAGAAAGCGCCTCGACTCTCTTCTCCCTGGGGAGCCTCCTGCCCCATCGCCCACCCTTCTCAGCCTGAGGGAGATGGCAACTCCCCGGGCAGACCCGTCCTCCAGTCCCCTTGCCGATTTCACACCTGGGGCTGCAGCCACAGCCGGTCTCTGGGACTCGGACTGCTCATCTCCCCCAAGGGATGTGTGTCGTGGGGTAGCTTCCTAAAGGGGCGTTTCGGTTCCCGAGGGGAACAGACCTGAGTTCTGACCCCAGCTCCCCAGGTCGCCAGCTCCCCAGCCGGCGGTGACTTCCTGGGCCCCTCCCACTGTGCCCTCACCCGGAGGACCCCCTCAGTGAGGCAGGCAGAGTGCGTGCTGGCCCGGGAAGCCTCTGCCACCACCAGAGGGGTGACGGGCTGAAGGACTGTCATCCAGCCGGACTCAGGGTACAGCTACCTGGGCCATGGTCGTGGTGACGCTGACCATTCTCATTGGGACCCTGGGCAAGTCCCCCGCTGCCCGAACAAAGGAAGGCCTGGCAGCAGGACCCCGAAGCTCGCAGAGTGCTGGGTCCGGGTTCCCACAGCAGCGGCCTTGGGCAGGGGTCACAGGAGGGCCACCACCCTGCTTGACCTGTATTTCCCTGGCCTGGGGCTCTTAGAGGGCAGGAGAGGAAGGCTGGCCAGCCCCAAGTTAATGGCCCCTGACTCTCACTTCCTCAGGTGTTAAGCCCCCCTCCCCTCTGCCCACTAATTATCTGGAGGTTTTCCAGAGCCCTGAGCCTGAGAAGGGATTTCTTGGGGGATTTAGTTTGGACGGGGAGCCTTTCCTGCAGGAAGGGCCTCCAGGTGCTGGCCCCCAACCCCAGACAGAGGACCTGTTCTTCATCTCGCCTCTGTGCGCATGCAAAGTGTATTCACCGACTTCCTGGTCCTTCTGGCCTCCATTGGGCCACCAGCCACCAGCACAGGCTGCGCAGCCACCCCATAGCCCGTGCACCAGCCCATGAGACTGTCTCATGTGCACCCCAGAAGGGAGGGAGTTCATGAACCAGCTGGACACTTAGTAGGAGCTGCATAAGTACTAACTGAATGGATAGATGTGTGAATGGATGGATGGACTTGTGTGTGGGTGGACGGATGGGTGGATGGATGGGTGGATAGATAGATAGCTGGATGGATGGGTGGATGGATGGGTGGATGGATGGATGGATGGATGGATGGATGGATGGATGGATGGAGGGGTGGATGGATGGGTGGATGGATGGGTGGATGAGTGGATGGATAGATGGGTGAGTGGATGGATGGATGGATGGGTGGGTGGGTGGGTGGATGGATGGATGGATGGATGGATGGATGGATGGATGGAGGGGTGGATGGATGGATGGACGGATGGGTGGGTGGATGGGTGGACGGATGGGTGGATGGATGGATGGATGGGTGGATGGATGGATGGATGGATGGAAGGGTTGGGTTCTACCTGAAGCCAAGTTTTCCTCCTGAGACACTTGTTTAGATAAATCCTACCAACCACTCCCCCATGCTCTCAGGAGTGCTAGCAAACCCGAGTCCTTGCTGGCCAGGAGGCCATACTTGGTTTAGCTTTTATGACAGAAACAACACTGTAAGAACCTGAGGCAGCTTCCAGACCTTGATCAGCCGGACCAGGGGTGCTGTGGACGGGCTGGGTGGCTTCAGGGCCCCTTTCAGGCTCCCTCTTAGCGGTGTCTGACGTTCACCCTGGCAGGTTGGGGCAGGCAGGTGAGGGGTACCTTAGGACAGCGAGGAGATAGGCTCTTCCCAAGTCCCAAGAGGAGCTGGGAGCCTCGGACTGGCATCTTCCTCGGAGACAGTGGAAGGCGGGACAAAGCCCATTGTGCTCAGCGGCGGACTGGAAGCTGTGTGACCGCCGTCAGCCGTGGCTCTGGAAGCTCCTTCGGGACGGGAAGACAGCTAAGATAGTAAAAGAAGGAGCGCTCCTGGAAGAGCGAACGCAGGAGTATGCGAGGCAACAGTGCATCGGCGGGGACACAGGTGGCGTCTGGATGGGGAGGCTGCCTAACTAAGGGGAGGCCACGTCTGTGGGACCCTCGGTCTTGGAGCAGGTTGTGCAGATGTCCGGGAAGGGTGTGGACCCCAAGGTCTGGAAGGGCCTGAAACTTCAGCCCAGGGGAGAGGCAAGAGCAGTGTCCACTGGGACACAGTGAGCCGAGTGGTGGGGCGTCTTGACTGCAGCAACGACCTCTCGCCCTTGGAGGTTTGTTAAGAGGCCGTCGCCGTCTCTGTGCAGAGTATTAGTGAGTTCTGTATATGCCAATAAAAAAATAAAAGCCACTATTAAAATGAAGCCCTGGCACATACCTGGTTTCGATCACAGAGGAACTGGCCTTTTGCACTGGAATTTGCAGCATCTGTTCCAATTAAGCCTCGCTTTTCAGCTTAAAGATATTAGCCTGATCACTCGTGTTCTGTGTGGACATGAATAGCGCATTGTCTGCCCCGAGCAGCGCTGCAGCGGCACAGACACCATTAAACAGCTTGGCAGCCCAATTAGAAGTGGAGGTGGGCTGGTGGGGGTGGGAGCGAGGATCGACCGCCAGAGCCAGGCTCCTCGTGGACACAGGTGGAGCGACCGCTAACGTGGACCATGTGTGGCAGGGTGGACTCTGCGACAAGCACAGACTTAGCCATCTTGACGCTGGTGTGCCCTGTGCCCGAGCAAGGCGGCCGGAGCAGGGAGCAGACAGCCCCCCTGGGGCCTGACAGACGGGCGTCTGGGCAGATGGTGTGACCCAGAGTTCTCACGGAGACCCGGGCAGAGCTCACAAGCATGTCTGCCAGCTGCGCACGAGCCCCTCCCTCCCCTGGTGGTACATGAACATACTCGCACACATTCACACACACTCTCACATTCTCATTCACAGGCTTTCACAGGTACATACACACACACTCACATGTACACACACACACACACACACACACACACACACTTACTCACGCATACGAAACTGCAAGTGCCACACCATCCCCACCCCCACCCCCTGTGACCAGCACATTATCTTATGATTGCCTTTGTTTCTGCTTAAATGCCAAACTTAGGAAACATGTCTGGGCAAATTCAGGGGTCCAGTCAAGAAGAAAGGGTGTTTGAAAAGATGGATGGATGCGTGGATGGATGGATGGGTGGATGGATGGATGGGTGAGTGGATGAATGGATGGATAGATGGGTGGTTGGATGGGTGGATGGATGGGTGGATGGATGGATGGATGGATGGATGGATGGGTGAGTGGATGGATGGATGGATGGATGGATGGATGGATGGATGGATGGATGGGTGAGTGGATGGATGGATGGATGGATGGATAGGTGGGAGAGTGGATGGATGGGTGGATGGATGGATGGGTGGTTGGATGGGTGGATGGATGGGTGGATGGATGGATGGATGGATGGATGGATGGATGGATGGGTGAGTGGATGGATGGATGGATGGATGGATGGATAGATGGATGGATGGGTGAGTGGATGGATGGATGGATGGATGGATAGGTGGGTGAGTGGATGGATGGGTGGATGGATGGATGGATGGATGGATGGATGGATGGATGGATGGATAGATGGGTGAGTGGATGGATGGATGGATGGATGGATAGGTGGGTGAGTGGATGGATGGGTGGATGGATGGATAGATGGGTGAGTGGATGGATGGATGGATGGATGGATGGATGGATGGATGGATGGATGGACGGATGGATGGATGGATAGATGGGTGGATGGATGGATGGATGGATGGATGGATAGATGGGTGGTTGGATGGGTGGATGGATGGGTGGATGGATGGATGGATGGATGGATGGGTGAGTGGTGGATGGATGGATGGATGGATGGGTGGATGGATGGATGGATGGATGGATGGATGGGTGGATGTATGGATGGATGGATGGATGGGTGGATGGATGGATGGGTGAGTGGATGGATGGATGGATGGATAGATGGGTGGTTGGATGGGTGGATGGATGGGTGGATGGATGGATGGATGGATGGATGGGAGAGTGGGTGGATGGATGGATGGATGGATGGATGGATGGGTGGATGGATGGATGGGTGGATGGATGGATGGGTGAGTGGATGGATGGATGGATGGATGGATGGATGGATGGATAGATGGGTGGATGGATGGATGGATGGATGGACGGATGGATAAATGGGTGAGTGGATGGATAGATGGATGGATGGATAGGTGGGTGAGTGGATGGATGGGTGGATGGATGGATGGATGGATGGATGGATGGATGGATGGATGGATGGATAGGTGGGTGAGTGGATGGATGGGTGGATGGATGGATGGATGGATGGATGGATGGATGGATGGGTGGATGGATGGATGGATGGAAGAAAGGATTATGCATCGCTGGCTGGATGGATGTGATGAATTTATGTGTGTGTGTATGTATGTGTGGTGGATGAATGGACGGATGGACGGATGGATGGATGAGGAGTAGCTAGGTAGGTAAGTAGAGCTATGTGATGGAAGATACTAGAAGCCAATATAATGGAGTGGGATTCTGATTATTTCCTGTTTCTTCCTCTCACTTTCTAGACTCTGCACATTCTCTATAGCAAATACACATTACTTCCATTATCTGACATAGACAGAGATTCCAGCACTAGTCCTCTCATTCCAGAGACCAAGGGGGAAAGAATCCTGATGCACCAAGAAGCTGGCCTGTCCTCGCACTTGGTTTTGAAACAGAGGGGCCTCTCTCTCCTCTGGCTCGGCTGGCAGCCTCTATGACATCATCCCTGTGGCGTGTAACTTGAGAAGCGTGTCAGGAAGCGTTGGGACTGATTGATCACGCGTGCTGGTGTCCTCTCCCAGGAGGCCTCGGGGCAGGTCCGATGGGCAGCTGGCCGCGTCTCTCAGCTGTGCTTAGGCTGAGAGCTGAATCTTCACCCCACGGGCAGAACTCTGCCAGTGAGCCTGGGATGATCACATTTCAGACGAGCCAGCCAGAGCTGGCATCAGGGCGCATCCCTGCTAGGGTGTCCCCCGCCCCCTCTCAGCCCAGCCCCCTGGGTGGGCTGCAGTTGCTGCTTCTTCTCCGGACAAGACAAGACGGATGGTGGGGCAGCTGTGAGAGGCCGGCCGAGGCGTCAGGGCAGCCGTGGCTGGACGGCGGGGTCGGGAGGTGGACAGGGTGCAGGCAGCCTCCGCCACGCGCTGGAATGGAGACAGCCGTCCTGTCTGATTTCTGTCTGAGGCCACACGAGGGGCAGGTGCATTTGTGAGGCCTGGGCAGTGTGGGTTCTATCGGGGTTACTCCTTGACGCCTTTGGTGCCGAGGCTGTAAAATAGGACCACCGTCTGCCCCGGAGGGTGGCGTCGGGACAGCATGAGAGCTCAGCTCCATGCCTGGACAGGAAGGGACTGGCCAGGGGTCCTGTCTGGCCCCCTGGGACAGGATTCAGAGCTCCCATCTCTGGTGGGTTTCGGGGATCACGTGGATATCCCACCCTGGGACAGAAAACCCCCAGCAGGAAGGCTGCGTGGGACACTCTCCCTTCCCCCGACTCCAGTATCGTTTCTGTGCCCCCAGCGGGCGAGGCTCATGCCCAGGAAACGGGCCGCTCATGACATGGGAGGGGTCTCTCCTGAGGTCCCCTGTTACTTTTTATCAGGCAAGCACTCAGGACATGGGTGTCCCAGCTAGGATACCCCAGAATCCCTAGTTGCAGAGATGCCCGCACGCCTGAAGCTTGCAAGTGCATCCTCTGTAACCTCGGAAGTGCTGGGGCCAGGCCCTAGGGGGCAACCCCTGGGCCTGGCGAGGGCTCCTCACTGCCCAGAGCCCCCCTTCATCCACCTCGGGGTCTCCAAGGCGATGGCTGGAAGAACCCAGGAGTCAGCAGCCTCTGCTTTGATGCGTCTTCCGGGCTTGCCAGGGAGGATGGAGGGCCTGCCACCGGCCCCTGTGAACACGCTTTGGTGTTTTTTGAGCAACACTCTTCAGACTCTGGGCCCGAGTCCCCACAGCCACCGGAGGCACCTCTGACCACCTGGCAGAAGGGCCGAGCCTGGACCAGGCGCTGTTTTGAGCCCTCACGCCAACTCCTGGGGCCAGAAATCACCCTTGCTCTCACTCCCCCCTGGGGGACCTGGGGCTCAGAGAGGTGAAGCAATCTGTCCAAAGTCACACAGCTTTTAAGCAGCAGAGCCAGGACTTGAGCTGAGCAGGGCTGTCGTCTCCCCCAAACACGTCCTCCCTGGCATCAGGTCGAAAGGCCCAGGCCGGGCCCACTGTCCCTGCCCCGCTGTGGGGCTGGCCCGCCGCACCGTATTAGCTAATGCAGTGCACAAAAGATGTTAAAGAAAAAAATCAACTTATGATAAAACTGGCGTCTAGTTCAGGGCAGAGACAATTGCCTTTATGTTCAAGAGAAACGGGGAGAAAGCACTTATTGAAATTTCTGTCTTATGACTACCCAAGGAGCTATTTTCAGACACTGTTCAATGTTTTTTTCTTCTTTTCCTGGAGAAATCCACCTTCTCTCTGCCCCGTGTGTGCCAGGCTCGGGCTGGGAGGGCGCACGTCTGCAGGGCCCGCCAGACCCCCACCTGGCACCGGCTATCCCAGCAGGGTCCCCTCCCAAGGGCCGGGGCGAGCCGGGGTCCCCAGCATGCCTCTCCGAAGCTGCTGAAAGGTGAACTTTGGAGGCCTTGAAGGCAACGTTGCCTTCCCTCCGTGGTGGGGGGAGAAGGGTCAGGCCCCCCTCGCCAAGGCAGTTACAAAGTAAACACAGCCCCCAAGTCACATTAAATATATTAGGAAAACACACGGCAGGCGGTGTGGATATTAGGTCATTTCTCATAAATATTAATACCGGAGTTTTCCAACGGGCAAAATTAACGAAACAAAGATGCCTCTTCACTTGCAACCTCATATACTAGACGTCCCTGGAACAGACCCAGCAGGGAGGGGAAAACCGAGTCAATTCAGCCCAAAAAAAGGCTTCCCTGCGCTCGCATGGAGGCTGCCCGTTGAGGTTGGCAGGAGGCGGGCTCTCCAGAGCCTGGAGCTGACCGGCCAAGGTGGGCGATGCTTCAATGAGAAAGGGCGAGCCGGGGCCAGGGCTCCATCAGGCCTGGGAGCTGCCCCTCGGCGGACTTAGAGCATCTCAGCCCCAGCCCCCCAGGCACTGGCTCCCGCCCCGCCCGACCGTGTGTGCAGAGATGCTGGTACCACGCCCCCTTTCTGCAGGGAGTCTCTTCTCGGGCTCCTTGGACCACCCCTCAGGGCCAGGACCCCATGTACCCCCCCGATGGGGCTGGCCTTCCGAAGCCCCTGGTGAGGGAGTCCGTGACTTCACCTGCATTCTGGCAGCATCCAGACTCTGCGGCCTCTCTCTTCGGGCTCTGGTCACTGCGGTCCCCCTGTGTGGGCCCCAGGGTGTCCTGCAGGGAGAGGGCCCGGACGCTCTGCCCTCATCTCTCCAGCCCGTTGGCCCAGAGGAGGCCGGAAAGGAGCAAAGAAAGGTAGTCGGCAGTGGCCACGCAAGCTGGGGCTGGGCGCCAGGCCCGCCCTGATTCTCCAAATGCAGCCGTCATGGTGGCCGCGCCAGTAGCTGCCGCCTGGCTCAGCCCGAGCGGATGGCAGCGAGGAAAGGACCCCGGGGGGAAGAAAACCTCATCGTAAAAACTAAAAAGCATCTGCACGGACTGGCCGCACAGTTGGTGGAGGAGCCCAGCAAGGCTCTTCGTCTGCAACGAGGGCCACGGGAGCACTGGTCCAGGGGCCTTGCTGCCCCAAAGCGGGAGGAGCCTGGAGGCCCCGTGGGGACCCACACACTGAGGCCGGGCCCGGCACCGGCTGAGACTCAGGCGCTGGAACCAGGTGGACGTGGCCCAGGTTGTGTCTGTGTTGCCTGCCCGCCTGGAACAGGTACCTAGAGGCCCTTCACCTCTGATGATCTGCTTCCTTTTCATTTGAAAGGGTGCTTGTAAAGTTCGACCACTGAACACATACCAAGAGACTATGTTCAAGATCTAGTGACTCAAACCAGGGGACCCGGGGGCCTTTGAAAAGCAGCAAAGGAAGAGACGTTTGGAAAAGGTGCGTTGCCTACAGAAACACAGAAGCATAAGGAGGACAGCAGAGGCCCTGTGAGGAAGACAGCGGGGAAAGTCCTGGAAGGAAAAATCCCGCGAGCTCACAATCCCACACCCAGTGAGAACAGCTTTCCAATGCAAAAGCGAAACGAAGGCCTTTGCGGACAAACAAAAGCTGGATGAATTCATCGCTGGCCACAACTCACACCACCAGCAACATTAAAGGGACGGAACAGCTGACAAACTTGACAACAGGATGAATCTCAAAGGGGTCCCTCCGAGTCAAGGAGAGCGCATCCTGAGTGATCCCGTTCGAACACAACTCGAGGAAACACGAACCAAGCTGCGGCGGTAGGACGCAGACCGGCGCTTGCCCGGGGTCGGGGGAGGGCTGGCGAGGAGGGGAGGTGACATGGGACGCAGGGGGACTTTGGGGTGATGGGTATGGCCAGTCTTTATTATGGCGATGGTTTCACAGGCATATACCTATGTCAAAACTTAGAGTCACATGCTTTAAATAGTGCAGCTTCCTGTACGTCGACTATATCCCAATAAAGACCCCCCTTGAGCTGTTATAAAAGAACACAGGACGGTGCCTGACATGTGACAGTACACAGCCTGTAAGTGCTGACATTGCCCCAAACCATTTACGGTGGGGGTGAATAAGTGAATGAATGAGCTCACCCTCCACTAGCTCTCGTGTGGGCCCATTTCGCAGATGGAGCCCAGGCAGGCTGAGGTTCAGTGGCAGGCGTCTGGCCCGCCCCCAGGGCCCTCCAGGAGAGGTGCACCCTTATCCCAACACCACTGCTTGGAGGAGCCCCCGGGGAACCTCCCTCTTGCTAGGTTATTTTTGGAGCTGTTAATGGCTCTGTTTTCCTTTCCAATGAGCTCAAATGTTCCACTGGCCCAGACCCCACCTCCCGTGCCATGTGCCCAGAGCCCGAGGGCCCCCTCTGGGCATCACTCTCCCTGCCTTGGTTTACTCTCCTGTGTGCCCCTCACCGTGGCCGCTGCTCTTGGATGAGATGGTCAGGAGGGGAGCAGTGCCTGCAGGGGTCGTGCGGGAGACGGGAGATCTGGGGGCCTCCCCCCACCAGCCCCAGCCTCTGCACTGCCTCCCAGGCCAGGGACCAGGCTTAGAGCTCGCCTTGGACCCTGGGCCTGGGCCGTCCGGGCTCTGAGGACTTGTCAGTCGCCGTCCCTAACACTTGCGGGGAAAACTCACGCAGCATTTTATTAGCCCAAAGCCGCTTTTCCCCTCGATTTCCAAAACCCGGTGTATTTATAAAGGAAATTTAATCGGGTTGTTTTTAATTCTCTCACACTTAACTCATCAAAACGCTATTTGGTAAGAGTGAGACCAGACCAAGGGTTTCTCCGGAGTTGAGGTCCGAGGGCTGCACAGGGCTTTGCCAAACAGCCGGGTCCTCCCTGGAAGGCCACGTGGGGCCGAGATGGTGTTTCCTTCAGCGGAGTTGCCTCCTGCCCTGAGGAGCCGGGAAAAGGTCCCACAGGGGCATAGAGGGGGTGGCCCTCCCCAGCCAGCACGACCCCCCCTTCCATCGCGCTTCTGGGATAGAACATGGATCCAGCACCCCAGGTTCAGCCCAAGTTCGGTCCAGCCCCCAGCTCTGAGGCCAGGTGGTCCAAGGACACAGAGGGGGACGTGGAGGCTGTGCTTCTTTTTTTTTTTTTTTGCGGTACACGGGCCTCTCACTGCTGTGGCCTCTCCCGTTGCAGAGCACAGGCTCCGGACGCGCAGGCGCAGCAGCCACGGCTCACGGGCCCAGCCACCCCGCGGCATGTGGGATCTTCCCGGACCGGGGCACGAACCCGCGTCCCCTGCATCGGCAGGTGGACTCTCCACCACTGCGCCACCAGGGAAGCCGGAGGCTGTGCTTCTTGCCCACCCGACGGCCCCCTTGAGACAGAAGGCGTCCCCAGGAAGGAGGGGGGTGGTGTCCACGGAGGCCCGGCATAAGCCTGACCTCCGAGTCCAGGAGGCCGAGCCCAGGGGGTGGACATCTCTGCTGTCCGCCGACGGCCAGGAATGCTGGTCAGCCGTGTGTCCAGAACACAGCGTCCATCCATGGAACACGCTGTCCACAGTTGGTGAGAATTCGGCCCTGCTGACCCTCCTTCTGCCGGGAGGGGTCCAGCTGGCCATGCCCGGATGGGAAGGAGACAGCAGGAGCACCGTCCCCAGCCAGAGGGCAGGGGACACCCATGAGTGTCCGAGAGAGGGACCCAAGACAGCTAGGCACCAACAGCCCTCTGCCCTGAAGTGGCTACAAAGCAGCTGGAAATGGCGTGCGAAGCATTAGCAAGCGAAGCACGGGGTAGCCCCGGGCAGAGCAGGGCAGCCAAGGAGCCGACAGGTCTGAGAATCCAGGTGTCCCGGCAATGTTTGCTGTATCGGGGTTGAGAGGGGCCGGGCAGCCGGACCCCAGGCCCGGCAGAGTCCTGGTGAGCGGTGGGAGGCCAGGGGAGGCCCCTGTGTTCTGGGCACGGCCCTGTCTCTCCTCCCGCTGGCCTGGATGGACACCCCGACACCCCAGTGGGGACGGGACACAGGCAGGAGCAGGCACTGCTGGGCTCCCCACACACGCACGCGCACACGCACACGCACACATGCACACGCACGCGGACACGCACGCACACACGCACACACTTCACACCCTCGTGATGCACTCTCTCTGAGGCCCCCTGGTCCCGCCTCCCCCGACTGTCCTCCACGCCACCAGCTCCGCCAAGTATGCAACTGGGGCGGGGGCACTGCCTCCTGAAGGGTCCAGCCCCCTCCCCTCTCAGAGCCTATTGGCCACTCGGTGTCCAGTCCTGGGCTATCCTGCCTTCCCTTCCTTGTCCCCCTTGACACTGGAGAGCAAAGAGGGGTGAGGGGAGATGCTGGGTGGCAGAGCCCCCCACCCGTGAGGACTAGGCCGGGGCGTCTCAGGGCTGGTGCTGCGCCCCCCCCCCCCAGCGCTCACCCAGGCCGGAGGTCCAGCCGGGGCTGCCAGGAAGGGTCCAGGGAGTTGGGAAGATCCTGACACCCCGCCCCTACCCCCAAGGAGCCCCGAGTCAGCTGCCCTGGACCCCCGCCCTCCCCAGCGCTGCCCAGTGACTCCGAAGACTCCGCAGGGGTCGGTGGGCGTGCTCAGACGCTAGCTGGGGTGCTCTGTCGAGGGGGAGGCGGAGCTCTGACAGGTGGCTGCAACCACCCTTGGGGCAAGTGTGGACCCGTCGGCCCGGCACAGGGGGACTCGGGGCCTCGTGGAGGACACCTGTCTTCGCTCCTCAGCCCACGGTCCCCTCCAGCTCCCGGGTGCCCTCCTGGCCCAGCTCGGGGCCTGGCTTGTGCAAGGCCTGGGGACCTGAGGACACACTGGCTCGACCCTGCCTGGGGGGTAGGGTCTCAGTCCGGTGGGGAGGTGACCGGAGGCCCAGCAGGAATAGTCCCGTATGGCCAGTGCTGGGACAGGGAGGGACAGGGTCCCGAATCCACGTGGCGGGTGGGGGGGGTGCTGGCGGAGAGGCAGGGACAGCGGGAGGAGGGGAGGGGCTGGTGACTTAGTCTGGGCAGCCAGTACCAGCCAGCCCTTCCGCACGCCCCCGGCTGGTGGGCAGCGCAGGGCAACGGGCAGCCCCTGAGCGGGAGGCGGGGTCTGGCTTGGGAGGACGCAGTGGCAGCAAGAGCCCAGGGGTCCCTGAAATGCCTCCAAACTCTGGAGGCCTCCAGAGCGGAGGACAAGCCCGGCACGCCTGTGAGCTTGTGGGCAGGCCGGCTTCTGGGTTTGTTGCCTGTCTGAGATAAAACAGGCCCTTTGGAAGGAGAACCAGCCCCCAAGTGATCATCCGAACGGCTCCCCTTGGCCCTGGGGCTTCCTCCGACCAGAGGGCGTTGGTGGGTGAGGACAGGGAACCGGAAGAGACCCTCCAGGCTGCTCACCGCAGTAGGCTGGTCCCGCACAGGCCCCAGGCGCCCTCTAGCCCGGAGACCCGGGGCTCCTCCCCACCAAAGCAAGTGTCCCAGGCCCCCCCAAAAGTGGCCTGCCTCAGCCAACAGGAAGTTGACCTTGGTCCAGCCCCGAGGGCCCATGTCCACCCTCTGAGGAAGAAGGTGGGCAGCTCCGGCCAGGGTACTGGGCAGCTGGGCCCTGGGGGGCCACCGTCCACGGCCAGCCCGACCCGAGGGGTGAGGGCCGGAGGTGGCCGTGGAGGCCACAGTCAATGGCCTTTCTATTCCACTTGACTTCACCTCCTCTGAGCGTCCGTCCGCTCTCTCCCTAATAGAATTACTCTTATCTGCAAGTGATTTAAACTCTAAGGTTTACTGAAGATTTAAAGAGTGTGAACACAGTTGGAATGTTTTAAACCAACAGTACAAGTTGCATTTTAAGAAAATAATTAACTCCCAGGGGAGGTGTGGGTTTTGGAGCAATGACAGACTTTCAAGGCTGTCTTCCCTATATGGAGTTTCCAAATAATAAAATATCTTTGATTCCCTGCTGATGTCAGACGAGAACCTGTTAGTGTGCAAAGCAAACTGTCATTTTTTTTAAAGAGGGGCCATTAGCGTCTTAAAGACGCAGGAGGGGCCTTCGTGGAGGGCACAGGGTCTGGGGAAGGCCTGTGCAGAGCGGCCTCGGGGCTTTCGGGGTCTGTCGGCCGCGTGCCTTCTCCTACAGGGTCCCAGGCCTCTCTCCTGGGCACACAGAGCGCCCCGTCCCCAGCCAAGGGGCCACCCCGCCGGCCACAGCGCCGTGTCCCCTAAGCGCAGCGGCGGCGCTGCCCATCCAGGCCCGGGGAGGGTGCGAGTCTCCCCAGGAGGGGCCCAGCCCTGGAGACCTACAGTGTGCGCTCTGGGACCTGGCCTTCGGCGGCAGCCCCTCGGGGATCCACCCCCGGCGCTATGCTCACACTTGACCTTGTATAATGCCCAGCGAAGCGCTCTCATCGGATTTCATTTGCTGCTCACGAAAGCCGGAGGGGGGCCCATCCCATTTCGCAGACTGGAGCTGCAAGGCTCCAGGGGGCTCGGAACTGCCGAGAGGGGCCCAGGACGCAGGAAGCCGTGTCCGCAGAGCCCAGCCAGGGCTCCCTCTGTGGCCCCCTCGTCCCACCCTCTCCAAGTTTGGGCTGGCAACGGGTCCCGGCCTTCTCACCGGGTCTCTAGCTCCAAGGACGGAGTGCAGGCCGTGGAGTCAGGACTCACTGCTGAGCCCAGGCAGGAAATACGAACACCGGTGGCCTGTGGAGGTGGGAATGGAGGGAGCAGATCAGGTTGGACAAGCAGGAGGGGCCTCCCTGCCACAGCGGCAGCCCAGTCCAGGGCTGGTTCACACCCCCTGCATGGCCTGCGGGGAGAGCCTCACGAGATCCACCCGCCAGCCGCCCCCAGGGTGGCGGCGCCGGGAGCTCAGTCAACAGATACGCGTTGAGCCGAGTTTCCGTCGTTCCCGTGCCGTGCAGGAGCCCCCACGTGGGGCACCCGGCCAGGTAAGCGTGGCTGCCATCACTGCTGAGAGCCTGGGGCCGGTGTGCCCTCCGCTTTGGCCGGGGACAAAGCGTGCAGAGTCTACAGTGCAGACCCCCGCCAAGGACGGGGGTCCTGGGGGCCCCGGGAGAGCCAGCCCCTTCACAGCATCCCTGGGCCTTCCTGAGGCCCTCGGGCCACGTCTGGACTGCCCAGCAGCCCCAAATCTGGCAGGGCCAGGGGGTGAGTACAGACATGCTCCTTCACACAATTCCTAAGATGCAGTCAGAGCATATGCTGGGGCAAGGCTGGCGGTCCAGCGGTCCCCACACCCTGGCTGTGTCTGGACGCCCTTGAGGGAAGCCTGGAGGGTCTGTTCTGCCCGGCACCCCTGAGGGAGGACTTCGGAGAGCTCTGGGCCGTCCTGGCCCTCGCTCCAGCCCCTCCTCGGAGGCAGCAGCTCCTGGGGCGGGGGTCCGAGGGGGGACCAACCCCTCCCCGCACAAGCCCCAGGAGCAGGCCTGCCGGGCGGGGTGGCAGGTGGGGAGAAAGGTTGCCATTTGTCCAGTTCCCTCACACCTCCCGGCAAACCTCCACTTCTCAGGAAAAATTCTTTCTGGTAATTTACTTGCAAAACATTTGGCCATAACACCCAGTCGAGAGCGGGTGGCGGGTCGCAGACTGTTTAATTCTCCACACCTGGGTCCTGTCCGGCCGTGTCACACGGCCCTGCTGCCCCCCTCACCCCCCCCGCCAGCTCAGCCTCAGCCTCTGGTGGGGCGGGGGGTCCCGTCCTCAGGGCCCCGGGCCCCGGGAGAGATCCTGCCCTGGCCCCTCGGCCGGGGGCCCTGCCGGCTGCCCATCAGGAAGAGTCCATGTCCTGCATCGTCTGTGAGGTCACAGGCAGCAGAGTATCCCGGGCTCACCTGGACGTCTGCACCCAGTGGGGATGAGAGGCCCGGGAACCCGGGATTCCTACCCCACACAGCCAGGTGGGCGCCCCCGGCAGCACCAGCCATGGGGCACGACGCCAGGAGAGACCCCTTCCCATGGGGCCGCCCGTGAGCATTGCGCCGAGTCTTCGGGAGCCTCATGGGAGCCTTGGTTTCCAGGCATCTGAGGGACAAGAAGACGTGCCCCCGTGACCTGGGGGGCAGATGCTTCTCTGCCGGCCCCAAGGCCTCATTGCTGGGCTGCTCAGGGGAGGAGAAGACTTCTGGCAGCCAGACACCCCAAGACACACACACACACACACCCCCGTGGAGAAGGAGGGCAGCCAGACACCCCAACACACACACACACACCCCCATGGAGAAGGAGGGCAGCCAGAGGTGGCACCTCCCCAGGCTCACAGCAGGTGGCCACTGTCCTCCAAGGTCAAGTTCAGTCACCTCTGTGTGGTGGGAGTGACGGATACTCGTGGCCCAGGCTGGCCCGGGACCCTCCCACCTCTCAGCCCTTAGCCCCTCCCCCCAAAACCAAAAACCACTGGAGAACACTAGTGCTCGGAGGCGGAGAGCACAGCTTCAGGGGCGGGTGGACGTGTGTATCCGGGGGGAGTGGGGTCATGGCCTCACATGGGACGTGTGCCCATGTGCCTGCATGTCCATGCGTCCCTGTGTGCGCCCGTGGGCGCGTGCGTACGGGACATGGCGTCACATAGGCGCACCCACGTTTCGGTGAGAAAGCAGATCAGCATTTTGGAGGGAGGGGAAAGGGAAGGAGAGGGAGTCCCAGGAGCCCTCGAGATCGGGCATATGGTGCGGTGGGCTCAGGGGTCACGTTTCCCACCACCACCACCGCTGCACCCCGAGCCTGGTCCCGGGCCCCTGAGGGGACATTGGGCATTGAGCACTGTCTGGGGACGTCCATACTCACTCGGACCCTGGAGACAGAACACAGAGCCCACTAGGGAGGCACTCAAGGTCACACAGCTGGGAGGGGCGTAACCAGGATTCAGCCCTAAGCTGGGGGCCAGGCTAGCTTCCAAGGAGGCCAGAGACCACCCCCCAGACAGTCACGCAAAACCTTGGCCCACCAGGGCTTGGGGACATCCCAGGGACGCAGGGACTTTGGGGGCTGCTTTTGCGGCGGAGCTTGTGCGACCCCAGCCCCGGCCTCGGAAAGGTCAAGGCCAACAGGGCAGGGGGTTCACCCCCAGGAAAACTTGAGGCTCAGCTGGGCTTGCCCACTGGTACCGTCTCTCTCTGCTTGGGAAGGCCGGAGGGTAGAGCCTTTCCCCCTGAGAGATGGGAAACTGGGACTCAGAGAGCCTTCGTTAGGACTCAATTGCAAGTGACAGACACTGCAACGTGAACCAGCATCCGGCAGACAGACCGGCCCCACGGCTGCAGTTCTGCCTTCCAGGGTTCGTGGCTCAGACAAAGCTGCCAGCGCCGGCGGCTCCGGGGTCTCAGCCTCCGGGAAAGACCCTTTCCAGACCCCTCTGCCCCCTCCCGCCACGCCAAATGGGTTTACAAAGAGCTGTGCGGTGCGCCAGCGAAACTACCGTGACCATTAAGGGATTTAACGACAGTTTTGCCCAATACCGGGGATTTGTTACGTCTCTCGTTACCCATTTTAGTAGGCACATGGCCCCGCCGTGGGGCCCCGCCTGCAGGCTGCCCTCTCCTCTGCTGCGTGTGACTTTCATTAGAAGGCGTTCTATGAAGCCGCCGATCACAGCTCCTCGGCCAGCCCACTGCCGGGGCTCGCGGGCATGGTGTCGTGCGCTGGGTGGCCGGCGAGCGCCCGCGGGTCTCTCTGCCCACCCTGTGTGCCAGGAGAGGGTCTCGGAGCCCGGACCCTGCCCCGCCCTGACGCCTCCAGATGGCAGTCTGCCATAGCCACTCCCTCGGCTACGCGACCCCAGAGGAGCCCGGGCCTCTGCTCTGAGGCTCAGCTTCCCCGGGTGTGAGAGGATAAGCTGACAAGTGACTTTTCGCGTATTTTAGCAGTGGGATTCTGTTTGCCCACAAACCACCAAATAGCGTAAAAACAAAATGAGGGCAGAAATGGAGCAGATTCTGTAGAAGCAAAGCTTGGCCACCCTGTACCCACCCCAGGAGGACGTGGAGCACCCCCGAATCCCCGGGGGGAGGTTCGAAACACAGCCCGAAGCCGTTGGGTCCAAGGCCTGTGGGTGTCCCCAGCTCTATGACTTGAGCCGAGGGCACTGCAGCCCCACCCTGACAGCCAGCCTCGGGCCCTGGGGCCCTGCCAGCCTGCAGGGCCCCCCGGCTGCAGGGCCCGGGGACAGGTCAGGGCCCGGCGACGGCTGCAGGAGGAGTAGCTAATTCCAAAGGCTGAGCTCCAGCTTCCAACAAGCGAGCTCCACCCCCCGCGGCGTGGCTTCCGAGCCCTCTGTTGCGAGCTTGGGCCACCGTGGACACAGCCCGGATGAAGCCTCTGCTTACAAATGGGGAATGTCGCCTCCCTGAGGGCCTGCTGGAGGCGAGGCCACCGTAGCCGAGGTTAATTCCTGCCAAGAGGTTCCCAGACGAGCCAGACAACAGTTGGAAGGGGCTGGTTGAACAGGCACCGGGGGGGGGGGGGGACGGGGAGCCCCTGGTCCTTCCGGTTGCAGAGCCAGAGTCCCCTCGGGCACCGACAACGGGCCCGGATGGTAGTGGCCTCCGGGTGCCCAGAGACCCCTTCATGTGGCCAGGGGCCCTGGGCAGCCACCAGACGTGGATCCCATTATCTGGACTCTGTGAGCCGCGTCCACACCACGACGACAAGGGGCCGCAGCCGGCTCTGTTGATGGCCGGCTCCCCCGCACCTGGCGCAGTGCTGGTTCCGAAGATGCTGGTGAATAAGTGGCCCTTAAGAACTCAGCGGTGGCGCCGGGGCGAGGGCCGAGGCTGCTGTGTGCACGGCAGGTGTGCAGAGAGGGGGCCGGGGGGCCGTCCCCCGGGTCCCTGCTGCCGCTGGGCCTCCAGGACGTAGGGACAGCAACCACTTCGCCCCTTATTCTGGAAGGATCCCCGGGTGTGGACACCTTCCCTGAGGTCACCTGGTCTGCCCTCCCTTCCCCAGACAAAGGCCCGTGGGACAGGAATCTGCCGAAGCCAGGAGAGAGCGGGGGACCCAGCCCAGCTGGGACAAGCTCCCCGCACCCCTCGGAAAGCAGTGAAGGGCTAAAGCAATAATAAAGCCTCTGCCGCTCCGGCACTGCCTCCTGATCAGGTTGCCCGTGGCCCGGCGATCGCGCCCACAATACCTCGCATTCATTACGCCCCTTAAAAATGGTGTGTGCTGCGTCTGGAAGACAGGAAGTGGCCGTCAGTCTCCCGTGTAAAAGCCATCTGAGGTCCGCGGACCAGGCATGTTCTCAATCAGGAAGCAGGCAGTAAATAAACATTTATGTCCCGCGGCCGCGCGCACCCGCCTGCCCCCGGGCTACAAAGGGGCACGGAGAGCGGAAATTTGTTTAGTCCTATAAAAGCACAGGCCATATATCAATAGATGATTAAAAATGGAAACATGGCTGGCTAATGGACGGTATTGATTTTAATAAGCGTTAAGTACATGGAGTTCAAAGATAAGGGCTGGCGGGCCATCTCTCCACGATCTGAAAAAGTGACTCACTCAAGGAAAAAAAAAAAATTCCTCTTTTCCAAATTGAAACTTTCACCTGGTACATCAGGATCTGGGGGAGTGGTTTCCAAATCGGCGTCCATTTCGGAACATCGAGTGTGACGTGAATGGCGTATTAGATTATTTCTGCCCTCAGGTCGAGCACGCCGCCCTCCAAACAGTAGCAGCGCAAACTCCAGGCGGCTCCGTGTCACGGGATCCGGCCAGGACCCTGCAGTGCGTCCGAGCCCTGTCGGGGCCCACCCTGGGCTGCGTAGATGCTCCTGTCCGCCCTGGGTCACCCCCTTTTGTTGTGGCACCGCCCGGGTTCCAGGGGTGCACTCCCATCATGGCAGCCCGGGCTGAACAGCCCACACTCATGCGAACTTTATTCCTAAACCCGAAAGTGGCCTGGACACCCCGGGGCTCTAAAGCTGCACTAAGTCTTGTACTGAGTGCAGATGTGCTCTGGCTCGGTTCACATGACGACGGGCAGGAGGGGGGACCCCCACAGCAAGGCAGCGGCTCCGGAACCCTGAGACGGTCACGGCAGGCAGGGGGACCCCAGGGCCCCGTGTGCCCTCCTGCCTCTCAGCTGCACGGCTGGTCACTGAGTGACCGCTCAGCAAGTGCGTCCGGAGGGAGGGGCGGGCTCCACCCGGGCATTCACCGCCTGAGGGCTCTGCCAAGGCCAGCCCAGAGGTCACCTGCTGCCCCACAGAGACGCGACCATGGCTCTCCCAAACTCCAGGCTTCCCCGACCGCCCGCGGGGGCTTGGGGGACTCGCTCCATCCATAACCCTGGTTCTTCTCACGCCGCGGCCATGAGGGGGCCCACAGAGCTCTGGGCCCTGAGAGTCGCGAACACAAGCCAGACACCCACCCAGAACATCAGGTGTCGGCTTGGGGCCCCCTTCCCGGCAGCAGAGGAAAGGACGGCTTTGTGACAATGACCAGACTGCTGTCCGCCCATCCGCTCGGCCCTTAGCCAAACCGGGGCCAGGTAGCGGCCGGGTGGGGTCCGGCCAGGAAGTTCCCAGGCTGGGAAAGACCACAGGGCATCCTAACTGTCCCAGGCAGCCACTTAGAATTTTCTGATAAATTATTTTGTCTCTTGCCTGCTTTCCAGGCGACCTCTTTGGCCTCCAAATGTCTTATAAATCATTTCCTCTTGAGTGGGAACCGAATTCTACCCAAGTCTCAGATCCTAAGTTGGGTGAGCTTCTTTTCCAGGGAGATGCCTCCTCTGACCCCACTGGCTGGTCAGGCCCAGGCTGGGCCATGGGGTGAGGAACAGGTTCAAGATGGGGATGGCGTGGGGGGTCCCTGGCCCTGAGGGACAGATTTTCTTAGAAAACTGGAAGGTAAGAGTGTAGATAGGCTGGTCCTGGTTGGGGGAGGGGTGCGTCTGTGTCTTGGGGCTGCCGTAACAAATCACTACAAACTAAAAGTTTATTCTCTCACAGTTCTGGGGGCCAGGGCCATGCTCCCTCCAAAACCTCTGGGGAAGATCTCTCTGTCCTCACGCGGCCATCCATCCACTTTATGCATCTCCTCTGTGAGTCCAAATCTCCCTCTTCTCATAAGGACAGCCGTCACTTGATCAGGGTCCACCCTAATGACCTCATCTTAACTTGATCACATCTGCAAAGATCTTATTTCCAAATAAGCCCACCTTCACAGGTGCTGGTGGACATGAATTTGGGAGACACTGTTCAACCCATTACAGGGGGTCAACCAAGTCTCCCTAGAGACTGACCCCCTCTACCCTCCATTCCCCCAAAACGCTGGTTCTGTCCCACAGTGGGGGCTCTGAGCACAGGCACCGGGGTAATCTGTCTGTGCTGCAGGCCCCCCCTCCAGGCTCCCCCCTTGCTCTGCTGCCCCCCAAGCTCCCAGGGGCACTTTAGTCCAACCTCAGACCTCTCGTCCTTCAAGCGTCCTTTTGCTCCTCAACTGCAAGTCTTGGCCTGATAGCCCCTCCTCAGAAAGGCCTCCTCCCATTGCATCCCCAGAACCGTCTGCTCCTTTTCTCTAGTTCCTACATCATAATTTGTAATGATACATTAGGTTATTTTTGTTCCTGTAACACGTGAGCTTCACTAAGGCACAGACTTATCTGCTTGTTCACCATCATATCCCTGAGCCAACATGGTGCTTGATTAAATGACCACTTGGGAAATAGTCAGTGAATGAAGGTGTGGAAAGATGGATGGATGGATGCTGGATGGATGGGTGAATGTGTGGGTGGATGAATGAGTGGATGGATGGATGGATGGATGGATGGATGGATGGATGCTGGATGGATGGATGGATGAATGTGTGGGTGGATGGATGAGTGGATGGATGGATGGATGGATGGATGGGTGAGTGAGTGGGTGAATGGATAGTTAGGTGGTTGGATGGGTAGATGGGTGGATGGATGGATGGGTGACTGGGTGGGTGGATGGGTAGATGGACATACGGGTGGGTAAGTGAATGAGTGGATGGATGGGTGAATGAATAGATGAATGGATGAATGAGTAAACAGATGTATGGATGGAAGGATGGATGGTTGGATGGATGGATGGATGGATGGATGGTTGGATGGATGGATGGTTGGTTGGATGGATGGGTGGATGGATGGATGGATGGATGATGGATGGATGGATGGATGGATGTGGGTGGATGGATAGATGGATGGATGGATGGATGGTTGGATGGATGGATGGATGGGTGGGTGGGTGGATGGATGGGTGGATGGTTGGTTGGATGGATGGATGGGTGGATGGTTGGTTGGATGGATGGATGGATGGATGTGGGTGGATGGATAGATGGATGGATGGATGTATGGATGGATGGATGGATGGTTGGTTGGATGGATGGATGGATGGATGTGGGTGGATGGATAGGTGGATGGATGGATGGTTGGTTGGATGGATAGATGGATGGATGGATGGTTGGTTGGATGGATGGATGGATGGATGGATGGATGGATGGATGGATGGACGGTTGGATAGATGGGTGAGTGAGTGGACAACTGCCTTACTCAGTGTTGCCTCTTCAGGTCCAGCACAGACCACTGCACGTGGAAGGTGTTCAGGGAGCAGAGGGTGATGGAGGACACAGAAAGAAGGAAGGAACATGGTGGGTAAGTAAGAAGGTTTGGACCCTCACATCAAGGTAACAGAAACAATCACAGGGCATCAAGCTTCCGCTCCACCTCTTGAGACTGGAGCAGTCGTGCTTTCACAGAGCATAGCGCATAGCAGCCTCAGGCACTGGCTGCCTGAGCACATTTGTGAAAGATGCCCTTAAGCCTATTTTCACTTTGCTCCGGGGTCACAATGCAGCTGCTCTCCCCACTAGGTAAGGTGACACTTTTTGGGTTTTGCCCTAAGACTTCCTCTTCTTCAGAGTCAGACAGTTTTCCCATAAAGGGCCAGAAAGTGATAGTTTAGGCTTTGTGGGCCTGAAGGACTTGACTCTGCTGTCGTGTAGTGAAAGCAGCCATGGGTAACACTGGACAAGTTGGCATGGCTGTGTTCCAACAAAACTTAATGGACACAAGCTTGAATTTCATATGAAGTTCATGTGTCATGAAATGTTATTCTTCATTCTTTTCAGCCTTTTAAAAACGTAAAAAACCTCTCAGATCATGGTCCATTCCAGAACAGATGGCAGGCCAGATTAGATCTATCGGCTGTCATTTGCCAACCTCTAGCCTAGAGGCAGGGCACTTGCTTTTTTCCCTAATATTCTACAGTTTGGTGAAGATGTGTGTGCTCATTCCATAAATGAGGAATCTATCAAATCTATCAAGATTTGACAGACCGCGGGCAGGTTGCCCTCCGCGTTGCCCCTTTCCCGACCAAAGTAAAACCCACCTACATATGGTCAGCACCGGCCATCACGCCCGCGGTCAGCAGGCCGGTGTGGTCTGGCTGAGCCGTCCTGGGCCCGGCTGGGCAGCTCTGCCCAGGGCTGTGGCCGGGAGGCTGTGCTGTGTGCCTTCTGGGGCCTGGACCGCAGGACACGTGAGGCCCGGGCCCGCTCCCGTCAGGGTGTGTGCCCAGCAGGTGGGCGGGAGGCCTCTGCTCAGGTCACACCTCCATCCAGAGAAGTCACAGGGCCCAGCACAAAGTTCACAGTGGGGGCCACCCCGCACACCCTGAAGAGGAGGGGTGAGTATTTGCTGAGCAACAAGCCAAACTGTCACATATGTTCTTGTTAGTTTCTCTAAGTGACTATTAATTCCATTAATAGCCCGTGGGCCCTGCATGCCCGGAGCTGTGTCCACGCTTCTCGCCTCCAGAAAGCACTGAGCAAATATTTGTTCGGCGAGAGTGACACCCAGATGTCTGTTCTCCCATCCACATGGTATTATTGGCCCACTTTCTCCCCGGCCTCCTCGCAGCGGCTGCGCTGGAGGAGGGCACGGGAGACACCCCAGCCTCAAGATGCCTTCCTGTCGGTCCAGCCTCGGCAGGCCGCTCAGCTGCCCCAGCAAAGCACCACGGACTGGGGGCCTCAACGAAGACATTTATCCTCTCCCAGTACTGGAGGCTGGAATCTGAGATCCAGGTGAGGGCAGGGCTGGTTCCTCCCCAGGCTCCTCTCCCTGGCGTGTAGACGTCCGTCTTCTCCCCGTGTCCTCACTTGTTCATCTTTGTACGCGTCTGTGTCCTGATTTCCTCTTCCTACGAGGCCACCGGTCCTTGAATTAGGACCCACCCATAAGACCTCATTTTACCTTAATCCCCTCTGTAAAGACCCCATCTCCAAGTACAGTCACGTTCAGAGGTCCTGAGGGTTAGGGCTTTTCAACCTATAAATTGTGAGGGGCGGGGACACAGTTCAGCCCGTAACACAAGAGCTTGCCGAAGAGGTGGGCTCTGTCCCCCAAAACAGAGTTGCGGGGACTCCGAGGGTTATAACCCAGCCAGGCCTCTAGCACCCCACAGCCGCCCACGGGTCTGTCAGGCCCTTGAGCGGGTGCAAGAAACGTGCCCACACGGATGTCTGGTGAGACACAGAGGGAGAGCCAGAGCCCGGCTGCTTGGTTGCCGGTCGCGCTTGTATCTTGTCTCTAAAATGCCAATCATCGTCCCTGGATTGAGGACTTGCGTTTCTCGGCCAGCGCAGTTACTTGGTGGTCACGACCACACGTGCACACCCCAAGGCCGCAAGCCCGGCCTTCCCAGCTCAGACTCCTTGACGGCAATTTGAGATTCTTGGAGAAACGCTTAGCAGAGGTGGGGGCCGGCACCCCAGCCCTGGAGCGGGGGTCTTGATGAGAAGCAGGGACCAAGAGGGAAGACATTCACAGGACACTCGGGGCCCAAACCAGAGGCCAATGCCCCACGAGAGGGGAGAGCCCCCCGCGGGAACACTCCCACAGGCGGGTGTTTGGCGGGTGCTGGTGAGGCCTGTTTCATGCTCTTTGACTTAAAATGGGGCTTATGTCTGGAAAGGGGTTAGGAGAAGTCAGATCTCTCTGGGAACCTCATTAACACCTTCACGTATGCCCCGAGGAAGGCTCGCAGGTGGGTGATCCCAGGCCCCCGCGAGACAGGTGGCGGGCCACCCTAGTGCCGCAGCCCCCGTGGCTTCCCGGCCCACCCTGCTGCTCCCTCCACCTGAGTCTGTCTCAAAGAGCCGAGGGTGAGGATGCTGATGTCCGAACGTTTCGCAGCTCTGCTCAGACCCTGGACACCTCATGGGCAGCCGCAAGTCCATTGCCAACGCTAGTACCTGCCGCAGAGGAGAATTCCATGAGGAAAGGACAGCCTGGGACGCAAGCCTGCTCAGCCCACATGCCGAGGGTCCTTTCGAGGTCCTCGCTGGGTTGGGGAGGCAATGTTTATTTGGCCCAGCTGTCAAAGGCTTAGCAACAGGCCAGCCCTGTCACCTGCAACAATTCCAGAAGGCAGATATCCCTCCCTCCCCCTTCCCCGGGTGCCCCGGGAGATGGCAGGCCAGGGTCCATCCAAGGGCCGGGGGGGGGTACAGACCTGCCCTGTCTCCCTCTGAAAGCTTCCCTAGACTGGGGAGAATCCTGCAGGAATCCATGAGCAAGCCTCTCCCACGTGCTGATGGTCAGAGGCCGTCTCCATCACAGATGACCGACCAAAGACTCGGTTACCAGGTGAGGACGTGGCAACGCCCCGTGTGAGCTCCGGCCGCCTGGGCCGGCCTGGGGGAACCATACCAGCTCCCCTAAGGCTGGGTCAAGGAAGGCACGATCCCCTCCTTAACAGCTGTAGTTTTAAAATTGTATCACTTCCCTCCATGTTTTTAACTGAACACTTTGGTTAGCTAAACATGTTTTGGCTTAATGATATCTAATAAATTGTAACTTAGAGAAAAATCCAGAAGAATGAAAACACCCAGGTACGATGTCCATCTCTCCCTTTGAGTCTTTCGGGGCCCATCCAGCTTGGTGTCCTTGGGTGGCTGGTCTCACCTGCCCTGTGTGTCCCAGCCAGGACGGGGATCCCAGGGCTCCGCTGGGCAACGGGTCAGGCGGAGCACACAGCAAACGTGTATGGGGCTCCCGTGGGGGCTTCCCTCCATCTTTTGATTCTCCTAGCAGGAGAATAAAGCTGTCCCGCCTCCTCTGACGTTTTTGGAACTTCTCACTAACCGACATTTGCATCTCTTCTTTACTGGCATCTCTTCTTACCTCTAGTTAAAGTAGAAAGAGAAAGTGCAGTGACAACAGGCTGCCTTGGGATTTCTGAAGTGAATTTCTTCTATAATTTATTTTCCCTGTCAACCAACTGGTCAGTCCTTCAGCGCTGCCCCTTGCCTGGGTGCAAGAAATCAGCACATATGGGCCCTTCTTGCTAACCCTGGGATCCTGCCATGATGATCTGGCCTTTCAGGACTCTCTAACCACCACTGCCTGCCCCCATCTACGTCAGTCCCCAGGACCAGCATCCTTCCCCTGCCCCGGCGATCCCCATGGCAACCGCGCTTGGCTGGGATGGTGACAGTCACACCTTGAATAGAGCAGAAGGTGGCCCAGGAGGCCATGCGCAGGCCGGCCTGGCTACTTCACCTGGATGCCCTGAGCTCCTGGGGAGGAGGAGTGGACTGTTCGTCCACCCGCCCCGGCCAGGGCACAACCCCGGGCGTGCCACACACATCCTTGTCATCAGAGACAAGCCTGTTTATTGCAATGCTTCCAGCCAACAGCAGTCACGCATCTTCTAACTCAGCAGACGCCCCCACCATGGGATGAAGACGCTGTCGCTCATGGGCATTCTGGGGAAGGACAGATTCCCTCCACTGGGCTCCAGACCATGAGGTTGCCCAGGGGTCAACATGAGGAAGCAGTGCTGTGTCCAGTCCCCTCCCCGACTCTGCTACCCATCAGATGAGGTCCTGGGGACATGGGCTCTGCCCTGCCCCATGCAGCGCTGACAGAGCCGGGCCTCTCTCCTGACCGGGGCCCAGGGTCCTAGGACTGTGCTATATACCGTATATGGATGGTGTCCCTATACGGGTGGCTCTGTATCTCTACTCTGACAATTGTCTCTTTGTCCTTGTAACTATATCACATTGCTTAAGTGCTGCAGCTTTATAAGACTGCTTTATCTGTGGGGCCAGAATTCCCTCTTTGTTCTTCACAAGTGATTTGGCTCTTCCAAATTCACTGATTTCCATATAAATTTAAACATTAGGCTATAAGTTTCCACAGAGAAATGGATGGGATTTTTATCGCGGTTGCATTGATTCTGCAGATCGATCTGTAGCAGTAGACTTCTTCACCTGAGTTTTCCAATCTATGAATATGATATACCCCTTAATTAATTCATGCTTTCCTTAATTTTCCTGATGGTTTATAGTTTCCTGTGATAAAGTTTGCATATCTTTCACTAGATTCATCACAGCATTTGATATTTTTGATACTATTAAAAATGGCAACTTCAAAAAATTTCTATTTTCTCTTCATTGCTAAAATATATAGAAATGTTTGATAAACTTACTTATTAACATTCATGATGAATCTATAGACTCTTTTAAATGTTTATTTACATAATTATATCACCTATAAATTTTGACAACAGTATATCTTACTGTCTAATAGTTATAACTTTTATTACTTTTTCTTGCATTATCGCACTAGCTAGAATCACTAGTCTAGAACTTAACAGAACTTGTAGTAGCAAGCATTCTTGTCTTGTTCCCAATATTGGAGAACTTTCAACAATTCACCATCATGTGTGATATTTGCTGTAGGTGTTGCATATTTACTTTGTCAGGTTAAGGAAGCTGCCTTCAATTCCTGGTTTGCTAATTTTTTAAAATTATGAATGGATATTGAATTTTCTCATATGCTTTTGCTTAATTTATTGAGATTATCATGTGATTTTCACCCTATTCCATTTATGTGCTTAATTACATTGATTAATTTTAAGAATTTTAACCCAATTTTTCTTTCCTAGAAAAAAAATCTAACCTAGTCAAATTATATTATTTTTTTCTTTTTCCTTTTTTTTAATTGAAGTATAGTTGATTTACAATGTTGTGCCAATCTCTGCTGTACAGCAAAGTGACTTAGACACATATATACATTCTTTTTTAATATTTTTTTCCATTATGGTTTATCACAGTATAAACCGAGTACAGCTCCCTGTGCTATACATTAGGAGCTTGTTGTTTATCCAAAGTTATATTATTTTTATATACAGATGATTCTGAGTTGATTAATGTTTGTTTAGGATCTTTGAATCCAAATTCAGAAGTGACGAACAATAGCTCTGTGTGACATTTCTTGTGATGTCTTTGTCACTCTTTGGTATCAAGATTATGCTGGGTTTGTAAACCTAGTTGAGGAAAGTGACCTTTTTTCACTTTCAGTTGAAAGTGACTCTTTCAATACAAGAGTTTGTATAAGACTGGCATAATTTCTTAAATGTTGCAAGAATTAAACAGGCAAGTTAATTTGTACCTAGAGTTTTCTTTGGGGGAAGGGTTTTAACTACAGAGACAATTTCTTTAACAGTTATACAATTGTTTAGATTTTCAGTTTCTTCTTATGATGGTTCTAACTTTTATATTTCAAGAACTTTATTTCATTCACATGTTCTAATTGATTAGCATTAAATCTTTTAAAAATGCTTTCCAAATCTGTAGTGATTTTTCCCTTATTCTTTCCTAACATTGGCTGTTTGCACTTTTTGGTTTTCTCTCTCTCTCTCTCTCTCTCTCTCTCTCTCTCTCTCTCTCTCTCTCTCTATCTATCTATCTATCTATCTCTCAGGCTTATTAATTTTATTAGTCTTGCAAAGAATCTATTTTGGGCTTCATTTTCTAACCTTCATTTTCTATTTCATCAATATCTTCCCTTTATCATTTTCTTCTTTTTACTTTTTTTGGAGTTTTTTTTAATGACTTCTTGAGATGACTGTTTATATAATTGATTTCCTTTTTTTCTTCTTTTTCAATGCACTTAATGGTATAAATTTACCTTCAGAAAATACTTTGGCTTCATACCACACATTATGGTGTAACATATTTTTGGTTGTCATTAAAGTCAAAATATTTTTATTTCCAAAGGAATTGTTTTCTTTGACTTGTGAGTTATTTTAGAATATCTTTCTTAATTCCCAAAATTTCAAGGTTTTTATTATTGTTATCTGTTTGGTTTGTTTTTTCTAGTTTAATTCCACATGATCCTGATCCTCTGAAATGTTTTTAAACTTCTATTATATATATATATATAATATATATATTAGCATTTGGAGGTGTATGGCATATCCATGTCCATGAGGTTAAGCTGCTGATCATGTTGTTTAAATCTTCTGTATCCTTCATGATATTTTGTCTACTTGTTTAATTTGTTGCTGAGAGATTTGTATCAGGATCCACTCTGAATCTGTCAGTTTCTTCTTTTAATTCTATCAATTCTTGCTTTATTTATTACTATTACTATTTATTTGAGACTATGTTATCAGGTGGCTTTGCATTTAGAATCCGTACATCTTCACAGTGAATTGAACATTTTATCAACATAAAATGCCCACCTTTCTCTCTGGTAATGCTCTTTGCCCTGAAGTCTACTTTATCTGGTCTCAGTGCAACTGCTCCAGTTTTCTAATGTAAGTCCTTCCTAGCATATTTTTTTAAACTTTTTATGTCAACTTGCTTTTATCCTTATATTTAGATTGTAGCTTTTATAAATAATTTATACTTGGATTTTTCTTATGTAGATTTTTATAAACAAAATGTATTTGGATGTTGTTTTTATTGAGCATGACAGTTTTTGTTTTTTAATTAGAGCACTTTATTTGCATTTAATGAAAGTAATGATATATTTGTGGGTAAATATATCTTTTCATTTACTTTCTATCTGGCCTGAATGATCTATGCTCCTTTTCTTCTCCTTTCTTGATTTTTTTTGGATTGTTTCAGCTTTTAAAATTAACTCATCCCCCATTATCTCATTATTTATACATATATTTCTATTCACTTAGCAGTCACTCTAGAGATTACAGCATCCATCCTTGAAGTCAAGGTCAAAGGACAATGCAAAGACATTAGAATAGTTTAATTCCATTTTATTCTCCCCAACTTACATGTTTTTAGATTATGCATCCTAACCATATACATATGTAAAACCCCAGACATTGCTAATTTTTGTTTATACAGTCCATTTTCATATAGATTAAACCATATGTTTACAGTTTGCAGTGCTTTTTTTTGAATATTTCACTGTTTCCTTTATTGAGCATCCACTGGTGACAAGTTTTCAGACTTTGTTTGTCTAGAAATTTCTTTATTTGCTTCCTTTCTTGAAATACACTGTATAATTCTAGATAGACAGACATACTGGTTCATTATTGTTGCAATATCTTCCCAGTGAAGGCGGATGGGCGATGGCTCTTCACCACGATGATTCCTCCACCATCTTTTCATAGCCCTCCTCACATCTGTAACCTGAACTTTCATAGATCTGTTTGGGCTTTGTAGGACTTCTTCAATCTGTGTTTGGATGTATTTTGTCAATTTTAGAAATTTTTCATCCATTATCTAGGCAAATATTGCTTCTCTCTGTTCTCTCTCTCTCTCTCTCCTTCCCCTTGGATGCAATTAGAAGTCTGTAGCATTGTTCACTTTATCCCCTAGGAGTCTTAAATTCTCATCTGTATTTTCCATTGTTTTCTTTCTTCCTGCTGTAGATTGTTTTTTCTCCTATCAGTCTTCCAGTTCTTTAATTCTCTCTCCATCCGTGTCTAATTTGTTGTCCAATGTATCCATTGACTTAATGTTTATTATTATATTTTTAGGTTCTTGATTTTCATTTGGTTCTTTTTTATAGTTTTTAGCTTTCTGATAAAATTCTAACTCATTTAATGTTTGCGTCTGATAATCCAATATTTGGAGCTCCTGCAAGTCTGTTTATATTTCCTATTGTTTTCTTGGTTTTCATTTACATTGTTTTATCTCCTCATATATCTAGTTATTTTTTGTCGAGTCCCAATCATTATATTTTTTAAATAACTAAAAATAATCTGAGGCTTAGAATTATGCTATTAATATCTTCCTCACGAGAGGACATAAATTTGTTTCTGACAAGCAGGAGCCACTCTAACCCAGGACCACCTTTTAGTCCAACTTCAGGCAATGAGATGATTTGCAGATTCTCAGTCTCCCAGCGAGATGCTGTGAGAGGAGAGGCAGCCCCAAACACTAAGCGCCCCTTGACTATCTCCTGCATTATGTTCCTCTAATTCTCCACTGCTTTCTGGACTCTGATTCAAGCTGGTTTTGTCTGTCTTCAGTGGGAGGGTTGGTCTGAATTACCTATTTGCTTTTACTGTTCACAAAAGTCTTTCTCTGGTCCACAGTTCACTTTCTGACGCACGGGCACAAAGCTGTGAGGCCCGAGGCATTGACTGAGGCCAGAGGGGAAACTGGATAGTGAAGGAGATCTTCCCAATAGGTCTGGGCACTGAGCACCACCAGGAAGGGCCAGTGTAGCCAGGGGACCACGGCAGAGTGGAATTCAGCTGTGAGTCTGGGTGCAAGGATTCGCATGGCAAGAAATGGTAAACACAGGAATCCCTCACATCTGCCCCTCAGAAGCTTGTGCTCTGTCCCGCCTGGTCTGCCACAGCTGCAGCATCGCCGGCTGACCACAGCCGCCTGCTCATGGTCCCCGGTCACCCAGCTCAGACACCATCACACCAAACCTCTGGGTCTCATGGCTGAGGGGAGAGAGAGAGGTGAGGGAAAGGTGGAGTGAGAGAGAGGGAAAGAGGGAGGGAATGGGTAGAGACACAGATGTGGAGGGTGGAGAGGAGATGTTTGGGCCGGGAGAGCAGAGCCTGGAGACCGAGAAGCACAGAGCTGGGAGAGGCCTGGGCAGAGAGAGGAGATGCCAGAGGAAGAGTGGCCGAGAGGTGAAGAAAGGCCACTTTTGTTCCCCCTGCCGTCGGTCAGGGCCTGCCCCCCACCTCCATGCCTCCCCATTTCCAACCCCCTCTCCTTTCTTCTTGTTCACATCACCCCAGCTTCTTGGACCCGGCCTTGCGGCCTAGGAGCTCACCCCATCTCATCTGAGCCCGGGTCTCTGCCTCTGCCTCACCTCAGTGGCGAGGTCCTGAGCGACCCTCCCCCTCACCATCCCCCCTACCCTGATGGGCACAGGCTGTCTGTCACCTTGGACACTCAGGACCCAAACAAGCTTCCCCAGGGCCATGATCTCCATATAGGGTTGACAAGGCTGCCATCTCAACAGCAGCTCACCCCCACTTCTCAGCTACTTTTGACTCTGGATGGGGAAGCACATTCCTGATGCGGGGCAGGGGGTGAGGGGGGAGTAGGCGGGTCCTGAGAGCTGGAGGGGGTGGGGGCAGAAGCTCTTCCTCCCGGTGGGTGTCTGCAGCTCAAGGCTATAAACAGCCCCCACTCAGACGCTGGTTCCCCACATTTCCAAGCCACCAGGTCAAGGGAGGCCGGCTCCCCGGCCACATGTCCTGCCACCCACCTCCCACCCACGCAGGTTTGCTCTTGGTGGAGGCAGGCAGCCAGCAGCTCTGAGGAGCCGGCAAGGGCCGGCCGAACTCTCTGTCTCCACGGCTGCCCGCGGTTTTCTGGGCAAGTCTCTGATCCTGATGGCACTTCTGGACCCGCCGCGTTTCCACGCGCCGGAATTCCACCCACGCAGTTGCTTGAATCCACCCCCCACCTCCTCACTAAGGGCCTCTGATGGCACCGAACCTGCCTTTTTCCCACCCTACCCAGGGCTGGGGATCCAGTTTCCATTCCGAGTTCGCCTTTGAAGATGGCATCGAATGCATGTGACCCAGAGGCTTGTCTCATCCCACAAGTATGTTTCAGCTCAGAGGTTACCCAAAATAGATCTACGAAGGCTCCACTTAGGCAAAGTGAAGATGCAGGACTGGTTTGAGTGAAAACAAAGCCAACCTCGGTCACTGCCCCAAACAACGCGGAACATTTCCTGCGATTTGGGGGGAATCCCTCGGGCTCGCGGGTGTGCGTGCCTGGGCTCTTAGGAGGGAACAGACGCCCGGAACAAAGTCCGGGCTCTCTGGGCAGGGAACCCTCTCAGGTGGGCCACGCAGCAGCTGCCTGGGCTGCCTCTCCCAGGTTGGGTGCTGCGGGCCCAGCAGGAAGCCAGGGACCCAGAGAGCCCAGACTTGTCCTCTGCCGCCCACCTGCCTCCCCCCACCCTTCAGATGTCCCCCCCCACAGGCCTACATTCCTGCTCTTCCTCCCTACTCTCTCCCTGCAAGACCTGTTTCTTCCCCGAAGACAAGCTCACACCCTCCGCCTGCTGACAAGGCCAGCCCCCGTGAACCTCCAGGGGCGCTGCCCCAGGTGGAAAGCAATGGGGCAGGGATTTGAGCCCAGCCTGGCTGGTGGCGGATTCTCTGCTCATCACCACTGCCCTACAGCTTGGGGCAACCCTGGAGCGGGGGGTGGCAGGCCGGGGGGGCAGTGGCTCACAGGACAGACCCAGCAACGTTCCTGCTTGACGGCCGGGGAAGCACTCGCTCCTCTTTTGCAGCGAAACAGATATACGATTGGGTAGATTTCAAAAATCACAAGAACGGGGCTTCCCTGGTGGCGCAGTGGTTGAGAGTCCGCCTGCCGATGCAGGGGACGCGGGTTCGTGCCCCGGTCCGGGAGGATCCCACGTGCCGCGGAGCAGCTAAGCCTGTGAGCCGTGGCCGCTGAGCCTGGGCGTCCGGAGCCTGTGCTCTGCAACGGGAGAGGCCACAACGGTGAGAGGCCCGCGCACTGCAAAAAAAAAAAAATCACAAGAACGTGTGAGCTAGGAAGGGAAGCTACTGAAGGCACCTGTTGGGAGCTGTAATCGTTTCCTGGAGCTGCTGTGACAAAGTGCTGCGAACCTAGTGACAGAAAACAACGGAAATGGATTCTCTCTCAGCCGTGAAAGCCAGGATCCCCCAGTCAAGGTGTGGGCAGGGCTGCGCTCCCTCCGGAGGCCCAAGGGGAGGCCCCTTCCTCGGCTCTCTCCAGCTTTGGGAGGCCGCCTGCAAGCCGGGGCGCTCCTGGGCTCGTGGCCGCATCACTCCGACCCTGCATCCCTGTCACACGGCCCCTCACGTGGGTTAGGGGCCCCCAATCCGACACGACCTCATCCTAACTAATTAAATCTGCAGAGCCCTGATTTCCAAATCAAATAAGGTCACATTCTGAGTTTCTGGGTAGACGTGAATCGGGGGGAGACCACGTTCACCCCAGCACAGGAGCCATCGGCTCGTGGGTACCGGCCAGTCCGCAGCCCCACAGTGTGACTGACTGACATTCCCCGCCTGCGCCAGCAGGACCTAGAAACAGTGCCCTGGTTCTCAGCACCAGACCCCTTCCCGGAGCAGGGCTGTGCTTAGGCTGTGAGCGCAGGGGGAGGGGCCGCCAGGCTCCCAGGCAATGGGGTCAGCAGCTGGGCGTGCCTGGCAGGGACATGGAAGTAGGGCCTCCCTCCTCCCTCTGGGCTCCCGGCGTTCCCGGCCACCCGGGCTGGGAGGTTAGTGCGGCACCAGAAGCCAGCCCTGCACGGACAGCACGTGATACTCGGTCCTGTGCCCGCCAGCACCAGCCCCCGTGCAGTCAGCCCAGCCCTGCAGCCGGGACCACTTCCGAGCCAGTGCCAGCGCCCCCGATGTACGAAGACGGCCTCGGTGGTGTCGATGAAACATGCAGCCCCGTGCTGACCTGGGCAGGCCAGGTGAGAGCCCAATGATGCTCACAGACAGATTCGAGGGGCCCTAAAAGGCTCAAAAGATTGCTATTTGCTCAACTCCCGAATGCCCACGAATTAGCTAACTACACACGGCTACCTGGTAGGCACACAGCTGGCGAGGAGGCCTTCTCGGAAGCGTGGGCCGCCGTAATTGATGAGGGTGATATCCTTTTAATTGCCTGCGCTCAGGTGGCTTGGGCGGCGGCCCCGTGCCCGCCCCGTCGCCCAGGGACCGTGGAGAGCAACAGGTGCTCTCCAGGGAGGCCTGTCTGCAGACAAGGTTGCCTTCCCCAGGAGGGGCCCAGCCAAGGGGAGGTGTTACCGGGCACACGTGCCCTGGAGGTTATCCCACTGTCCCGGGAGCGGAGCTGAGGCCGTGATCCCAAAGAAAGGTCCCAACGCAGCTCCCCAATTCCCCCCCAACGCCGTGCCCACTCACTGTCCCCCCGTCCCTGGCAGACATCTGCCTCCTGGCCTCTTCCGCCCGCAGGTCTCCCCACGGCCTGGACATCTCCCGCCTGGGCCGACCCTTGGGGTCTCAGCAGAAAGGCTGGCTCGTCCGAGGCATTCCCAGACCTCCGGTCAAGCGCCCCCCTGCGGACCCCTCTCTCTCTGCCCTGTTTGTTCTCTTCCCCGCACTTAACCACAAGCTGTAAGTATCGGGCTTCTTGTCCAGCCCACGGGGGCGGGGCCTCGCCCAGCCCCACCCCCTGGCTGGCCCTCACCCCCAGCACATGGCTGGTGCTGAGTGGACGGCCGCTGGAAGAGCACAGGGTACAGGCAAGGGGCCCGGGGGGGCCCCGCCCACGCCGGGGCTCCCAGGTGACTGAGCAGCCGCTTTGCGCTCCGAGGACTGTCCGCCCCGGGCTGAGCCTGCCACGCCCCAGGCTCTGCTCTAAGCCTCCGCGCGGCCCCCTCCCAAAGGCATCCACCCCACGCAGGGCTGGCGTCGGGGGCGAGACCTGCAGGACCCGGGCTCAGGAGGGCCACACGTGGGCCTCTTTTCACCGTCTTACACACCGCCTTGACCTTGTGCTGAATTAGTGCGGTCCAATGGGAGGATGGGGGCTCACTGCCCGAGGGGTCTCAGCCCCCTGGCCCCCGTGCCCCGGTTCTGCCCAGTGCCCCTCCCCAGCCCCGAGGCTGAAGTTCACCAAGCTTGGTCTTCGGAGCCTCTGTGGATGAGCAATAGTTGCTTGAGGGAGAGAAGACAGGTCCCCAGACGACACCGAAGGCTCCCTGTGCGGCTGCGGCTCAGAACACACGGGGCGGGTGGTCCCCGGGTTCCCGGCCTCTGGGGGCGGAAGGCGAGGGGTCGGCCTCTGGGTGGGGGACCTCGAGGATCCTGGGGCGCAGGCCTGTAGGGACATCCTCAGGGTCTAGTGGAAACCAGGAAGGCGCCAGGGGTCTTGGCGGGCACGGTTCATTGTTCTTTTTCCATAAAATCCCTTAAGTGGCAACTGGCCTTGAAATTGATCCCTGATTAGAGCCGGTTGGAAGCCACGTTGAATTAATGATGCGGCCAACAGCCGTCTTTCCCCAAATGTTTTTTATAGCAGCAGTGGGGTGGGGTTGGGGGTGTAGAAGGGGGACAACTTCAAATAAAAGAGGTTTGGGGCCATGTTATGTTTTGCTAATATTTGAATTTTACCTGAGATTACTTTTTCTCCCCTATTTAATATATTGTTTTAAATGAAAATTCCTAATAAATCTTGAGAGAACTATGTCATAGCAGAGCTTAAAAACCGTAGTGCCATATATAACAGTTCATAAAACATTCTACCCAAATAGCCAAAATTGTAGGGCGTTTGGACCAGAAGTAGTTACCTCCAGGAACGGCCTTTTATTAGCTACTAAAATTAAGAAAGGGCAGTGCTGTTTCTCAGCCAGATAATTAAGGACCGTTTTCTCTTTTTTAATTCTATAAAATGAAACTTCCTGTTTTAAAGGTCTGGAGAGGCCTTGGGCAAAGGGTCCAGGGATGAGCCCTGAGGGCAAAATCAGGGAAACAGCAAGGGCCTTATGTGCCCAAGACTGTAAAACGTGGGGCTTGGAAAAACACGCCGCAGTCAGCAAAAAATTGCAGGTCATAAATCAGAGATCCATTTTTTCACGTCATTTTGACTAATCCATTAAATCGTGGTGCCCAGGGCTCCATCAGAAACAGAAGCTGCAGGCGGCCCGCACCTCCACCTCCTGCGTTATTCAAGGCCCATGAGCGGTGGCCCAGGCCTGGTTCTGGGGTCGGGCCAAAACCAGACGGTGGGCAGCAGGGCAGCCGCTGTCCTGATGGGGAGTCCCTTGCTTTAAGCCCCGAGGGTGACGGAGCCGGAGGGGACTGAGGTTCCTGAGGCCGCAGACCCACCGGCAGCTGACCGGTTCCCAACTCCCAAGAAACTCTTCCTTGGCACGGCCAGGGAAATAAATCTTAGATCACACCCCAGGCACCTTAATTTGATTTCATTTTGGTTGTTTGGGGGCCTTTTTGCTTGTACGTAGACAAATTCTTAATGAATATTTAAAATATCTAACAACACAGACAGGTGGGCGGCTTTGCGGTCACAGACAGACTGACAGGACAGTTCTCTCCACGAGACACGGGCTGCAACGCATCAGGCCCATGACGTGATTCTCCGCTGCTTCCCGAAGCCTCCTCCTGCTTCTGGCCCTCCAGTGGGGACCACATAGGTGACCCGCCTGGGGTGACTGCCTGCCTCACCCCCATGGGCTGCTGCCGGACCCAGAGCCAGGCTGGAAGGGGGCCGAGGGGCAAAAGTCAGTGTGAAATCTGGAAGCGCCGCCCATGGGAGCTAGGGTCTGGGTACCCGGCCAGCGGGGGAATGCATTTCTCACCTAGACATGGCGGGGGTCGGGTGCGGGGGGTGCCAGCGGATGTTCTGGGACAGACACGGGTGGTTGAAACAGCACCGACGGACCCGCGGACGCGGCTTTTCATCTGGAGGGAGGCACGGCTGGCGATCTCAGCCCCGCGGATGGCGGCCTCCGGTGCTTTGCCGAGGGGCCCGCATGTCTGAGAGGGGTGGACGGTTTCCGTCGAGTGGGCTGAGCGCTCCAACCCGGATGCCCGTCAGGGGCCCAGAGCTCCAGGGCAGCAGCCTCTCACGGGCTGCGGGGAGGCCGGTCACTCCCAGCCCTGGACCCCTTCCCTCCCCAGGCCCATCCTGACCACAGGCTCCCAGAAGCTGTAGGCTCACAGCCCGCCCTCCAGGCCAAACCCTTCTGCACATTTACGGAATTGCACATGTTCATTTTCATGACAAAATACTTGCTAAATCCTAAGAGGAGAATGTAAGTCTTTTATGTGGTTATTAAGATTTCAGCCGAGTCAGGTTATCCGGTGTCATACCTCTGTATAGACGCTTTTACCCCAGATCACCTCTAAGATAAAACCCCGCTCCTCTGTCCTGGCACAGCGCACTCGGGGATGCCCCCCAGGCCAGTCTGTGCCAAGAGGGGTCCCCGGAGGAAAGCCAAGTGCCACCCACACACTGACATGCACACACACGTGCTCACACGCACGCGCACAGTAAGACAGACCGGCGCGCGCACGCACACACACCCCGACAACACTGACGCACGCGTTCACACGCTGACACACGCGTTCACACGCTGACACACGCGTTCACACGCTGACTCACACACACCCTTGTTGGGAGACACTAAAGAGAACTTCTAAATCAGCCGCGCTCCGTCCTCCTGTTCTGAAGGCCAAGGGCTGTGCTCGGCTCTGATCCCGCCTGTGAAAGGCCCCGGGCTGGCAGGGTCCTAAGCCCCCCCCGCCCCCCGCCCCATGCAGGGCCCCCAGGGGGCCTTGACTCTGTAGAAGGAGTGACAGAGAGAGGGGCACCCAGGTGGGGGCGGACGGCCCAGCGGTTCAGGGGCCCCTCTGCTCTGCAGGCCAATCCCACCCGCCCCCCAGGGTTTCTCCAGACAGGGGCTGATGGTCAACCAAAGGGGACCCAGCCCTGGCACGAACAGGGTTCCCCGTCGGAGGGTTTATTGATACGGAAAGTTCCATAGATGTGTTAATAACAAGCATTTATTTATTTAACGGGTCACCTTTATTTTTAAAGTAAGGTTGCATGAATATCAGACGGCGGTGGGGGGGGAGGTCCGAGGCTTGTCTGCAAGGGGTGGTCTTGGCCCAGCATCGGCCCTGAGATGCTGCATCGCGGGGTGTGGCGTGGGAGAGCCAGGGCGGAGAGTGGCTAGTGACTTCACGGTAGCTACATGTAGGTGTCTCGTGGCAGCTCTGTTCCTCTGTCTCTGTCTCTCTCTCACCATTGAGTGCGTTTCCTTCCCAGGGTTGGAATCGTGCCCCCAAATGGACATCAGTGGTCCCCACACTGGTGTCCTGAGGGCCTGTGAAAGTGGGTGTCCGGAGTGAGGGGGGTACATCAGAGGCCGTGTCCGGGAAGTGACTGGCCATCCCGTCCCTGTGTCCCCGTTGATGGCCTCCACGGCTCAGTGTCCCCAGGAGCCCCTGCAGGACCGATCCAGCTCCCGCGGCTGAGCCCGCCCCAAAAGCCGGGAGAAAGGCCGGGCTGGGCTGGGAGGGCCAGTGCCCCCCAGCACTTTAATTGGCAACAGCCAGCAGACGCAGCCACATCTGCGGGTCATTTCAAAGACAATAAATCAGGAACTTTTAAGACTGGCGCCCTGCCAAGGCGGAGAGAGGGGCTAGGATGATGGCAGCTCCGCGGCCCTGCATCCAGGGTGACTCGGAGGCCAGAGGTGGCGGGACAGGGGAGAAATGGATGAGCTTTGTCTCCGACAAGTCTTTGCGGTCAGCCCGGGGCTGGAAGCTTATACAGAAGGAATGTGCCCTCGGTGAAAGGAAGGGCCACACCGAGGGGCTACTGGGTTTGGAGGGACCCTTGGCTGTGAACACAGCTCCCAGGGTGCCCAATCCAGAGGGCAGAGGTGAGGGGGCCCTCAAGGGGCAGCAAGGCAGGACTCTCCGGTTCTGAATGGGGAAACTGAGGCCAGCAGGGAGGTGACTTGCCAAAGTCGCTGGGCAGCCCCAGGACAGAACGCAGCCCCTGACTCTGCCCGAGACATGTGGGCATATGGCCCCACCCAGAGAGCCGGGACAGAGCACACCCAGGAGTGAGGGTCACCGGCGCGTGGCCGGGCGGCATCCCTGGGAAGGCTGGCGTCCTGCAGGGGCCCCACCACCGGCAGTGACACAGCAACACATGAGAGTGAGGCCCACCTGCCCTGCCCCCAACCCAGAGCTTCCCTCCTTAAAATCCAAATGCATCTGAGGGGTCTGCTTTAGAGGAAACCCATTTTAAATCACCATCATTATAGGTCAGCTCCATTTAACTCCCAATAACTCTATGAGGGAAGCCCTATCAACTAAACCCATTTTACAGATGAGGAAACTGAGGCTCAGAGGGTTTAAGGGACCTGCCAAAGGTTATACAACTAAGTCAGTGGCAGACCTGGAATCAAACCAGGAGCCAGCCCTCCTTCTTCTCTGAAAGAAGGGAGACAGGATTAAAAACTGGAAGCCCGATTCAGGAATCCAACTGCTAACCAGGAGGGCAAACAAAGGAAGCTGGAGAGACTCAGGAAGGAGAATGTACCTGCCCAAGACATAGCATCATGAATTGTCATAATACTGGGGAAAGATGCCCTTAGAAGTTTCGAGGGCTGGGGTGGGGGGAGCAGATCATATACAAATTATCAGGAATAAAATCAGGAAATGAGGAAACATTTTCAAAATTCTGAAGGAAGTAATTTCCAATCTAGGATCCAGGATCCAGGCAAACACACACTCAGGAGTGTTGGTAGAATAGAAACAATTTCAAAGATCCAAAGGCTTCAAAATTTTACTTTGCATGCGCCTTTTCTCAGAAAGCTACTTGAGGATGTTCTTCAGTAAATCAAAGGCATAAACCAAAAAGTAGATTCAATGGGACTCAGGAAATAGGGAATCCAAAACCGGAGACAAGCAGAGAAATGCCCAGGGTGATGGTGAAAACAAGTCCCAAGACAACCACTGCACTGGTGACCTCAAGATGAGGTGAGAAAAATGGTTAATAGCACCTCCTTTCCTTCCCAAATATGTCCCAAGTAAAATAATAACTAATGAGCAACCAAAACAGCATGAAGGGGAAAAAAAGGAGGATCCGAGAGGTCAGTTCCAAGAAAATAAATAAGTGAAACACAGAAAGTGGAGATATTTGGCCATTTTTAGAGAAATCTTACAGCTCTTTAATTAGTAACAGCTGCATAGAAACGTATGCAAATGAAAATATAAGGCAATTGCTAATACAGGCAAATTTAAAAGTTGCTTAAGAAAGGAAATGAAATCATAGTTCTTTCCGTGGCTTAGCTGAGAATATTATCCACATGTTCATAAGAAAGTAAACCCTGAAAACTGATGTAATAAAAAATTGTGGGGAGACTAAACTGACAGTTGTATGTGAAGAGGGTTAAATCTTTATCCTCTGACAGCACGAAGGCAACAGGACGTTGTTACAATTAGTTATGTGATGTAAGGTATAAACATGTCATTTTAAAACATAAAGATAAATTCAGATAGAACTCTGAGGAGGACTTCCCTGGTGGTCCAGTGGCTAAGACTCCGCGCTCCCGTTGCAGGGGGCCCAGGTCAGGGAACTAGATCCCGCACACCGCAACTAAGAGTTCTCATGCCACAACTAAAAGATCCCTCACCCGGCAATGAAGATCTCTCATGCCGCAGCTAAGACCCGACGCAGACAAATAAATAAATATTTTTTTTAAATAAAAAAACACCTCTGAGGGGAGCGGAAATGGCTGCTTTGGGTGGCAGAAATCAGAGGCTGATGAGAAGTGGAAGGTCACCCACTCTCCTTATTAGCCTTGTACTACGTAAGTGTGTAATTTTGACGAAATATTTCCATTTGTAATTCAGATACAAAATAAAGCAATAGAAAAAAGGAAGAAAGTGGAAGACGACAGGGGCGTGCTTCACTTCCGGGCCATCTGGAGGCCCCCCTGCTGTGCGGGCCTCTGAGCATTTCCTTCTGGGTCATGAGGCTCTAGAGGCCCTCGCAGCTGTCCCCACCCAGCTGGGGTCTCGTCCTCAGAAACACAGAGAGGCCAGAAGGTAAACGGATTTCCAGCCACAGTGTGGGGAGTTGCTGCTGCTGACAGACCCCTCTCGACTAGAAGTCGAAGGTGGGAATCCAGGCCAGGCCATGGCGGGGAGCCAGACAGAATATCCCAAGAGCACCATGAAGCCTGGCCTCCCAGGGACACGGCTGGGGTGCAAGGAGAGACACACCCGCGCCTCCCACGCCCACCTTCTACGGCGCTGAGAAGAGGCAAACGGCGGATGTCGGATCTCAGTGCTCTGTGACCTCTCCCCCCGACCCCCGCGGCCTCACCCCCCTCCACGTGCCGCTGAACTGGTGTGGGCTCCAGCTCCGTTGTAAACTCCAGAGGAAAGAGTGGACCGTGATGCTCTTCCCAGGACACGGGCCGGCCAGCCAGCCCTCTTTCCACCCTTCCTGCAAGCCCCCAGCTCGTCCCCGCAGCAGGATGGATGGCGCGGCCCTGCCGTGTGCCCGTCTCCACGTCCGTGGATGGCCCAGGACGAGTGGGGACAGACAGGAACACTTGTCACCGACCCTGCAGATCGGGCACAGCAAACGTTTCTGCAACACGTGCTTCCCTTGGCGACGTTCTCCCTCTGGTGTCCCCTGGGAAGGGACTGTGCAGCTGCTGCTCGCAACAGGGCTTGGGCTCCCTGAGGAGGGGGCCGAGCTGAGAGGGGCTGTGTCGGAGCCCCGCACCGTGCTGACTCCGGGCTGGCTCTCGGTGAGGCTGGGCTCTGGGGACCGAGGGTGGGCTCCCAGCTGAGCCTTTGGGCCTGGTACGCACAAGGCCCCTCCTGGCAGCACTGGGAGACGGGAGCACTGGCCCCAAAGTGTCTCCACCTCTCCGGGTCCCGGGGCCAGCTACCATTTCTCACCTTGCTTAGCAACAGGCTTCTCTCCGGGAGTGACCAGGCCGCCTGCTGAAGGGTGTGTGGGTGCGTGGGTGGGTGTGCACACGTGTGCGTAATGCGTGGGTGGGTGTGCAAGCGTGTGCGTGCACCCATGCGCGTACCGGCATGCAAGTGTGTGCAGTGGCCCCGGAGGTGCTAACTGAAGGGTCAGGAAACGGGGCAGAAATGGTGAAATGAAGATACAGAGGACAGATATTCCTTTTCACCCTCAACAGATCACTGACGTCCCCTGAAACTAGGGGGCGAACCTGGGCCTACCGGAATCCGTGAGGCTCCTCGGAGGGTCTCTGCACGGGCATCTCCCCCAGAGGCAGAGGTCCTGCCCCCAACCAAACGTGGCCGTCTAGCCAAGCGGGCCCTTTCTTCCTCATCCACGTCTCACGACAGCGGGAATTCCCACCTTCTTAAAGCAAAAACAACAGAAACACTCAAACCCGGGGGTCATGAGCAAAGCCCTGAAGACACCCATCCTGTGACCCAGCACGAGCCAGGAGGACACTGATGTCACTCCCGAAGCTGGCGTCTGTGGGTCTTTGCTCTGAGACCCGAGCATCTGAGCGAGCCCGGCGGGGCGAGGGCCCAGGATCTCCAGACGCCTCTGCTCCCGGCTGCCACCTCACCCTCATGCCCTGGAGCGGAGCTCTGCCCTGGGCAGAGCCTGGGCAGTTTTGTGAGCCTGCACCTGCATCCTTCAGCTAGGCCCTGTGCAGGTCTCAGCTTTGAAGAAGAGTCTTTGGAATACTGGACTTACACACTTTTCCTGTTCTACCTTCACCTAAGCCTGGATAAGCAGAGATCTCACCTGTTAGCTTTTCTTTATAAGGTCTTCCACTACTTGTGTCTTCTATTTCTGGCTTGGAGGCAGCTGCTGCTGCTTGTGGTAGAGATATAGAAAATGGTTTTGTAGGTTGCTTAATAAATGATAAGGACCAAATAAAAGTTTCTGATCAGCCTAAAAAAAAAAAAAAAAAAAGTCCTGCGGGCTTGGAGGGGCCCACGCTGTGCCCAGCCCAGGGAGGAGGCTGGCACTGAGCTTTCTTTCCTCGACGCCTGCTGCAGGAGCATTTCTGTGCAGGCCCACATTCCAATATCGCTAGCCTGGGCCTGGTGTTGAAAGACAGCACAAATGATAAATTCAATGAGAAGGAAATGGCTGAGGGCCCCCATTCATAACCCAGAGTGCAAGGCGCCGGGCCCATGAATCTCCCCTTGAGCACTGCTGCGCTCATAAAGGTCCGATTCACGCCACAGCCAGCCCTGCGGACCTGCCCAATCGGGATTTACCCCCAGCGGCTGGGGGAACGGAGGCTGGGGGGTGGAGGCTGGGGGCAGGGAGGCTGGGGGGTGGAGGCTGGGGGGTGGAGGCTGGGGGTGGAGGCTGGGGGACACACACACGTGGCCTCGCCTTTGGCCCGTAGTTCCAAAGGGATTTTCCCTCTTCCTGCCCTCCCCCACTTTCTTACCCAAATAAGAGGGTGATGGTCACCTCACAGGACCCCCACCCTCTCCTGGCCTCTCGGCCTCTCTGGAAGCCCTGGCCCAGGTGTACAGAGAACACTGAATTGCAAAAACGTGTGGCTGGGGCAGCCCACCCCGCCCCCCGCATGGCACTTTTCCTGGGCAATGAATTCAAGCGCGCGGGGAACGCCAGCGCGAAGAGCGGGGCCAGAAGGGGGGGTGCTCTGTCCCCCCAAACACGCGCCCGGACGCTTCATCTTCCTCCTGGGTCAACGCAGCGGTGGTTTCGCTCCGACTCCGAGGCTGTGGTGATGGCCCCTCGCCCACCGGCCCCCATCAGAAGGTGCACTTGGATCACTGGGTACAAGAATCAGGCCAAGGGAACGGCGAGTGGGCAGAGCGGTAAATATGTCTTTCAACAATAACTGAGTCTCTTTTAATCTTCGCTTTGGAAGGATTCGGTCATTTCAGGGTTAAGGTGATTTAGTTCAGGGCTTCCCCGTCTCCCACACCCCTGGGACGTCTGGAGACCAGGGCGGCCCCAGACATCGGGTGGGTCCCGGGCATCTCGAGCTCCAAGCTGGTGCCTGTGGATGTCTTGGCCCCTCCGACCCCTTGGCGAGGAGGTCCACCCCTGGCTTGCGGTGATGCCCCCACCCGTCCGCTAGCCTGACCCTCTTTGCTGCCGTTGCACGATTGTCCCTGGTCACTGCAGGCTTTCAGGACTTCGGGGTGGCCCCGGGCACACTCAGCTCCTGTCTCCTCTGCCACCTCCCCTGTCTGCCCGGGCTGGGGGCTCAGGCCACCCCTCCAAGACAGGGGCCACCGTGACCCGGGTGCAGGGCAGCCTGGCAGGGGAGGGTCAGGGCTGAGCTCGGGGGCCTGCCTCCCAGCGAGCCCTGCACCCCCAGGTCCACCTCATCAGGAGTAGAGGGACGGGCCAGCACCGAGGGGTCCAGTCACACATTTCCCCAAACCCTCCGCGAACCGAAAGGCCAAGAATTTGCTGCCTCAGTGCAGCTTGATTCTCCGGCTCACCCAGTACATCTCCTCGGCCCTGCGTTCAGGTCCGGCCCCCCAGCTGGGGAAGAAGACGGGGGGTGGCGGGGTCCCCATCAGTTAACCCGTCAGGACGTCACCCCCGATCCCGTTGACACATCTGTGTCCGTGGAGCAAGGTCTGGGCTGAGAGGAGGTGAGACCGTGCGATCGCGGGGTTCGCAGCCCGGAGGGTGGAGACGGGTGGGGCGGGGGCCCAGCAGGACGCCGGTGGCTCGCTCCGCGGGGTAAGCGGAGGAAGGCTAGCCTGGCGTCTTGCACAAGACGCGGGAGGGGCCGGGGGAGGAGGGGGCAGCGATGATACCCCCAGGGCTCGCAGCAGGGGGGCCCCTGCGTGGGACGGGCAGCTGGCAGTTACGGGGCGCGTGGGGAAGGGACACAGGGAGACCCGCGGTGCCTCCCGCTGGCCGAACCCAGCCAGAGGCAGAGCCGGGAGCCCAGGGGCCGCCTTCACGGCCAGGCTCCCGGCCGCCCATCACACCCACCTCGGGCCCCGGGGTGAGAAGCAGGCAGAGACAGGCACAGGCGGACCGGGGGCCACGATGCCCCCCACCCTGCTTCTCAAAGTGGCTCTCATGCTGCAAAGGTGGCGGCCACAAAGAGGGGGGTGGAGCTGTCGAGCACGTGACTGGAGGCCGAAGCCTGCCCTCGGGGTGGGCTCGGCACCCCGTGGACCACCGGGGCAGGGCCATGCCTCGCAAAGCCAAGGAAGGCGTCAAACCAAGCAGAGAACCTGCCACCCCGAGCTGGGCACTCCTAGCGGGCCCAGAACGTTACCCGAACGCCCAGCGGGCTGGAGCCGGCTCCTGGGACCTCGTGCAATGCTCCTGAGGAGTGACAGAGGCTCTGAGCCCCCGGCCACCGTGTGGGGCGAGTCCTGGGGCCGCGTCGCACGGCACCACGGCCCGGCGCAGACGGCAGGGAGCCCTCTTTCCCTGTCTGGAGGCGCCTCAGGGCCCCGGCCCCTGCCCTGGACTCCGGTGGGCTGCTGGGCGATCCTCGGGGCTGCTCCGCTTCTGGACGCGTCACCCAGCTCGGCTCCATCCTCACACGGCCTCTCCCTGTACTCGTCTACGTCCACATTTCCTCCTTTGCAAGTCCTACTGGGTTAGGGCCCCCCCAAGGCCTCGTTTTCACTCGCTCTTTGGCAAAGCCCCTATTTCCAAATAAGGTCACATTCTGAGGCACTTCAGACTTCAAGGTGGGGACTGGGGAGCGCGATTCAGTCCACAGCCGACGCCGAGGAGCCCCCAGTGCACCGGAGGCCCTGCCCCCACAGAAGGGCCTCCACGGAAGGAGCAAACCCAGGCCCAGCTCCCCTCCAGTAGGTCCCGGTGACAGAGCCGGGCCCACCCAGCGTGTCACAAGGGTTTTGCACCCGAGCTGCAGCGAGGGAGCCTCTGTGTGTGTCCTGGTCCCCAAGACCCCAGGGGCACAGGACCCCGGCCGCTCCAGGCAGAGGCTGGAAGCAGCACACAACCGCAGAGCCCGCCGGGACGGCTCAGCCGCTCCCCCCGTCAGGGCCAACGCGGGACCCGCTGCTCGCGGCCCCAACGGCCAAATTTGTCTGGGCTTTCAATCACCCCGATGATTCTGGAAACACTTCTGATGAGGCGGGTTGGGTTACAATCACAACTTCTGACTTCAAGAAAACAGAGCCCCGGAGCATGCTTTCCGCTTTCTTTCCGACATTAGCAGCTCACCCGATACTTACGCTGAGGTTCCAGTTTCCTGAAAGCCGATGACGCGTTGGAGCCCCGGGGCCGGAGGCCGCCCCACGTGTAATGAGCAGGTACGCGGCTCCGGCCAGGATCACAGACACACACGCGTCGCCCGGGCCGTCATTTTCTTTCATTACCCACTGGGTTGGGTTTATCTGTCTTTTCTACCTGAGAAGCTTCCAGTGTAAAAGATGAAGAGAGCGTCCCCCTGGAGCCCGCTGTGGCCTCACCTCACTCCAGAGGTCAAGGGCGGACGAGAAGCCCCGCCCCACGCCCCCACACGAGGAATCCAGAGCCGGCGGCCTGGCCAGCGTCTGCTCTCAGCCGAGGCTGCGGTGCCCTGCTTCATCTCTGCACTAAGTGGCCTCCAACTCTCTCCGCCTTGGTGTCCGTCACTTTCCCAACGGGCTCCAGAACGGAAGCCCTCAGGAGAGGGCTCGCTGCAGATCAGGGGCCCCGGAGCCCAGAAGGGCAGGCTCCCCGTTTCTAGCAAGCACCCACCGCCGGCCTGCGGCCCCACCGAAGTGACGGATGTCTGAGAACAGAGACTGGGGCACGGGGTAGCAAGACGAAGAGAACTGGCCTTCTCTGTGCACCTGCCGCGCTCCTGACCTTGTGTCCTCAGAGCCCTGCGAGCTGCCAGTGGAAGAAGGCCACCGGGTCCGGGGAAGGGAAGGGGCGACCACGGGACACGGCGGGTGGGCAGGCGGGAGTGGGTCCCAGATGGGTTTGCCGGGGGCGGGCGGGCGTGCTACGGGCGGGGCTCCTTCCCAGTCTGGGAGCCGAGATGCCGAGCCGGGAGCTCAGAGGGAGGGCAGCGGGGCTGAGAAGGCAGGTACAGACACACCCACACAGCGCAGGCGCTTCTGGGGGCAAGATTATTCCCTGTGATCCCGAAATAGTGGATTCACGGCCTGAAGCCCCTGTCCACACCCAGGGAGTGTGTGAACCTCACTTGATTAATGCCAGTGCGTCAGCACTGTGACAAATGTCGCTCCTGATGCAGGATGCCAACAGTGGGGGGAGGTGGACAGACCCCTGCACTACCTGCTCGATATTCTGTAAATCGGAGACTGCTCTGAAATACAGTGTCTACTAACTTTTTTAAGGCGAATAGACAGGCTCCTGCCCCGCCCCCAGAAGCACGCAGTCGCAGTAGCAGAACCAGACAGAGGAAGAGAGAGAAGCTGCCATTGGGGAGCCTCAGACCGAGACCTGGGGGCCCCGGCAGCCCTCCTCACAGGGCATCTGCCGGAAACCAAGGGCTCTGCTGTCCAAAGGCATCCGGACCCGCCCACCTCCTCCAAGACCCCGGCCTCAGCCCCCACTCGAGTCTCTCACACCCCCCGAGCCGTCCTGGGCCCAGCAGAGGCCCTGCCCTCGCCGAGAGGTGGCCCAGGGCCAGGCACAGCCAGCCAGGCCCCATGCTGCCCTCCACCTGGGGCTGGGGATTGAATGAAGCAACAGACCCACCGGAGCAGCTGGTTGACATGTGTCCCCCCGGCCTGGAGTCCCACAGGGCCACACTGGTGTCCTCACTCTCCAGGCCTCGCCCACTCCTGTCCTGGGTCCCCATGTCTTGTCCTGGGTCTCCAGTCCCTGTGCTATGTCCCCATGTCCTGTCCTGGGTCCTCCAGTCCCTCTTCTGTGACGCTGCCCCACCCCACCTGGCCATGGTGGAGAGTAAAGTCCAGACCGTCCCTCAAGACCAGGAGGGACACGCACAGTGGGAAGACCGCGTGGGGGGCGCAGGGAGAAGACAGCCACCTACATGCTGAGGGGAGGAGCCAGCCCCGCCCACACCTGATCTCAGACCTGGAGCCTCCAGGGCTGCTCAGTCATGTTTCCCAGCTCTTGTGTCTTGATATTCCGTTCAGAAAATCAGGAAGACCCAGATCTGAGAAGCACACACTTGGGATGGAGCAGGAGGGCGGGGCTCGTAGAGCCAAAAGCCAGCCCAGGGCAAAGCTTGGGATGCAGGGACCAGCACGATAGAGCCCTGCGGGCAAGAAGATCGGAGGTTTAGACTCTGGAGCCACCTTGGGCACTGGAGGAAGCGACAGTCTCCGGGGTTAGAGGTCACTGACATGCAGCCACGTCAAGCGAGTCCCCTCACCTGATCGGCGGTTTTACAAAGCCGGGACTTGAATGCCTCTAGTCTGCACACACCCACTGGTTGCAATAATTCCCATGAACTCCTCTTGCCTGATGTGAGACACTTTACACATTTATGCTACTTGCCTGGCTCGGAAAGGACGTTCACCCTGCCTGACGGGTTAGCCAACCAATTGGTTCCTCTTTTCATACATTCGTTCACTCGGCAAATGTTTTACTATTGAATAAGTGTGTCCCCTAAGCAGGTCTGGCTGCGAAGTACTAGGGACTGGACAAGACAGAGTGCCTGTCCTCCGGGGATGCATAATCTGGCAACAAGGCCACCGTGCCGTGAGAAGTCGCAGGTGCGGGAAGAGCCGAGACCCCAACCTCAGACTCGCCAGCCCTGCCACAGCCTTGGCTCCTGGACCATGAACGTCCAGAGTAAAGGGAAAGGATCCAAAATCTGAGCCCTTAAAAAAGAAAGAAAAAGACCAGGAGGGCCCTGCGCACCTCTCTCGCCCTCCCCGGGTTGGGGGAGGGGAACCCAGCCCCAGGGGGCCCCATACCTTCCCAAACCCTCCACGCCTTTCACACCCGGCCACCTCTGCCCACAGCTGCCCTCTGCCTGACGGAAGCCCCCTCACTCTCCCAAGCCCGGCCCTGCATCCCCTCTCTCTGCAGCGTCTGGCGGGCCCCAATTCGGCATCGGCGTTCCCTAGCCTGCTCCGTGCCTCCTACACTGGTCTGCAAGCTGAAGAAGGCGCTGCATCCGCAGTGCTAGCCGGAGTAGGCACGCGATCAGTGTCCACTCAGAGGATGAGTACGGCTGCTCCTGCCCCGTGGGCCCCAGGCCGGCTGCCCGGGCTGCTCTGCGGCCCGTCTCTGCTTTAGGGGGTGGATCGTCTTGAGCCGGGGCCGGCAGACACATTTCCCCGCTCCGTGCCGGCCCGAGAGCCAGAAGGACGGCCGCACCCCGGGCCACACAGAGGCTGAACGGCCACACGAGGCCCCTGCCCGGGCAGTACAGGAGCCGCCCTGGGAGTGACCGGCGCTCCGGCCGGGCCGGCACAGGGCTGCCCGTGACCTGCAGGGCTCCTGTGCACAGCAATCCCGCCCCGCACTCCGCGGCCCGCGGCCCCCCAGCCCAGATGTTCTGTGGAGACACATCTGTGGGCCGCATGTGACCAGATGGTCAGCAGGAACGGGCCCCCGGGCGGGAAGACCTGAACAGCAGAGCCATAAAGGCTCTCCCACCCTGGATGTGCTCACAGGAGAGTCCGCATCAGGCATCATAAAAATATCATGCCTGCTCACCTGGGATTTATAACGCAATAAAATGTAAACAAACAGCTTTTTAGATCAAAGTAGCATAAATAACAGGCGCTCTGGCTTCTGGAGCAAAGTTAATAAATCGTGGGGTTTTCAGCTCAAAACCGTTCTGGCATTGACACCTCCCAACCTGCCAAGCTGGGGAGGGGGCGGCCGCAGCCGCTGGCACACGTGTCCACTTACAGCGCCGCCGTCGGGACCCCGACCCACAGGCCTCGGCTGCCCGGGGCCACCCTGCCCCGCCCAACTGTGGTCCCACACGGGGTGCGGGGAGGTCCAGCCTCTTAATTGCCCCCCGATCTAGGCCAGGCTGGGGTTCCCTGAGGACCATCCGGAGGCCAAGACCAACCGTCAGCGCCCCCAGCTCTCCGCCAGGTCTCTGCCTTTTGAGCTGGAGGCCTGGGCTGCCTGTGTTTCCCTAAACAGTAACCAGAGGCCATCCTGGCCCTCGGTCCCCTCATCAACCATCCAAAATCCGCATCTCCTTAGGGCCTCAGAGCGACTCGTGAGCGCCCCTGAGACGCCCCGGGATCTCCCCGATCCTCTGTGTACACGAGGCAAGTCCACAGGCGGAGACGTGTGCCCACTTTTGCTCCCGTCGGGGGGGTGGGCGGTGGTGAGGGGCGGTCAAGGACGGACCTTCAGAAGCCAACTGTTTCCTTTCCCAGCTACCGTTCCTCCCGGGCAAAGGGCTTCACCGCCTCCCAAGAGGGACTGCTGCTGGCCCTGCCCGCCCCGGGGGTTTCGGGGTCCCAGCCCTCGCTCCCTCAGGCCGTGACCTGCCCCGTGGGGTTGGACCGGTGCTGGGAGGGAGGGACCCAGACACTGGCTTTACAGGTAGGGGAGCCAGATTTAGCAAAGAAAAACACACGGTGCGCAGTTATGTTTAGATTTCAGATGAGCAACGAGCAACTTTTAGCCTGAGAACGCTCTAAATATTGCACAAGACACGTGGCCAGGGGCTGAATTGAGTCCCCCCGAAAGGTTATGTTGGAGCCCTATAACCCCCCAGACCTCAGAATGCGATGGTATTGGGGGATGGGGTCTTATAGACCGAATTAAAGTGAGGTCGTTTGCGTGGGCCCTGCTCCAATCGGACTGGTGTCCTTATAAAAAAGGGAGGTCAGGACACAGGCCCAGGGGACGACCATCAGGGCGCCAGGGAGAAGACAGCGTCCACGCACCAAGGAGAGTAGGCCTCGGGGGCCCTGCCCACGCCCGGCCTCGGACTTCTGCCTCCAGGACTGGGGGAAAGTGAACCCTGCTGTTTGAGGTGCCTGCCTGTGCTATTTGCTGTGACAATCCACGCACGCACGCTGATACCCGGGGTTACACTGCGAAGTCGTCTGTCGTTTCTTTACACTAAAATTTAACCGGGCCGCCTCCCCTCCCCCCTCCAGATGGCGGGGCCTAAGCCTTCCCCTCAGTGGTCTCCAGAGACGTCCCCCCGGTCCCAGTGCAAACCTTGAGCTCTTCCTGTGGCCGAGCCCTGCTCGGGTTTGGAGACGAAGGCTCACACCTGGGGTATAAGCTGTGGCCTCACCTCCGGCCGCCCACGGCCGCCACACGGGGCAGACCGCCCATTGCAGACACCCGCTCTGTCGCTGGTCGGCTGGGCCGCCCCCCGAGCCACCCGGGCGGGATGTCAATGTCCACCCCACCAGCTCTGGAGACGGGGGTGGTCCTCAGGACTCTCAGTGACATTCTAGGCTCTTCCCGAGTTGGGAACACAGATGCTGGCCGTGGGCTCAGAGCAAGAGTCGTGGGGAGGAGGGGAGTCAGGGCATCAGAGGTCTGGGAACAGCCGACTGGACGGGAGACACCTGCTCTGAGCAGCCGTGCAGCCCAGGAAGACGCTATTTGCTGGAATTCTCCCTGGCACGACACAGCAGCAGGCAGCGGAGGGAGGAGAAAGGAAGGGAGGGGGCTGCACCATCATCGGACCCAACGCGCTAGAAGCCGCAGAGCTCGCCTGGACCGGCCAACGGAGCTTTGGTCGCAGCCTCCAATCTTCTCCACGGGGCTCAAATGGATTACCGCAGTAATTATAACAGCAGTGGTTCTGTGAAGACAGCCCAGGGGTCCGTATTTATTCTCTGTCTCCATGATTTTCATGCCGTGTTTGTTCCGATTATGAGCGAAAACGCGGTCTGTCTCACCCGCATCTCTGCAAAGCTAGCACATTAGTGGGAACGTCCAGCTGGGTCCCCGTGTCCCCCGGGCCCTGACAGGGGAGCCCACCGTGAACTGGTGCACCCGCGTGCGTGCTCCGGACCTGCACACGTGGGCACAGGCTCCCCTGGGCCCCGCTCGCTCCAGGGAGCGGGATGGACCGCAAGGGGGGCTCCCAGAGTGGACTGTGCTTCGGACACTAACCATGTAGAGACTGTTCTACTGCCAGAGAAGACTCCGTGTCATCGAGGGACGGGACCAGTCCAGCCACGCTCCTTCCCCTGCCCTACCGGGCACCCAAGCTCGTGCCTGAGGACCCTGAGAGAGGCGCGGCTGCGTCGCCACCCCCCATACCCAGGAGGCTTCCGTGAGCGCTGCAGCGGGCGATCTGATTCCAAATGTGCTTGTCTAAAAATATCCCCTTTCTGTGTATTTTGACTCCAAGCCTGAGAACACGAACGGGTTTCCGTAGAGAGCAGGAGACGTGAAACCTGAAACATCTTGGAGTGATTTGGGCGCTTTCTTCACGGGACATTCTCTCCTGTTGTAACATGATGGGGTTTCTCCTGAATTTCAAACATCGATTTGGCCGAGTCGAGCGGAGTGTTTGGTCTTCCAAACCGTGAAGATCGGAGACCGTAAACTGTTGTTGCTTAAATGTTTCAAAGCATAACATTGACACCGACTTTTGCTGTAAAACAATCTGGGAAACGTAACGGCCCTAAGATGTTTTACGCAGCGTAGCAAATCGCTCCTGACACTGGGGTGCGCGGAGGCCACTGCACCATCGGCTCCGGGACGGGAAGGCGAGCGGGGCTGGGGCGCCCCGTGGCCCACCGTTAGGGTGTGACGGCCTCTTGGGGGGTCACTTTTACGAAGTGACAGGCGCCTTGATGTGAGGCGTGCTCTCGGAAAGAGAGAGTGCTTTTTCCTCTCCTTAAAGGGGCTGGGGATGACGGACGCACGCACACATCCATGCTTCTGGGTCCCTGGTTTCGTGTGGAAGGGACGCGGCAGCTCGCGGACGCCCTGGAACTGCTGAGAACGTGAAGCGTGTTCCTGTCCCTCGGAGGTGAGCTTGGAATCTGAAGCCAGATCCCCCTTTGGAGCAGGGCCCGCCTGGATCGGGGGGATCATGGGACGCTTTCTACCTTTCTACCTTTCATCTGAAATCAGTTGATGAGATTTCATTTTGTGAATTTCACATTCTGGCTGGGACTCTCTGTCTTAGAGGCTAAAATCCTACACCACGGAGATGAGCGTGATGCTTCCGCAAGGCTGGAGGGCCGGGGCTCCCGCCTGCAGCGTGGCCGATGGACCAGGTGGGAGCCCCGCCTGCCCGGCCCCAGCCTGCAGCCGCACGTGTCCCTCGCAGGCCAGGGCCCTCTTGTCCCCAGGATGTCCCACTCTGTCCTCATGAGGGAGGGGCTGCTCCAAGGCCACCTGGAGCCTGGGACCTGCCAGCCCCTTCCCCTCCTTCTTCCCCGCAGAGAGAATACTCAAGAAACACAGCACCGCCCACTGTCTGAGGACGAGACTTTCTGCCCAACTCTGGACCATCCTGGCTCCACTGACACCAGGAGGGCTTGGAGGCACGTAGCTGCTGAAATTCTCAGAATAGCCTCTTCTCTCCTCTCTGAAACGCCAGCAACCCAGAAGCAGACCCTCTGAGACGTCAGACCGGCCAGGTCCCAGGAGGGATGGGAGGCCCCCTCCTCCGGCACCCAGGCGAGGGGCTTCCAGGGGTGTCCGGCCCTCAGGCCCGAGGCGGCACTGGAAGCGCCCCACGCTGGGAGCAGCTGCTCAGTCCCGGCCCCAAGTTAGCCCTCGGCCCGGGAACACTGCTGTCCCAGGATTCCCCAGAATCCCTCACTGTACACTTGGGATGGTGCCGAGACATGGGCTCCACGAGGCCAGCTGCACCCAGAGGGGTCCACCGGGAGGAAAGGCACCCCAAAATAAAAAAGATCCGCGTGAGGTATAGTTTCATAAGAGTTTTTTAAAATCTCGATATAATCCCAGACTCCCATTTTTCGCCATGAACCTGTCCAAGTGAATAAGTGCACTAAATAATTCTATAATGGTAAAAAAACAAACAACAAAAAATGCCATTGATAGCATAAGGCCCTGAGTAACCTTTCTCACCCTAAAAATACAGACCCCTGGACGGAGGAGCTGGGGACACACAAAGCTGTCCCCCAAGGCAAGAGTCCCCTCAAGTGCACGCGCGGGGCAGACGAAGAAGCTGAGGCCCAGGGTCACCTCCTGTAGGAAGGGGGAGGGCCCTGGGGGTGGGGGACCCACCGACGTCAGCCAGTCCTTGGGGCTCGGGGACGGGACAGACTCCTCCTCGGGAGCTCAGGGCGGGGAGGCCAGAGAGCCGATCAAACCGGTCCTGCCCTGAGCCCAGGTGAAGCCCCACATGGAGGGGAAGACTCAGCACCCCCTGCCCCCCCCTCCCCGCCACACCTGCCCGCCGTCCTGGGGGCAAGGATGGCTGGGGCGCTCGAGGGTCAGGAACGAGCAGACGTGATGAAGGAGCCAGGCCACCGGGTGCAGGTCACTGGCGGGGACAGAGCAAGTCTGATCCCGTCCACCCCTCGGCGCTACCTCGCCCGCCCCACGTGGCACCGCCATTGGGCACCGGGGCAGATCCCGTCGCGGCTGCCTGACATCTGGGAGCATCTCTCTCTAGTCAGGAAGGCGTTTTGTCTTTCATTCCAGTCTCAAGTCACTTCCAGCCTCGGCCCCTCCTACGTGCGGTGGCAGAAGAGAAGCAGTGCAGGGCGTCTGGTCCAGAGTGGGTCCCCCCCAGGGCTGCAGGGTGAAGGGGTCAAGGGAGGTGGAGGTCACCCCGCCACCCGCCCCTCTGTCCCCAAGGCCGAGCTGTGTGTCTTCATCCCTGGGTGGGGCGCTGTCGCCCGCTCCTGACCGGGCTCGAGCCCCCCCACTCCTTCTAGAACAGGGGAGCATCGGGTGTGAAGGGAGGGGTCCCCGCTCTGCAAGGGCCTCCCGCCCTGGAAATCCAGAGCGAGGCGAGCCCCGGACCCCATCCCTCGCGTGACCCCAACCTCCTTGGATGAGCTTCAAGCATCAGCTCACTGAACCCCACGCCGTCCCCGGGGCCTCGGGGGCTGACGGGGGTAAAGGTGGCATGGAGGCAAGGATGGGCGCCGGCTCGGCACCCCGAGCAGGACGTGGCCCAGTCCTTGGGCAGCTGGTATCGGTTTCCCATTGTTGCTGTAACAAATTTCCATAAACTCGGTGGCTGAAAACAGCACACATTTATTCTCTTATGTCCCAGATGTCAGATGTCCGACACCGGCCTCCCAGGGCTGCAAGTCCAGCACCCTGCCTTCCCCATGACCGAGGCCAACCCCGTCAGAGGGGCCCAGGCCCGGCGAAGAGGCGTGACTCTGGGGCCGAGTCCAAGGTGGGCAAATACACACACACAGAGAGTAGATTTGCGGTCGCCAGGGGCTGGCAGCGGGGCAGGGAGTGGTGGTGAGAGCTGAAGGGAACGGGGCTCGGGGGTGATGGAAACGTCCTGAAGTTGTTTGTGGGCGTGGTAGCGCAGACCTGTGCACATCCTGGAAGCGCTGAGCCGCGCTTTAAGTGGCTGCGCTGTGCCCCCTGCCAGTTACTGCTCCAGAAAGCTGTGGAAGGAATGGTTGCTGTGGGGACGGAACCGTGCTGATGCCGGGACCCCCGCCCCGGCGGCCTCCCCACGTCCCACCATCACACCACTGCCTGGCCCTGCGGGTGGCGGATCGGCCCTCAGCTCCCACCCAGGAGTCTCCAGGGCAGGGCTCGTCCCGGGTTCTTTCTTTGGTTCTTTGCACGAACTCTCACCACTAGCTAGGGTTGCCCGATGATATCCGGGACGCCCAGTTATTTCCGACTTTCAGATCAGCAACACTTCATGTTTTGGTGTAAATATGTCTTGATGTTGTATGGGACACACTTGCATAAAGCATGTTGATCTGAACTCAAATTTAACTGGGAGTCCTGCATCTGTAGTTGCTAAATCTGGCCACCCTGCCTGGAGCCCTGGGTGGGCGCACACTCAGATCCCAGGACCCCGAGGAGGGCAGATCCCAGAGGGGCCAGCCGGTCGGGATGGAACTGGGCCCAGCAGGTCCCCGCCCAGGATGGACGCGGCTGCAGTGGCGACCGCTCACCACCAGGGGGCTCCGCGTGCCAGTGCTTCCTGGGCACCCCGCTCCGCACCCCTGCCCCAGACCTAGGGTCTGGGGACCAGAGGCGGGGTGGGGGGGAGCCCCCTGCAGGGATGGCTTTGCTCCCATGTTTCCCCAGCTGTGTTGCTGTGGGGAGCTCAGCTCCGCCCTTCCCTCCGTGAAGCTGCAGCATCAGCACGAGATCCAGGGTGGGGGCCCCCAAACCTGGGGGATCCCCAGCGCTCAGCTGAGAGGCTGAAGCAGAGGTTCCCGGTCAACACACGAGGAGCAGGGGCCATGGAGGTGCCCCCAGTGTCCATTCTTTATTCTGTCCTGTTTCTAAATGGGTTTGAGTCTGTTAATTCCTCAGAACTTGGCGACCTCAGCTCACCCTGGAGGGGTCCCTGTGGGCGACCCTGCCCTACCGTCCCCCCATGGATCCCCGACTACTCAGGACACAGCTCCCCTGCTCCCAGCTTGGGCTCCAGCACAAAATTCGTCCTCATCTCTCCAAGGCCCGAGCTGGGGCCCGGGGACAGGCCGGGACAGGGGTTTCAGGTCCCCCTCCTCCATCAGCTCCCCCCACCTCACCCCAAATAAGCATCTAACCTGTGTCCACAGTCCAAGCATGGCTTCTGGAAACCGGCAGGGAATGTCCTGCTGCCGCAGACAGGAGCCCACCCGCTGGGCAGAGAGGAGGGAGGGCCAAGGCCTGGACGGGCAACGGTGACCGAGCTTGGGGCAGCCCTTCGGGACCAGCCAGGGACCCCGAGTCAGAGGACAGCCAGAAAGGAGGGCGGCAGCGAGGGCTCCGAGCTGCTCACGGAGGCCCGGAGGATGGGGCTGGCGGGCCTGATGTGCTCAGAGCTGGCCAGGAGTAGGGCCAGGAGGCGCCACGCCTCTGGGGAAACTGGGTCCTCAGGGACCTCAGGGGGCTGCAGCCAGGCAGCCAGGTTCAACTCCCGATTCCCCCACTTCCTGGCTGCGTGACCTCGGGCAAGTCGCTTGACCTCTCTGTGCCGACCTCCGCGTGGGGCAGCTGTGGAGCGTGGTGAGTTAACTAACTTGCATTCGGCTGGTAGCGCCGTGCCCGGCGCAGCTGCATTGAGAGGGACGAGCCGTGCTGCGAGCGTGAGGCCCCGGGCTCTGTGGCCGGAGCCCACGGGTGGCGAAGCGTGGTCTGGGGGAGCCCTGAGCCTGGCCACACTGGTCCACCAGGACGGTGGGCTTGGCTGGGAAGTCAGGGCTGAGGGAGTGTGTGGTGTCAGAGGGCTCACGGAGGGCAGCTGCGAGCAGAGGCCGGCCAGGCCCAGGTGTTGTCAGGGCGGGGGGGGGGGGGGCTGGGGGGCGTCCCCAGACCCTAAGCACAGGGAGGGCGGGACTCGGGGCAGGGACACCGCCTTCCCGCCGGCCCCGAGCCAGCCCCTCAGCAGAGCCAGGGCTGGCTGGCGGGGCGCTGAGCCGGCCCCCTCCACGAGGGGTTTGGGGGTGGCGCTCACATCCCCACCCGTGGGGGAGACCGGTCCACAGCTGCCTGGGGAACCGGCTGTCACGTGGGCTTTGCTGTGGGCTTTCTCCTCGCAACTTTTGATATTTGGGGCCCACTTTTATATTTTAACGCATGTTTTATGGAAATATTTATGCGCACATGTAACACACAAAACGCTGCTGTAAAGTCATTTCGCCCCAGTGCTGCTGGAATACATGATGCGGTTAGTGTAATCATCGCACAGGGCTCTCTCTGGCCGCAACGAGAATGGTCTGGGCCCGCTTTGGCTTCCGCGCCTACCGGCTCACGGATCCTGCCTGGAGACGGGCCTGGCCTTGGACCCCTGATGAGGTCCTAAGAAGACCGCTAAGAGCTGGCAACCCATCGGGACACGCCTCGGGTTCCTCACTTGTCAAAGGGCAGCTGTGTACCCTCTGGGCCACTCTCTTCTGACTCAGGAAATAGGAACACATGTGACAATCCAGGGACAACGTTCCCGCCTTGGCTGAATGGCCTGTTGAGAATTCCTACTCTGACCGACAAATCTGTTTCCAGGTCTGGAAGTTTCTTCCCGCCAGGAGCCTGGAATTCCGCTCTGACCAAGGACACGCCTGGGCCGTCCTCAGTCACGAGACTCGAGAACACATGGTCCCTGTGGTCCGACCTGCCCACCGGCCTGAAAGGTGCACAGCTCGGGCTGGTCCCCGACACGAGCGGGTTTAAAAATTAATGCACGGACATCGGAAAGCCTTCTTCAGCCTCGGAAACTTTCTGCCTCTCCATTCTGGGGACGCCCAGCAATGAATAATTGAGCGGTCACACCGTGAAACCTCTTCGCGGGAAGAAAAAAGAATTATCATTAAAAGCAGCGCTGGGGGGCTTCCCTGCTGGCGCAGTGGTTGAGAGTCCGCCTGCCGATGCAGGGGACGCGGGTTCGTGCCCTGGTCCAGGAAGATCCCACGTGCCGCGGAGCGGCTGGGCCCGTGAGCCGTGGCCGCTGAGCCTGCGCGTCCGGAGCCTGTGCTCCGCGACGGGAGAGGCCACGACAGTGAGAGGCCCGCGTACCGCAAAAAATAAAAAAAAAAATTAAAAAAAAAAAAGCAGCGCTGGGATTCCAGGAAGGTGGGTAACAGAGCAGAGCAGACGTGCAAGTAAACAGCCCCAGGGGACCCCAGGCGGGGACCTGGAACAGAGCGAGGGGTCACGCTGGCCAAGGGCCCGACCCACTCTCCATCCTGCCGTCCGCATCTGCAGGATGGGGACCAGCCGGTCTGTCTCCTGTGGGCAACGCGGGCCCCAGATGGCCAAGATGCCAGCGTCCACTTGGAGACTACTTCGGTGGCAGGGTTATTAGCAGCAGTAGCACAAGGGCCAGACCATGCCCGGAAAACCCCACCGCCTCCTAGAAAGTTCCGCAGGAGGTGTGACAAAGGCCACATTGACTTCAGAAAGAGGGTCTGTCGGCCCATCCAATTGTCCTTTAACCAGGTACTGACCACTGGTGGCGGGCACGGGGCAGTGTCCACCTGACACCCATTTTCAGTTGAGAAAAGGTGGGTCAGAAACAGCTGTGCTTCCCCAGGTCACCAGTGGGGACAAGAGCAGAGAACAAGCCAGGTTTCCTTCCTCCGCACCCACCACCTGCAGAGTTTGGAGTCGCGAAGACCAGAGGGTCAGGATGCACGTGCACACATCTCGGTCGTCTGCCGAAACATCTGTGCAAAGGCCGGGGGCAGGCCAGCCCTGGGCCAGACCTTCAGCACCTCCTGCACATAACAAGCGTGGAAAGCGGCAGGATGAACTTGTGAAAACCGATTCCCCAAATCTCCCAAGATCTCACAACTCCTCCCCCGTTTCTGAGATGCAAGAGACCAGGTGTCCGCGTGATAGAAAATGTGAGTTGACTGGAGAGACCCTGCAGTTGGCATGAGGCTGGGAGGTGGAGCCTGGGGGTCCCCAGCAGGACCCCCACAGAGACCTGACCGCCCCCCCCAACACACACACACACAGCCCACCCTCAGACAGAGGGACCTTGGGCAGGTCGCTTTATCCCCTCGGCCTCAGGCTGCCTGCTCGTAAGAGGCCTCGGAAGGGCTCACAGTGCCCTGGGGCCCAGGGTTGAACTGTATCCCCCCCACAAAAGGCGTGGCGACGTGCCCACCCCCAGTGCCTGTGAACACAATCTTATTGGAAGATGGGGTCCTTGCAGATATAACCAGGTCAGCATGAGGGCACTGGGGGGGGGCCCTGCCCTAACACGACTGGTGCCCTCATAAGAAGACGAAACCGTCACAGGGAGAAGACGGCCACGTGACAGCAGAGGCAGAGGCTGGGGTGATGTGGCCACAAGCCAGGGGACACCTGGAGTCCCCGGAACCTGGAAGAGGCAGGAAGGATCCTCCCCTGAAGCCTTCAGAGAGGGCGTGGCCCTCTGGACGCCTTGGTTTCAGACTTCCAGGCTTCACAACCGGGAGAGAGCAAACTTCCGTTGTTTTTAGCCCCCAGCTGTCGGGTTTGTCGTTCTGGTCCTGGGCGACTCACACGGCCTGGTGCCCAAGGTACACAGTGGGCACGAAATAAACAAGGGGTGTCCAGGTGTTCCCGAAACAAGGAATGACGGGACAGATAGGGGTAGGAAGGGAGTGCGTCTGGGGCTTTTACAGTTTGCCCGGGGGTCCCTCCTGCTTACTGTCTGCTTATCTTCCCTGGGCTTTGGGGAACAGGTGCTGCAGCCGAGCGCTTCAGCTGCTCACGCTGGTGGGACGCAGGCCTGACCCCGGGGGCCCACAGCCGGTGGGGTCACAGGGACAGGCCCCAGGGGACCCACGCTGATGGGGGTGCAGAGACCACCGCATGGGCCACCATCCAGACCGAGCCCTGCACCCCAAGAAGTGGGCCAGTCTGCAGACAAGCTCACATGCAGCTCCCTGCCCCCAACCCCCAGCTGCCCCAGGGAATCTGCATCTCCTCCGTTTTCACCGTCACCTTTCTTTCTTTATTCATTTTGGGGGCTTAAATAAGTGCTTCCTTTTGTTCCCAGCAAACAGGTCTCCCACATTTTTGCACGTGTTAAATATTCACGCACGTAAAAGAACTAAGACACACATAGTTTATTTATTATTTAGGGCACTTTTTCTCCGGTAAAGCAGAAACCCCACATCTGAAGGGGACTTTTACATTTTATTTCCATTAACGCCTCTCGTTAAAGTTTAGAGCCTGCTTTGTCCCCGTACTTGAGAGCTGATATTTCCGTCTGTCAGGGAACACGATTGTGCTTGTCGACATGACAGGGAGGAAAAAGAGCAAACAGGAAGGGAAATGCCAGCCTGTCAGCTGTGTGATGGGGCCAAGGAAATGCAGGCGGCCCTCGGGTCAGGACCGGCCTTGGGAACAAGGCACCAGATCAGGGCCGGGGGAGGGGAGATGCCGCCCGTCTCCATGGTGACTCGGGACCAGAGAGTCCCGGCCGGCTGCCCACCAGCCTGGGTGGCCGCGGCCCCAGACCCACGCCCAGGGGCCCGAGACAGGTTCGGATGCAGACGTGTAAGTGCCACGCGTGGGGGGGCGAGGACTCAGCCCGTGTGCACGCCCAGAGCAGGGCTGCGGTTCTCCTCGTCCGCCGCATCCACGCTCAGGTGCACAGAGCGCGGCCGCTCACACCCACGCGCCCGCCAGGCGCGCCCCCCGTCCCTGGGTCTGTGCAGGCAGCCCCATGCGCGCCAGGGCACGTGCTCTGTCTGCGGGCCAGAGGGGCCCTGGGCCCTGAGTCCTGGGTGAGCCCTTAAAGAGGGTGCACGCATGTGTGTAGGAGTATGTGAACACGTGTACACATCTGAGAAAGTGCGCGCGTATGTGCGTGTGAACGTGTGCACTCATCTGTACGTGCATGTGCACGTGTGTAGGTGCGTGTGCACGTGTCCGTGCGTGCATATGCACACACGTGTGTGTGTACAGTCTACGTGTGCCTGTCTGCTTATGTGCACACGTGCGTGCATGTGTGTGCATGTGAATGTGGGTACCCGTCTGTGTCTGTGTGCATGTGTGTGCATGGGGACTTTGTCCGTCTCACCCCCTCCGTCCACTCTCTAAATGCCTTGGGAAAGATTCCAGAACAGACCCAGTAGAACGCATGGGGAAGGGGCTTATTTCCCACCCAAAGGGCCTCGAGTTTCGATGCAGGTGTTTGGGGCACAGAGAACTGGGGACTAGTTACGTCATTACACTACCCGGGTCCCACCCGGTCCGGGTTGTGCCCAGGCCTTCCCAGACCTGGGGTCTCCTGGAAAGGGCTTCCCCTGCCGGGGGCTGAGCTGACGGCACCCAGGACCACTGCCCCTGCAGGCAGCACCGCCCAGTCCTCCGAGGACGCGGCCACGGGGCAGGCTCCGCCCCGCTCACACCCACCAGCACCCAGGGGACTGAGCTGGCCACAGGGTCCTTCCTGGTGGGGACGAGGGGCTGGGCCCGTGTCTCCATCCTTCTCAGGATTTTCTGAAGAAATAGTTTTTGCCTCCTTCTGGGATCTCCGGAGGCCCCAACAGCTAGGGCAGGGCTCCCAGGCATTGTCGGGAATCACGGCCGATGGCCAGCCTCCCTGTCCCAGGCCCTGATTCTCACCATCAGAACCAAATGCTTGTTTGTAGAATAAAGCCTCAGGCAAGAGCGAGGGGGGCGGAGAATCCCCCACCGCCCAGCCCAGCCACCCCTGGGCCCTCCCGAGCCACTGGCCTCCAGGGAAAGGCCCTTCGACACTGGAATCGGTCGGCTCGGGAAGCTTCCCAGCAGAGCCTAGCAGACGCGGATGGCGTGGGAAGAAGAAGGCGGCCCAGGAGGCGGACGGCCCAGGTGACCTGGTGCGGACAGCAAGACGGCCCATGCGTGGAGAAGCCTCCTCGGGCAGGCAGGGGGCGGGCAGCAAAGGCAGGGCAGGGCCCGGGCTGGTCAGCTTTCCCAGGGGAGACCCTGCTGGGGGCGGGCGGAGAGCGGCACTGCCAGCCACGGGCAGAAGGGCCCGAGCTCACCGTGCCTCAGAGGAAGCAGACCGCCTGGGCCACCTCTGCCCGTCCGCCCCTCGGACCCGAGTTCCTCCTCCCTGCTCCCTGCCCTGGTGTGGACAGCAGCCATGGCACCCGTGTCCTCCGGCTCCCAGAAGGCTCCATCCAGTGGGAGCCCATGCAGGTGACAGGAGGGGCACGTGAATCAGGGGAGCTGTCATCTTCCCCCGGCCGGGCTTGACCCGCCCCCAGGCCCCGGCTCCTCTGACGGCTGTCCCGACCCCTCATGTTCTTCTATCGCAGGCACCTCTCTCTGCCCTCACCCTCCAGGCCAGGGACAGTCAGGTCCTGCGCTGCCCATATTAAATCCCGCCAGGTCTGGTTCCCGCCAGGACACTGCACCCCCCCAATCTGTGCCCCTGAGGGCCAGTGCCTTTCCGAGAAGGGCAGTTGTCCCAGGAGGCTGGGGGCCAACGACAAATGTGTCCCCAAGAGCTAGCTCTGGAGCCAGAGTGCCGGGGACTGGGGGACTCACCTCCTTCTGTCCCTGGTCCTCCCCAGCAGGCCCTGGCCAAGCTCTCCAGTCCTGGGAGCCCCCACGCGGGGCCTGGCTCTCATCAGACTGGCCCCATGGGCAGAGCCAGCTCTGTCCCCGTGGCGGCCGTGCAGGGGTGGGCCGGGGTGCTCTCCACCATCTAGCATCTCAGGGGAGGAAGAGGCCAGAAAAGCTGTCATGGCACCCCTTGTCCCCAGACTTCCAGCTCATAAAGGGTGGGCACGGCCCCAAGGACAGAGCAGGGCATGTGACCACATGTGCAAGCTGAGTGACCCCAGCCAGGGCTGTGACCCCTCTGGAGTGAGAAGTCATGGCCTGGAAGGCGGGGGTGGGAGGGCCATGGGGTCCCACGAGGTGTGGAGGCTGCCATCAGCCAGCAAGTGGACAACATGGACACACTGCATGGTACGCCCTGACGTTTGAGTTTGATTGTGTGGCGTGCCCGCCCGGTGTGGACCCACAGCAGAGGGCGCAGAGCCGCGGCATGGAGCGCTGGGCTTCTGGACGGAAGCCCAGCTGGGTGGGAAGGATGCAGCCCAGGGCAGCTTCTCCTGCAGGACAGAACCACCATCCTGGCAAAGATTCACCCAAGGGCAGGGAGCAACACTGCTCTTCAAGGAAAGTAGGGCTGCATTCGATTAGTGATGTCTGCCCTGGACACGGGAAGGAGCCATAGTGGAATGAGAGACACCTATTGGCCTTTCCTGCCCTAAGGGCACAGCCCAGCACAGGGCAAAGGGCTGGGAGGTCATTTTTTCTGTGTTGTCTTCCCGCCAGGCTGTGAACACATTCTGGACCGTGACCTGGTTGAAGACACCAGCATCTGGAGGGCTCAGGGAATGTCTGCTGAGTGAATGAATGAAGCCACCCATGAAAGGTGTCCGGGGAGGCACTGAGTCCCTGCCAGCGCCCCCATCTCCCCTTCCCTGGTCAGCTAAGTCAGCAGAGGTCCCTGCAGGCATAGGACAAAGCTGCACAATGGGAGGAGAGCTGCCAGAAGCTGGGCCGCGTCAGGCAGGCAGGGGTGGGTCCCAAGGCCGGGACCAGGGCTGTTCAGGGTGAGGCTGGAGCCGGGGCCTGACGCAGCAGAGACACCGTCTCCCATCCCCCCGCCGCCTGTGGCTGCTGACACCAGCCTCTCCCCGCTTCAGCTCAGCGGGAAACACTGGAAGCATCACCTCTAATTACTATTTCTCACGCTCAATCTTTTTTTCTTTTTTTTTAAAGAAAGACTTTAGGGTGATGACAAGGATCTGAAAGAGACGTTCACTGGGCCCAAATGGTACCAGGGCCCCTGCCAGGGATCTCCGTGACTCCGGCCTGAGTGGTCCAGCCTCCAGGACACCACCTGGAGGTCCTGCAAAGGAAGCCTGTAATTAAGACGTGCATGGGCTTCCCTGGGGGCGCAGCGGTTGGGAGTCCGCCTGCCGATGCAGGGGATGCGGGTTCGTGCCCCGGTCCGGGAAGATCCCACGTGCCGCGGAGCGGCTGAGCCCGTGAGCCGTGGCCGCTGAGCCTGCACGTCCGGAGCCTGTGCTCTGCAACGGGAGAGGCCACAGCGGTGAGAGGCCCGCGTACCACACACACACACACACACAAAAGACGTGGACACTGGGGACAGTCAAGCTGAAGGCCCTGGCTGCCAGGATGAAGTTAGCAGCCCGCCAGCTGCCCAGGAACCCGGTCTTGAGGCAAAGCGGGCAGAGGTGCAGCCTCTGGGACTGACCCTCTGAGGGAGGGCTGCCAGCAGGCCGCATGCACCCTAGTCACCCTTAGAGGGGTGGCCGGCGGGTACAAGGACCACGCCAGTGACAAAATCCCATTTAGAGAAGAGCTGCCTCCATCCGTGGGATGAAAACTGCCCCCTGGGAAGAGCCACCCGGAAGCCCCCAGTCGCCCCTGAGGTCTCATCGTCGGGTAAGAGGCTTTTGCTCTGGTGCTGCCTTCCTCACTCAGCACCTATACCTCCCGCGCCACTGGACACTGGACACTGGACGAGAGCCGCTCTCCGCATCTGCAGAAAAGATGGGAAGAGAAGCAACTTCCCGCTGCCGGAGAGTCACACGAAGCCGGGGCCCCCTTGGGACCCCACACGTGTGCACACGCGGGCAGCCGCTCCGCAGCCCCTGCTCTTTGTCTCCGGTGGCCTCCAAGACACCCAGCAGTGGCTCCCGTTGAGGGAAAAGGCGCATCGGGCCCAGCTCGACGGCAGACGCGTCGTGCCTCCTGGCTCTGCCACACCCTCTGAGCGCCACCTGCCCACGGAGGCGCATTCCGTCCCCCGGGCGGCGGGCGCCTGACAGGTGGGTGAGGAATGCCGCGGTGGCGAGATTTATTGAAGAGCAAGGCGGCGTCCGGGATGCTGCTGGCTGGTCCTCCCACACTGAATTATCTCTGGCAGAAATAAAAATCAGCAGAGCGCTGGATTTAGATGGGCTACGATCTGTCAGCAGAAAATTGGACTGTCACCAGCGTGCCATGTTCATTTTGGCTGATTAAAGAGATATTAATCTACTGTCACTGCTACAGCTCTGCCAGCAGAGCTAACAGGCCACGGAGGCAGGGCTGCCTCGGGGACAACAGCAGACAGGGCCACGCAGCACACGGATCTGCTCCAAGGCCACCGTGCCTGGGAGGGGCTGCCGCCCTCCCCGGGGACAGGACAGGTCCCTGGAGCGGTCACCGGCACCGAGGGCACAGAACAACCGCTGTGCACTCGAGGCTTCGGGCGCCCCAGTTCCCGAGCTGCATCTGCTCTTCTGAGGGGTGGACGCCTCCCCACACTTAGGGTGACCCGCAGGGCCTGCCCTCACCTGCAGAGAAGGGTGGGAACCTGACCCACAGCGCTGCCACGTCTCCTGCCAGGCTCGGGTCCCCGCTGGCCACAGGGTCGATGGGGCCAAGCAGACGTCAAGACGGTTCAGCAAGTGCGGCTTTGCGGGCTCCTGGAGGCTCAGACCCACAGAGGAGACCCTCGCCAGCGGTGCCCCCACAGGCCCCAACGGGCTGCTCAGAGACCCAAGTCAGAGGCTCCGTCCACGTGGACACAGCCCAGGAGCCGCCGCCACACTCCGTCAGCCTGGCGCCCTGGCCACCGGCGTCCCACCTGGGCCAGAACGGCCTGGAGGAAATGCACTGGGTGGTGCTGTGGCACCTGCTGAATACCTCACCAACCCAGCTCCGCTGGGAGTGCCTCTGGGGTCGGGTCCTGTTAAATTAAGACCCACACAAACAACCTCATTTTACCTTAATTATCTCTTTGAAGATCCAGATACAGCCGTGTCCGGAGGCACAAGGGCTTGGTGTTTCAACATGTAAATCTGGGGAAATAAAAATACCCACAACTCCTCCTTTTCCTCAAACCTCGTCCCTCCTCTGAGCAGCGGTGGTTTATGGGGGATGAAGCCCAGCCTCTCTAGGGTCACCTCCTGGGCATCACACAAGCACCAGTGCGATCCCAGGCGTGGGAAGGGGCCCCTCGCCAGCTCCCGCTGAGTCCGCGGCTGAGCTAATCGGAGCTTGGGGGCAGTTCGCCTCGAATTCCTCACAGCCGCTCCATCAACATCCAGGCCAAGCGCTGCGGTGCGTGGGCCACATGAAATATTCAAGAGAGTTCTATTATTGAATTAACTATTTATCTATTTATAATTTAAAAGATGCACGCCCCGCCGCTAACACAGATTCCACACCGACTCTTGATTCTGAGAGCCACGGCGCGCCGCGGCCCCCGGGGACCCCCAGGGGCAGCCCCCGCCCCGGAGGGCAGGGGAGGGCGAGACGGGGGACCCAGGGCGGCGCCTGCCCAGCGACGCCTCCTCTGTCCCGAGACCTAAGCCACGCTGGCCACGTGGCCGCCGCTCTAAAAACTCGCCGAGACACACGGCTGACGCACATCGGCTCATTCGGGCCTCACCGGCCCCCGACAAGCTCGTCTTTTTAAGAAAAGTACTTTTTCTTAGAGCAGCTTCAGGTTCAAGCAAAACTGAGGGCAAGGCACAGAGAGTTCCCAGATCTCCTGCCCACATCCCGCCTCCACACACACCGTCCCTGCTGTCGGCGCCCCCGCGGAGGATGCATCTGTCACCACCGGCACACCTGCACCGACACGCCGTGATCACGCCGTGATCACACCTGCACCGACACGCTGCAGTCCACAGCCTGCACGTTGGGCTTTCCTCTTGCTATTGTACATTCTACGGGTTCGGACAAATGTAGAAAGCCACGTATCCGTCATTATGGTATCAGAGAGAGTGTTTTCACTGCCCTAAGAACGCTCTGCTCTCTGCCCGTTCATTCCTCTCCACGAACCCCTGGCGAGCCCTGGTCTTTCTGCCGTCCCCGGAGACTCTGGACTTTTCCGGAACGTCACAGAGCCGGAATCACAAAGTGTAGCCTCTTCTCACCTGGTAACACGCACCTAAGTTTGGAGGCAGCTGTTCTGGTTCTGGCTGTTTTAAAGACTCAGACCGGAAATGCAACTCAGCCAAGGTCACCCATGGGCCCCCGGGGGAGCCTTGATGCACCCCCTGCTCCAGACCCCCTTCTGCTGCCTGGTGGCCCCGAGGGACACTGGCACACAGAGGCCCCAGACCTGGCCAGACGCAGCTCTGTCGCGGGCAGTTTGGACCCGGTCTGCAGTGCTCCGGCCGAGGCCTGACCCCGAGTCTTCCCCAGCCACCCTTCAGAGCTGGCGCAGTGCTGTGCCAGCCTCTGCGGAGGGGACAGAGAGGACGCCAGAGCTCCCTCAGCCCCGCCCTCACTCCCAGGACCAGGACTCGACACAGACGTCAGGATTATGGGGGCTGAATGGCACGCACTGTAAATAATCACTGTTTTAAGACTCGCACATCGAGCCCTTAATGGCGTTACTAGGGCTCAGGATGAAGTCCAGGAAGATAATTACCAGCCTATCGGGCTCCAGTTGGTAATAACATCTATTAAAGACGACACGCCAGGAAAATCCCTGGATTACAGTGAGAGGGGCTGTGCCCCAAGAGAGCCCTTCTGTGGAGACAGGCGCCCCCACACGGCCTCCCCTCCCCGCAGTCAGTGCCCCGCCCAAGACGGGAGCTCGATGCACACCATGGATGCACCCCACAGAGGGGTACCCGGCTCCGGCTGGGGCACCGCCGGGCCCTCCCGCGGAGGGGTCTTCTGTGAGCACCCCAGGGCAGCCTCCTCCCTGCCTCATCCGTGAGTGCCGTCCAGCCTTGAAGGGACAGCCGGGGCCAGGACACCCTCTCCATCTTGAGGAGCTAGAATCCTGGCAAGAAAGAGACGGCCTGGGCCCGCAGGAGAGGGAGGGGAGGTTGTATGGCGCTGTCTACAGGGGCTCGGTAGGCTGAGGGCCCAGCAACGGGTAAAGGGATAAAGAAACTCAGCAGCGGCGCTTTTAATCCCCCAGGAGGAAATAGGTCCCTCTCCAGCCCTCTGACCTCAGGGGCCAAACTCCCCGGGAGGCCAGGGGGCAGCACAGCAAAGAGGGGTCCCTGCAGGTCAGCCTCGGGACACAGGGTCAGGTGGCAGAGGAGGACAGCGGGCCTGCAGGGGCTGGAGGGCAATGTCCGCGGGGGACGCTCACCAGCTCCGATGGACCTGTCACCCGTCGGTCACTGGGGGACTTGCTGGTGCCCAGCAGCTGCAGCCCCAGCTTGTGCTGAATTTCGGGTAGACCCTGCCGGCTGGTGGGCAGGGCTGCCCTGTGGCCCGGTCACTGTGGACTGCTCAGTGGGCCTGGGTCCGTCCGCTTGGCTCCAGCATGCCCAGCCCAGGGCAGCGGTTGAACCGTCAGAGGACCGACCGCCCCCCACCAAGATCCCCTGGGCCTCTGTCTGCGTGGAGGCCCCACACCGGCGGCTATCGGAGGGGAAGGTGGGCGGGAAAGCCAGGTGCCCGGGCTGCCCCCTGAGCGGATGACCGGATGAATGAATGAGTGAATGGATGAGATGCAAAGGACCCTGGGAGTTCTGCAGACGGAGCCAGCATCTCCGTGCCCCCAGCCAGTCTCTCAGAGACACTGCCTCCCAGTCGGGGCCGGAGCCCGCGCCCCAGAGTCGGAAGGCAGCTGAGGGACCCCTTGTGGCTGAGGGGCTGCCTTTCTGGAGAAAGAAGACCGCCAACCAGGTTTACGCCACAAAACGCATCTTCCCATCTGCTTGCAGAAGCAGAACGGAATGTTTCCAGGGTGCGTGTTCGAGGTTTGCCTGTGCTCGTCTGCACGAAACCCTGGGAGTCGGCCTGAGAGCCTTCCAGGGGCTCATCAAGGCTGTGTCCACGGTCACTTGGGGCAGCACAGGGTTCGAATGCAGGGGCCGCGGTGAGAGGAGGGGCTTGCGCCTCTGTCTGTGGGGGTCGGTTTCTCCGAAGCTTCACTCCCATTACGAAGGGGCTTGATGAGGCCAGCTCACCTGGGAGCCGAAGGAAGGGGCTGCACGTCTGCCCCGCCCCTCCCGTGGGGCTGCTGTTGGGCAGCAGACGGGGAGGGCGAGGCCGTCTCCCTGCCAGTCAGAGCCGCCTGGTTCCCTTGGACGTACCGCATACCTGTACCTGCACCCCTTCATTCATTCATTCATTCATTCAGCAAATACTCCCCGGGGCACCTGCCGGGCCCCAGGCTCCGAGGCAGGTCAGGGGAGACAAAACAAACAGGGCACCTGATCATGGAGCCTTCGCCTCTACGGAGAGACCGAGAATCGGCAAATGAAAGAGAGCGGAGAGTGCCCTGCGGACAGGACGAGGCCAAAGCCACAGACATGACGGGAAAGCGTCTCCAGGGACCTCGAGTGCAAATCGGGAGCAGAGCAGCCAGGGTGGACATCAGGGCAGAGGGGGCCCTTCGGGGAAGTGGGTGTGGGGTGTCCCGCACCTTGGTCGGGGGCAGGGGGCTGTGTGCTTCACGGCATTAAGTTCTACCTGGATGATAAAGAGAGGACGGGAGGAAGGAAAACACCAGGAGATGCGCTGGGGAGAGACCAGGGCTGCACTGGATGGGAGTCGGGGAAACTGGCCCCGAGGACACGTCACGGTGTCGTCTGACTCTGAACAGCAAGGAGGACCCTGTCCTGCAGAGCCTGAAGCGAGAGCAGTGGGGGGAGGGGGAGGGTAAGCCCCCCGTGGGCGGGGACGGCTCTAACGGAGCCCGGCCGGCGGACCCCCGGCCTCCCGGCGCCGGGCCCATGATGCTCTCCGTCTTCTCCCTCCGAGGCCCGTGCAGAGGACGGTCCCCGCGTCACCGCCCCTGCTGAAATACGCAGGGCGGTTCAGGTTCTCCTGACTGGATGCCGTGCCAGCAGTGACCCGAGGATCCAAACTGCCCCCGCTGAGGGTCTGGGACAGCTTGACCGTGTCCTTGCCAAGGAAAACGGGCCCCTAGCAGCCTATGCCCCACAATGGCTTCACAGCTAATGGAACTATCACCTATGTTCCTTTCGAAGTCGGTACCTTGGGGACCAAGTGGTGGCCGCACTTGACCATGACGGTAGGAGTGGCCACTGCAGGGAGGGGGCGGGGCTGACGTCCATTCCCAGGGGAACTTGTGGGGCTGCTGAGCGGCCCCGGGGTCCTGGGTAGTGGAGCAGGGACGTTTGGATGGACTTGGACAGAGATGAAGGTCCCGGGCTCTGCGTCTCAGAAAGAGAACCCACCCCCACCCCCAACCCCGTCAGAGGACCTCGCCACCGTTGTCAGGAGACCCTGGCGGTTCCATCAGGCAGTCGCTTGGCAAAGAGCGCCTGGTCTCCCCGCGATCCAGCTGCATCCCCCCTCTCGCCTCTGGGCCACAGCTGAGTCAGACCTCGGCCTCTCTCCTGACTTAAATGCCCCAAGAAGAGGAAGGTTGGCTACAAGGTCTCCAGGCAATGGCTTGAGAGCCGATTTTTCAGGTGTTGTCCCAAGGATGAGATGCAAGGTCAATTCCATCTGAGTTTCCCGACACGGGTTCACTCACCAGAGCTCGTGGACTTGCTGGGTTGGCTGGCGCAGCTCCAGGAGTTTGGCGGCTGGCACACAGACCTGGCCTCAACTGCGGCCAGCAGCCGAGCTGAGAACTTCACATGCAGCCCACACCCCACGGCACCTGGGAGCTGGCCTGGGAAAGGAGGCCATCGGCGAGGGGGCCTCTGCTCCACGTTCCGTGTGTGTCAAACGCCCCCGCCTCCCTCTTACGAGGACGCTTGTGAGGGCTTATAGGGCCGACCCGGATGGTTCAGGACGGGCTCCCGTCTCAACATCCCGGCCTCGATCCATCCGCAAGGACCTCGTTCTCGGGTTCCAGGAGGAGGACCTTGCATATCTCTGGCCGTATTCCAGCCTGCCGCACGCACTGCGGCGGGACCCCGATTCCAGTGGAGATGACAAGGTCCTGAAGTAGCCGCAGCCGGGCCACCGACAAGCTGGGGACAAGAACCGCGCTGGGCCTTGGATGGAGTGGCCACTAGCAGGGTTAGTGCCCTTTGTCATGGCGACTCGATCCCGGCATCTCGTGGGACAGAGTAGGCGTAGGGTCCGGGGAAATGTGACCAAAATCCACACGACAGGACACCTCCCTGTCACTGCAAGAGTCGCACCTGTCACCCAGGTCCCCTGAAGCCAGTTCACAGTCTGAGTCCCATGCTGAGGGCAGGAGGGGACCTCCAGGAAGGATCCAGAAACACCAACCCAAGAACAAACTCTGACCTGCCCCAAACAGGCCTGCAGGCTATTAGCAGACTGTCTGTGCTCCCCAAACAGGCCTGCAGACATTACAGGTTCCTGGGGACCCCAAACACCACGGCATCCCCCAGCCAAATGCTCAGGTGACACAAAAGAGCCAGCCCTCATCCACCCAAGTGGGCTCTGTGGCCTCAGGAATTGGAATATACATGTGGGAGGTGGACGGGTCTCAGGGAAGGACCCTGGATAAGCTCTTCTCAACCTCCCAGCCGAGGACCTTCTTCATGGTGGGGCCGTCCCGTGCATAGCAGGGCATTTTGCAGCATCCTGGCTCCTACCCCACTAAACGTCAGCGTCATCCCCTAGTTGTGACAACCGAAAAGTCTCCAGATGCTGCCAGATGTCCCTTGTGGGGGAGGGTCTCCCGCAGTTGAGAACCACTGCTCTGGATTATTCTAAATTTAATCGGGTGATGAGCCTTGGTGCATTTTCCAGTCGTGGAAACTCTATCGAGAAAATTAGCAAAGCCCCGGGCGGGACACACTGTTGATTTGGTGAGCGTGTTTTTCCTTGTATCCACGTGGAGCATTTGCTCCCACACGGCGGATGTGACCTCCCCTTTTTTTTTTTTTTTTTTTTTTTGCGGTACGCGGGCCTCTCACTGTTGTGGCCTCTCCCATTGCGGAGCGCAGGCTCCGGACGCGCAGGCTCAGCGGCCATGGCTCACGGGCTTAGTTGCTCCGCGGCATGTGGGATCTTCCCGGACCAGGGCACGAACCCGTGTCTCCTGCATTGGCAGGCGGATTCTCAACCACTGCGCCACCAGGGAAGCCCTGACCTCCCCTTTTTGATCCTGTCTTTGACCCCTGTTAGTCTCCCACTTGATGCCATAATCTTATCTACGAAGATCTCCGTCACCCTGAGGTCCCAGGGCATCGCGCTGGTCCACCGAACACACACCAAGTCCACCGATCCTGATGACCGGGAGTTGGCAAATGTCTTGGATGACTTGGTAGGATCCATGTGCACCAGAGGGGGGGTAATAAACTCATGAAAACTGAAGGGTCAGATGCGTGGATGAGGTTTCTGGGGGACCACGGTCTGAAACATGGATCCTCAGAGGGGAAACAGAAGCCGCCCCTCACGAACTGTGCCCGGAAGGAGCAATGCCATTCGGAGAGCTCTCTGGATCTTGGAAGCAAATCAGCCCCCGCTCCCCCACTCCCCCCAGGAGTGGGCTGCTCCTATTTCCAGGACGATCCAGAGGTTTCCAGCTTTGAGCGGGGCCCAAGGCAAGAGCTGTGGATGTGGGCCGCAGGACACTCTGCTCTGCTGACGGCATCACCCGGCACTTCCAACAGCGATGGAAGTGTTTGTAGCAAATAAGGATGCTGCTTGGAATCCCAGAGAAGCTGGAACCAGGAATCACAGTGCAGAGACCTAGAGGGTTTGGAAGCAAAGTCATGTCTCCCCCGAGAGTAACTTGTCCTTTGCAGGATGACCTCCTGGTCCCCTACTGCGCCCCAGACCCAACGCCTGACTGTTGACATCAGGTCAGTCTGAGCTGCTCACCACCCACTGGGTGTTGCTCGGGCCAGGAGACCGTCAGGTCAGGCACGGCGGCGCCAATCTGCCACCGCATAGGAACGGCGTCTCGGAAATCCAGCCGGTCGGGAAGGGACAGAGGTGCAGAGAGGAGAGGTGGCCAGCACTCCTGAAAAATGCATCCTTTGCCCCTTTGTCATCCTCCCCCACCCACAGCTTCACGGGGATTTCCTCACGAGTTGTGATGGAAGGCAAAAAGCTTAGGCTCGGTTTATGCATGGTTCTGAAAGCGTTTTCTGTCACCGGCCAGCAGTAAATTAGAGTGCTGCGGCCCTAATCCGGCTGGTCCCGAAGATGGAGGGGGAGGAAGCCACCCAGCGGCCGAACACCCAGCACCATATGTGCTTGTCCACTTTATCAAGACAGAGAGGCGGCCACGGGAGGGATGGACACCAACTCCAGAGATGCCAGAGGTCTACCAGTGGTTGCCAAGCATGACCCCGGGCTTAGAAAGAGGACGCTGGTGACCCGGAATCTGCAGGAAGGGTCCGGGGTGGCCCTCCTGGAGCAAACACAGCTGCGAAGATGCTCTTGCCCCGTCAGGTGCACAAAAGGGAGTCCACGCAGACAGAGGAGGCTCCCGGGATCCGGGCAGAGCCCTTGGCGGGGGGGGTGTCTCCCCAGCCGCCCTGGTGCCTGCCCAGGGTCCCTCACGGAGTGGCCGCGGCGGCAGGGAGGGTGACGGTGGTGGGCTGAGTTACGTCCCCCCGAAACATACACACAAGTCCTAACACCCTAGTACCTGTGACCATGACGCTTCAGGGGTAGGGTCTTCTTTGCAGATGGAACCAACTTAAGATGAGGTCATTGGGCTGAGCCCTAACCCGACGTACTGGCGACATTCTAAGAAGAGGAAAAGGCCACGTGACGACAGAGGCAGAGACTGAAGTGAAGTGGCCGCAAGCCCAGGGACACCTGGGGCCACCGAAAGCAGGAGGAGGCCGGCAGGACCCTCCCCTGGAGCTCAGGACGGAATCCCCTGGATTTCAAACTTCTGGCGTCCAGACTGTGAAAGAACAAATTTCTGCCGTTCTAAGCCCCCCGGTCTGTGGCACTTTGCCGTGGTGACCCATGAACAAAGGTTAGGCTCGGGCTCATTGATGCAGCCTTCAGGCCAAGGTCACCCCCATTGCCTCCGCCCTGTGACTTACCTGCCCAAAACAGAAGCTCCCGCTGGGACCCTCGTGGGGCACATTTTCCTGGGAACCTGCGCCGCCCACTGGTGTCTGGCAGATGACCTGGGCCTCTGCCGTCACAGAGGGGCAGCGAGTTGTCCCCCCCGGATGGGGACATGATGCCTCCGCCGCGATGCCGCAGAGGGCTCTGCTGTCCGTGGACACGCGTTACACGCCCTGCCCCGTCCTGGCACTCCACCCAACACTGCTCCCGACCAAGGACGCCCATTCATGGTAAAAGTATGTGGGTGGGCTCAGCGCTCCCACTTCTTTGGTCCCCGTCACGTCCAGCCTAGTGACGTCTGCGTCCCGGTGCCGGTTGGGCCGCCACCCCATGAGAGGTTGGGCCTCTGTCCCGGGGCGTGACTTATGTCTTGAATCAACAGGCTGCTTGTCCCAAGGCCAGATTCCAGGTCCCAGAAGCCAGGGGCAGAAGAAGTGGTGCCCCTCACTCACCTACTAACCCAGGACCTTTGCTTCCCGACCCTGCGGCCTCGGTCTCTGCCGGTTCACATGCCCTGATTCCCGAGAGGGATGCTCCCTCCCGTTGACATAACGGTGGCTCCGCGGAATAGAAGTCGAGACCGGCAGCCGGCCTTTGGGGCCCCGCCCACCCCGAACCAGCTGGCCCGGTGACAGTGCGTGTGCCGCCGGGGGCCGTTGACGCCACCTCCGAAGGGGACATTGGAGGAGGAAGACTGGGCCCCAGGGCCCTCCCCAGCGTGGAAGTCAGTGGAGAAGCACAGCAGCCGCAAAAGGCAAAAGCAGGGTGCCCGAGGGTTCGGACCCTTTAACGAGGTCAGACTGGGTCACCCCACCCGGAGAGAACCCCGGCCAGCTGAGGTGCCAGGTGAGCAAAGGAGACAGAAGGAGCGGAGATGGTGAATGTGGGCTGTGCCTCGGGATCGGGTGGGGAATCCAGCCTACAGCCCCATCACATCCGCGTGCCTTCTCACGCAGGCGTGTGCGTGTGCGCGTGCGTGTGCGCGTGCGTGTGCGTGTGCGCGCGCGTGTCCTGGTTCCATTCCCCCGCGCCCTTCCTTTCCCACTGCTATTTGATTAACGTACAGAGGGCAGTGGTTAACTTGACAATCTGTTCTATGACTCCAAAATGTTCACATACAAACATTGATTCCAAAACATACAAAACATATGACATCACAACTGAACTAAGAGAGAAACTAACCTTGCCAGAGATGAATGCCACCATTGTCACCAGGAAGTGGGTGTCAGGATGCTGGGATTTTGTCGCCCCTTTAACAAAAGGAGGTGACAGTGTCTCTGTTTTTCCGACGGGTAATTGCATCTCGTCAGGCAGAAGCACCCACCGGTCGCCATGCCAGCCGGGGCTGGACGCACATCCGTGTAAGGGGGGTGCACACACGGGGAGAAGCGAAAGGGAGGCCCGTGCTGCCCGCCTGATCTGTTGTCTCTGGGCTCCCAGCCGCCCGTTCACACACTGGGCTGCTGGGTGAGGACCCCGCCGACGACGTCCCCCTGGCCAGCTGGCTTCCTGTGAGGCTCTGCCAACTGGGGCCCTGGAGGGCGGTGGGGAGGCAGGTGTTGGTGGAGAGGATATTCATACGTCACTCCTGTTACTTTGGCCCCAGGCGCTGGCCCCTGGTCCCCTCGGCCACAGCTGATTCTGGCCGCCAGCTTCTTTCAGCAGAACCAGCCCGTCGTGCCTCACAGGGGCACCAGCGGCCTCCGGAGAGGCCCCTGCTGAGGAGAGAGACGCCCCCAAGCCCATGGGCTCCCCTCCCAGCTGCTGGGTCCCGAAGACTCACGCCTGTGTCCCTGCAGGTCCTGCCCCCGGGCCACACGCGTCACGCCCTTGGGCCTTCCCGGCGCTCCTGAAGCGACGCCTCCATTAAATCCCTGAGCCTCTGTGCTTCCAGCTGGACCCTGGCTGAGCAGACCTCCCGGCTCGGCATGTGGGAACCTCGGGGTTGCACAGACAGGCTGTGCCAGACGCCCGGCCGGCGGAAGCCATGTGCCTCAAAGGCTCCGTCAGGAGCTACGACAGTGCCTGCTGGAGGGGAGCCATTCATAACCAACCCTGATGTCGCTTTCCATGTGCCCTCCCCGAAACGCACCAGCTCACATAAGCCTCCCAGCAGCCCATGAGGCCCACTGTGATGGGCTGAACCGTGCCCCCCGGATCCACGTGCTGAAGTCCTAACCACCAGGACCTCAGAGTGCGACCTTACTGGGGCTTAGGGTCTCGGCAGATGCGATCAGTGAAGCGGAGGCCCTGCTGGAGTAGGGTGGCCCCTAATCCCATAGGACTGGTGTCCTTCGAAAAAGGGGATTTTGGACACAGACAAGCACAGGGAGATACCGTGTGAGGACAAAGCAGAGCTGGGGTGATGCGTCTATAAGCCAAGGAGCTGCAAGGACAACCAGCAAACCGCCAGAGTCGAGGCGAGAGGCCTGGGGCAAGTCTTCCTCGTAAGGGGGTCAGCAGGAACCAGCCCTGCGGCACCTGGATCTCGGGCTTCCAGACTTCAGGCGGGGAGAGAGGGCTCCCTGCCGTCTGAGCCCGGCCATAGGGCCGTGTGACCCGGCCCCGGGACGCGCCACACACGGCGCCCCGCCCGTACTGGAGGCATCTCAATGCCCAGGGTTTGCTGCGTGTCTGCAGGTGACCCGCACTGGGTGCTGGGTGACCTCCACCTGCCCGACAGGTGCCCCGACAGGCACCAGCACCTTGAGGACGAAGGTGGCAGGTCCGCTCGAGAGGTGAGGGCTCTGGGTGGGTCTCGTGGGGGACATGGCCCCCAGCACCTGGAACCGGGGGCCCCCACGAGAACATCCACACGGGGCCCAGACTCCTGCCCTGCAGCAAATCGGGGCGAACTTCCAGGGGCCTGGGGAGGGCCTGGCTGTCCAAGGGCTCCCACACAGAGCCCGTTCCCACTGAGGCAGCGACCCAGTGCAGACAACACAGCGGACACCCCGGGACCCCGAGTCTGAGCCCCTCTCCCCATCACCAGCTGGATCTTTTGAGGAAGTTCCTTAACCTCTCGACCCCTGAAGGGACAGTTACAACCAAGACCACGACTGCAGCCATTCATAGGGTCGTCACTGCGCCTCGAAGACAAGGGAACAAGGGTCTGGAGAGAGCGGTCTCCGTGCTCCCCGGGACGTGCTCCCCAGGACGTGCGCCGGGCGGCGCCAGCGGAGGATGTGGGCGCAGGTGCTGGAGCTAGCGGTGTGGAGCCGGCCGTGGCCCCCTGGGCTTGGAACTGTCCATGCAGGTCCAGGGATGCGGGGACAGGGTGGGGGCCAGGGCTGCCCTGGGCGCCGTCGGAAGCCCCATCCTGGGCTGCAGACCAGCAGGACCTGGGGACCACAGGCCCGAGGGGCCTCACGCTGAGGACGGGAAGTCAGAGCGGGGCCAGGCCACAGCTGCCCAGCCGGGGGCCACCCCCGCAGGGCCCCAGCGCGCGGATTCGCACTCCAGAGGCTCTTCTAGGAAGTGAGTCGGTCCGAGGGTGGAGCCCTTCTCAGGTCCTTGACAAACTCAGCACCGTGTCCCCAGGAGAGGCTCGGATGGTGGGGCAGCCGAAGAGAGTCTGCAAGGCCAGCAGACTGAAAGGCCTCAGAGGCCCAGTGGCCCCCCGGGTGTTGTGTGTGCGTGTGTGCGTGTGTCGTGTGCGAGTGCGAGTGTGCACATACATGCGTGAGCCTCTGGGGGGCGCTTCTGTGCATTTGTCAGGTCCGTGCCCATCCGTACGTGTGCATCTCACGAGTGCGTGTGTGGCCGTGTGGGTTGCTGCATGTCTTCATGCTGTCGCGCTCAGAATCGAAAAGAGAGAAGAGATCCCCTCTCTCCACCGCCTCCCCACCCCCGACATGGATCTGGCTCCCTGCTCCATGGACAGCAGGCCTGGGGGTCTCTGAACGGAGCAGAGACGCCTCCCTCCAGGCCCCCGTGCAGACCTCCGTGCGTCCAGAAGCCCAGGCCCCGACGCGTGCTGAGTGTGGGCCAGGCTGCACATTCGCTCCTCTCTTGTCTGCACCCTGGCCCAGGGACGATGTGGAAGCTTGGTGGCCAGAGCCACCCGAGCTCAGAATCCTCCCACAGCACCTTCCCCAGAAAGACCCCACTGGCAGGGCCGCTCACGCAAGGCCAGGCAAGAGGACAGCCCAGGGAGGGGCATAGAAGGACGGCAAGCCAGAGAGAGGCTGGATGGGGAGGGGGAGCCGGCACCCCCGTTCCGTGCCAGCAGGCTCCGTGGGGCCTTGGGAGATGTCGGGCTCTCACTCCGAGTCTCAGACTCCCCACCTGATCCGAGGGGCGGCCGGGTCGTCCCAGGCCTTCCAGAGCCACGCTCCAGTGATGGCGTGCGAGGGGACGCCCTGCAGGCCTTGCCTTGGGCCGACCCCGGCTGTGGACGCGGTCCCACCTCCAGGCGAGCCCTGACTGCCAGAGCTCCAGGTCTGGAGGGGGCAGGGCCTGCCCGCCCACCAGGCCACGGTCTCCCCCGCCTCCCCACCCCCTCCTGGCAGCAGTGCCTTCTCTCTGCTTTCCTGGGCTGTAGCTCTCGGCCTAATTATCTCTAACCTTCTGTTCGAAGACCCCTGTCCTTGCCTGATAAAAACCAGTAACTTTGAAAGCAAACTGGGTCTTAATTTTCCTTGACAGCCCTGCTTGAAGCATGCAGGCCGAGCTGGGGTTTAATTAAATGCACATTCGTATTCCAAACAAATTAAGTACAATTAAGGACCCCGAGTTATGGGTATCTATCACTCTGTGATGTTTTTGTAAAAATTACCCCATCGAGATCAAAGTCGGAGGATCCTTGCCTTAATTGCTTCATTAGGGCGCCGTGCACCAGGCTTCGAAAGGACCGGCCCTGGTGTCTCTTTGGGAATTACCCAAACGACGGCTCTCAGAGTAATTGCTTCCATATTTCTTTCTCGGAGACGTTCCGGCCTCCACGGATCAACTGCAAGGGCTTCAGGAACCCAGCTCTGCTCTGGTCCCCGCAGCAGCAGCCGAGGCGTTTTCGTGGCGCCTGCATTGAGGCCCCGCTGGGCCGACTGGTGGGTGGGCTGCCCCCTGCCCTGCCCTGCCCACGCTTGGCCTCTCGGCCGGGCAGCTGGTGGCCCAGGGGGCACGGCCCAGGCCAGCCCACAGGTCCCCCAGACAGGCCGACATGCACCACACGGACCTCGACGGGTTGGTGTCCCCCGCACAGCCCGATCCTGGCCTCCCTGCTGTGGCTCCAAAGCCATGGAAGGGGGTGAGGGCCCCCTGCTGGAGTCCCAGGCCTGTGGGGACCCAGCCACTCGCGTGAGGCGGCAGGCAGGGGCCGGGCAGGGTCGGGAGCCGTTAGTGCGGCTCTGAGCCTTCGGAGAAGGCCCAGCAGCCCTGGCCTCCAGCCCCGCCGCCACTGTACATGGCCCTTCCACCCACGGGGCACCCTCGCCTGGACCCACTCGGAAGGCCTCCTGTACCGCCAGCCCCCGAGTGGGGGAACGTGCTTCCGGGTGACCCCTCCAGGAGAGGGGAGCAGGGCCTCCGCAGGGGTCCCGGCCGCACGGCTGTCAAGGGAGGGCCTCTCACGCCAGCCCGGCTCCTACCGGGACCCTGCGTGGGTGCCGGCAGCTGGGCCAGGACTACAGCGGCCCGAGGGCAACGCCCCAACTAGAGCTGTCAGATAAACAAGACGTCGTTTTTAGTACAAGTATGCCCCGTGCGGCCCTGGGGGCGTCCTCACACCCCAAATGGCTCACGTGTACCTGAAATCCGGGCGTTCCTGGGCATCCTGCATTTTATTTCCTTGCATCTCCCCGTGCCCCGCCCCGGCCAGAACATCTGGAAGGGGGGGTGGGGAGGACACGGACCCCCAGGTTCTGCTGAAGAACTTGCTTGTCCTCCACAGCACCCCGGCCTTGGTGGACGAACGCCTGACGGGCAGCACGGTGGCTGGTTCTCTCCAGAGACACCCCAAGGCCTGAGGGCACCCGGACACCCTGCCCTCCAAGCTGCGCCTGTGGCCTAACCCAGGGCCTCCCTGCCCAGCAGCTCCTGCCACCCACCCACTCCTCAGAGCCTCCTCTGCAGACAGGTGAACCAGCGCCCTCTTGGACCACAAACTCTAGGACTCTTCAGCCTAAAAAAGAAAAAGACCCCATCACATCCCGGGGCCCCCCAGATTCCCTTACTCACTCTCATCTGTGAGCCCATCCCATAAACACTGGCCAGTTGTGGAGGGTGGAGGAAGAGGAGTCGGGAGCGGGCTGCCAGAGCCCCGACACCCTCGGTCACTGCTGGACCACGAGCTGCCGGGGGCACAGACCTCAGCCCCACCCGTCCCTCCCCAAGTCCGCCCTAAGCCTCGGCCACGGGTCTGGACGGCACCGAGTGCATTAACTCCACACCACGCGTCCTGGAAGGTGCTGGCCGCATGGGGGACATTCCGTCAGTGCCGCATCGCAGATTGAGAGTGGAGGTTTTAATCCCAGGACCCCCAGAAACAGAGCAGAACTCGTTTGGTGGGAACGGAGACGTCGAGGATGGATATGCTCTCACCTAAGGGGGCGCGAAGGGTGCCCACGTCTGATCCCGGGCACCGCAGCAGGAGCGGGTGGACGCAGGTGGATTTCCAGGGCCAGCAGAAGAGCAGTTGCTTCTCGATGGTGTCAGGCGGCCCTGGTGCGGACTCTGCCCTAGACTGAAGACCCCGCTGGGGTCCCAAGCCACCACCCACAGCAAAGCTGGTGCTCACAGGATGCCCCGGTTATCGGGGGAGCACTGGACCCTTCCCACAGACCAGTCCCTCGCCCAGGGCACCCGCTGCCCACTGCCCGAGCTGTGCCCGTGCTCAGGACTCACATGAGGCAGAAGAGGCCCCCCGTGTGTCTCCGGAAACCGTCCTCACGGCAGGAAAGCGACGGCTCTTAACCCGCTCTGCAGGGAAATCCTCGGATGCCAGAGCGGGGCTGGCCCTGCCAGACCCTACTGCCATTGACGGCCCTGTGTCCCTATAGCTGCAAGCCTGCCCTTTGGGGAGGCCATCTCCGCTCCCTTTGCAGGGAGTCAGACATGTGGACAGTGCTTCCCATACTGTGTTCCGTGGAACACTAGGGGTTCCACAAGCAGTGAAAACATCAGCATTTATCCTCCCCTCCTCACGTTAGGGCTGGACTGAGGCTGGATGCGGACCTTCTGACATCCTTCTCACAGCCCGCCTGTGGGGCGGGCGCTGCTAAAGCCTGCGGAGGCTCAGAGGTTGAGCGGCTGTCAGTCACGAGGCAGGGAGGGCTGGGTGGGAGACGAACGGAGCTGGCTTCCAGGACAAGGCCCATCCCAGCAGCCGCCCAGGTGGGGCAAGGCCTCTCCCTTCCAGGTCCAGGTGCACACGCAGAGCTCCTCCTGAGGGTGCATCTGGAGCCCAGGGACTGGAGCACCGTGGCTCCTGGCCAAGCTGGACCGTGATGTATCATGGGCGGCCTAGGACACCCGCTGGGCCCATTGCCCGCCAGCCAGCCTCACGCTGACGTGCTAATGGACTATACACATTGTCTGTTAGCAGAGCAGGGACGGGCCCGGGGCTCCCGCCATGAAACTTTACGTAGAAATCCAAACAGGCTCTGAGATGGGTCAGCGGGGAAGCGCCTGGGCCCGCCTGCAGGTGAAGTCTCCGCATCGAGCCAGAAACCCCTGCAGACCTCTCTGGGGAGCTGTCTCCACAGAGACCCCCATGTTCCCATGGAGGGCGCAGCCCAAGAAGGGGTGGCCCGGCGTCTGGACGCGCCCCTCCGGCTCCCCTTGGAGCTCTCTGAGGTCTTGTTGAAAGGGCCCCCCACCCCCCCTCGCTCCCCCGCCCCCTTGTTCTGGGGCGAGAGCCTTGGGTGGCCCCTGGTCGAGGCTGCCAGTGGCAGGGGTCCCCCCTCTCCCCACCGCACACAGGACTGTCCCTCCTGGACCGTCAGCACCACTGTCAAGGGAGAGGTAACCATGAGAGGATCCGCTCCCCCTACAGCAAGACTCCTCACACCAGGGGCCCCACGGCCCCCAACCCCACCCTCCTCCCCCTTTCAACTCCCAGCCAGGCCTTCAGAACCACCCAGCCCAGAACAGCTCCGGCAGGGCCGGTGGGCAGCCCTCCCCCACCAGTCCCTCCTCGGCTTCTCCATCCTCCCCTGGCAGCCCCGTGGTGGCCTCTGACATAGGCCATGACTGCCTGCAGCTTGGCCCCCAGCGCCTACAGCTGCAGGATCCCTAACCCCCTCTCTCCTTGGCCTGGCCGTCCGTTCTAGGTCCCTTCCTCTGTTCTCAGCGCCCCCCGCTTTGTGTGGGGTCCCCAGGGCCCAGACTTGGGCCTCATCCGTCTGCACTCAGAGACTCCCCTGGGCTCGGCCTCCAAGCCCACCTGCAGGTGTGGCCCAAGCATCCAGGACCAGCAGCCCACCTGAGCCCTGACTGTCCCACCTGAGCGTTGGGTGCCTGCCGGGCCCAATGCCAGGGCTGCAGCCAGCCGGGGTGGTCCCCCCAACACTGTCCTCAGGCCAGGGACAGGTGACAGGAAGGGGCTCCCCCACTGCGTGCCTGACTCGGGGGCCCACGGAGGAGACTCCCCGCCCCACCATCCCAGCACAGCCCACGCCACCCCCTGCCCACGCAGCCCCTAAGGCTGCCTCAAAAGACACTTTCCCCCGAGGAGCCCTCAGGACCCCGAACCCGGCAGCCCCCCAAGACCCCCAGGACCCCCCAGCCCCCCAAGACCCCCAGCCCTCAGGACCCCTGACCCCTGACTGGAAACGACACTCCACCTGCACCTGCTGCCGCCCCAGGAAGGAGCTTGGGGGCTGGAGAGAGAGAGGCCAAGCAGGAAGCCCTGCCCTTGACTTGGGGGGTGGCCGGGCCCCCGGACCACCTCCCATCCTGCCTCAAAGTGCAGCAGCCGAGGGAAGGTTCCGGTCATGGCGCAAGCTCTGGAGACCTCACAGGGATGGCCTTTCCCTGCAGGTGGGGTCCCTGACATTCTGCTGGCCGCTTGGAGCCTGTACCTCAGGACCCCGAGGCTATCCCCGCTGGAACGACCCCCAGCGCCACCCCCACTTGTCGTTGATGATACCCCTGCTGTGTCCTGGGTGCTGGGGACACAGAGGACCCCTTCCCTGCCCTCAGGGGAGGTGGCGCCTGCCGGGGAGAGACGCCGGAGCCTGGGCGCCGTCCTCCCACCTCCACACCCACCCCTCTGTGTCCAGCGCCACCTCCATCCTGGACCCTCTGGTCATAATGCCCAGGATGCAGCTCTGGCGGTGGCGCTGGTTTTGCCCAAATCGGGCATCTGGGGTGCTGCTGGGGGTGTCTGACACATCCTACGTTACACCCATGCCTGAGTCCTCCTCCTGAGGGCAAGCACAACTTGTGACTTGCTTCTGGCCAGTAGAATATGGCAAAGGCGCCAGGAGCCACTCCCTCGAGTAGGTGGCATTAGGTAAGAAAGGCTCGTCTGAGCCACCCAGAGTGACACTGTCCTGCTGACCTTGGAGACGTGAGCTGCCAGGAGAGACCCCCACGGGCTGGGGCTTTTGGTGGCCTCTAGGAACCTGGAGTGGCCCCTGGTCTCCAGCCAGCAGGAAGACAGGACCCTTCGCCCTATAACCACAAGGAAACGAATGCCTCCAGCGCCTGCAATAAGCAGGAAGCAGCTCCTCCCCGAGTCGAGCCCACAGATGAGAGCGCAACCCGGCCGACACCGCGAGTGCAGCCTGGAGGGACCCCGAGCAGCGGACCCAGCCAGGCCGTGCTGGACTCCTGACCTCTGGAAACCGAGGTGCTCAATGTGTGTTGTTTCAGGCCGCTCAGCGTGCAGGGCTGTTACCCAGCGCAGACGCCTGCTGCACAAAGACAAGGCCGGGGTGGGTCCTGCCGGCGAACGCCAGGTGCGGAAACCGAACAGGCACCCTTCCACCAGGAGTCCCGGGGCTCCGTACCTGCTGCCCTCCCGGGGGTCAGCGGCTACCTCTGCTCGCCGCCCCCCACCAAGCCCGTCATCAGAGCCCAGCCCGGCCCACACGCTCTGCTGAGAAACTACCTGGAGGGCACGGTCCACCTTGCCTGGCCGCCCACGGGCCAGGCTGCCCTCCCCCCTCCCGTCCCCCCGGGCCTGCCCCCGCCATCCCGCCCTCGGGACACCTGTCCTCCCGCTGTACCCCTCGCAAAGGGCTGCCCTCCCTGCAAGGTCCACCTAGATGCCCCTCGTTTCTGGAGCCTGGGGGCCCCCACGCTGGGCCCCGGGCCCTCCTTTGCACACCGCGCGGCCCTCCGCCGCAGGGTGAGCCTGGACATGGGCACACAGTGCCCGTGCCTGGTGCAGCCACACGCCCTCGGGGGCCCCCGACGTATGCCTGCTGACAAGCGCACGGGGGGTGGTGAGGAAAGGGGCAGAGCAGCGAGTGCACAATCCAGTCCCACTCCTGAGGCAAAATTTGGGCAGAGCAGGGGCTGCCGGAGGCTCAGGAGCGGCGTCCGAACAGGTGTACAGGTTAGAGCCAGCGGCGCCAGGAGGACGGCACAGTGCCTGGGACAGCTGCGGGGACACAGAGGAGCGGGCGTCATCCGCCAGGCTGGGCCATGAGGCCCCTGAGACGTGCTGGGAAGGAGGCTTAATTAAGAGGGGGCTGGGCTCCTCCGCCAGAGACCCCAGGAGCCCAGCTGAGGCTGAAACCGGGCATCCCCACGGGCCCTGCCAGTTTCTGTGGCCACCTGAGTGGTCTGGCCAGGGTCAGGGAGGGAGGGGATTCCACAGGACACGGTGGCGGTGGTCTGCGGAGGGGGCCAGACGTGGCCTGGGGAAGAGATATCTGGACAGTGGGCAAAAGCAGCAGAGGGGACGTCAGAGCTCAGCAGCAGGGCCTGGGCTCCAGGGTTTGGGGGCCACCAAGAGTTTAGGAAGGTCTTGAGGGGCGTTTGGGGCAGGCATAAGTTCACCCAGGGGTACGGGGCTTGGGGGCCTCACAGCACCATGGAGGATATGGGCCAGGGGCGCTGGGGGTGGGGGCGGGTAGCCTCAGGGTCCACTCCAAGGTCACCAGCAGGGGTCACGGCCTCAGGTGAGAAATAAGGCATTTTGGGTAAAGAAATGTCACGAAGGACTTCCCTGGTGGCGCAGTGGTTAAGAATCCGCCTGCCAATGCAGGGGATACGGGTTCGAGTCCTGGTCCGGGAAGATCCCACAGGCCGCGGAGCAACTAAGCCCGTGCGCCACAACTACTGAGTCTGCGCTCTAGAGCCCGCGAGCCACAACTACTGAAGCCCGCGCGCCTAGAGCCCGTGCTCCGCAACAAGAGAAGCCCGCGCACCGCAACGAAGAGTAGCCCCCGCTCGCCGCAACTAGAGAAAAGCCCGCGCACAGCAACGAAGACCCAACGCAGCCAAAAACAGTAATAAAAATAAAATAAAGATGTGTATCTATAGAGGCTTATATTTTTTTAAAAAAAGAAAAACAAATGTCACAGAGGGAGGAGGAGTGGCCAGAGGGGGAGCATTTGGAGCCCAGCCTCCCGGGGGGGGGGTCACTCCATGCCCCAACCATGGTCTCCTGTGACCCGTGGGCAGTGGCCATGGGGACCACCTCTCCCTGGGATCCCACAGTGAAAATGGGGGTGCAGGAAGGAGGCCCCCTGGTGAGTCAGTGGAATAATTAGGGGGCCTCTCACGCTGTGTCCTTGTTGGAGGACATCTGGCCCTTCTCACGGGACCCGTCAGACTCATGCTGGGGGGGACAGGGGGGTGGGGGGAGCCCCTCACCACCCCCCCAGCAGCCTCTCCTCAAAGAGGATCGGACGTCGGAGGTCTCCACCTGCCCCCAGCACAGGGCTGGCCCAGGCTTCGAACGTTCACAACACAGGGAAGGGTGGTGTCAGGTGGTCTGCTCACTGGCTTCCTGAAGCCCCCGGCGGGGGCGGGGGGGGCGCAGGGGATGTCCTGTGCTCTGAGTCCATGCCTGGGCGCACCCAGGGGCTGACACAGGACCACAGAGGCCAGACCGGGCCAGGCAGCTCCGACCTCACTACCCCTCCACCCCCGAGCTGGCACTGGGGTATTGCGGGTGAGGGGAGGCCGCTGCCCCCAGAGGGAGACGTTCCAGTGGACGCCGGGCATGGACCTCGACCCGTGTGGGAGTGCAGGACTGGGTGACCAGGTGTGTCGGGTGCCTCCCCCTCCTGCCCCCTCCTGCCCCCTCGTTTCCCCTCCCCCTCCTCTCCACCCACCCCATACTCAGCCCTTGGTCAGAAGGCCTAGCCTCGGTGTGACACGAACCGGGAAGTCACTTCTGGCCAGGGCAGCAGAGGTGTTGGAGGGAGGGCTCTGGGCTGGGTCAGGTTCCGCGGGCCCAGTCGACCTGCCGGGCGCTGAGGATGGCGCCCACGCTGAGCACACACTCGGCGCCTCCGAGGATGGATCCTGGGGGGACGTGTGGGCTGGGGGCAGCGGGCTCCTCGGTCGAGGGTGGGGCGATGGGGAGGGACGGCGACGGGCCCCGGGCGGCATGACAGCTGAGCCTGGTGTTCGGCCGGGTCAGCGGGTGGCCGTGCAGAAGATGAGTCCCCGGGCGGCAATCATTTTAAGTGTCAGGGAAAGTCAAGGTCGTACAGCCCTGGTCTGTGACGATTTCTGACCACAAACAAATCTATGTGAAAACGCTCTCCCTGGGCACCAGCGCCGACGCACGAGGAGGCTTAACCCCTGTGTGTCCGGGCGGCCGGGGCAGTGGGGCCCAGCCACCCTCCCCCAGGTGGCCACGGAGGCCGTCCCTTCGAGGGACAGACAAGCACAGCCTCCCACTACCCCCATCCAAAGACCCTCCCACCCCAGCCCAGAGAGCAGAGGGCCTTCACAGAGAAAACGCAGAGGCTCCGCGAGCCTTTCCACAGGGGCCTGCCCTCCACCTCCAAGCACCTCCCGAATAGAATAATGAGATAGAGGAGGACCTCGGAGCCTGGGGTGGGAGTGGCAAGTCGTTACCATGGTTATTTATTCGTTTGCTCATTTAGACCCCCGCCCCCTGCTCGGTTCAACCAAGATTTCAGAATGGTCTCCGTGTGTTCGCGTGAACCAGTAATAGATGCACCATGAACACAGCCAGGCCCCCACCTCCCGCCCACCCCCACCTGCAGCCTCCCCTGTCTAGGCATCCAGGCGTCCGGATGAATAAGGCCCTCCCGCCCCGTGCAGGTCCCACATGGCTCGGCTCTGGGGAGCCGAGGGCCCTCCTGGGCCCTGGGCCCTCCGCAGGCAGCATCGGCCAAGCCCCGCACTTCTCTGCGGAGAGAGCCGTTGCTCCAGGCTGGCCAACACCCAGGCTGCGTTTCCTGCCCAGGACCCTCAATAAAAACAAGGAAAGTGCTTCCCACGCGTGGTGTGTTGAACACTGTCCCCCAAATCCACGTCCACCCCAAACCCCAGAATTTGGCCTCATTTGGGAATTGGGTCTCACAGGTGCCATTAGTTAAGGATTTTAAGATGAAATTATCCTGCACTTAGGAGGAGCCCTATTCCAAGGGCTGGTGTCCTTATAAGAAGAGGAGACAGTCACAGAGAGAAGACGGCCATGTGACAGCAGAGGCAGAGGCTGGAGGGATGTGGCCACAGCCAGGGGACACCTGGAGCCCCCAGAACCTGGAGGAGGCAGGAAGGATCCCCCTGGAGCCTCTGGAGGGAGCCCAGCCCTACTACACCCTCCTTTCAGACTCCTGACCTCCAGGCTGTGAGAGGATCAATTTCTCTTATGTCAGCGCCCCCCAGTCTGTGGTACTTGGTTCTGGCAGCCCAGGAACTAGTCCCGAGGCTGTGCAAGGCGCCGCTCCAGGCCTCCCTGTGCAACCTCGTGGGCCAGGTCGGTCCTGTCCGTGCCCTGTGAATTCCCACAGGCATCAGGGTTCCCCTAAACACCCCACCCCTTCATGCAGAAGTCAGCAAAAACTCTAGGAAATAGTTTGATGATAAAACGTCCACCTGGTACAGAAGACAGGGTCTTCCTCTCTCCTGCACCCAGAGCCCAGCACCCCGCTCCCCAGAAGACAGGGCTCCCCCGGCTAAACACCCTCTTGGAGGGCCCCCGTGTGGAGGTGGCCAGGCAGACATGGCGTCTGGTCTCCTGCCGATGGGTGGCGGGGCTCCAAGTAGCAGCGGCGAAGGGAAGCGCGTGATTTCCACGGGGAGACCCGGAAAGTGGGCACCGCCAGCCAGCGACGGGCAAAGAAGAGGACAACGTCATTCCCGACTCCTGAAGGGACTCGCGCTCCATCGGCCACGCTGGTGCAATGACGGACGTTGCGCGGCTTTACCTGGAGGGGCCAGGCCAGCTGCCCCGGTCGCCCGGCGCTTCCCGGCGCCGGGCCATGCTCGGGAGCCGGGCTGCTATCCACAGGGTCACGCGTGTCCCTTGTTGCCCCTTCCCTGCAGGTGGGCCTGAGCCATAACCGCGCCGCCCACCTGAGTGCGCGCCCCTGCCCTGTGCCTCACTGGCCGACATTGATCACCAGTGAAACCCACCGTCGGAGCTTGATTGCCACTTGTTTTCCAGAATGGTATCTTCTCAGCCTTGAAACTACTTTCTGTTCTGAAAATTGTCTGACATCTGAAAATAAGCCGTATCCGAGGACAAACGCTGGCCGGTGTAGCCGCGACCGAGGAACCACACGAGCAAATAAATGAGTTTGGGGTCTGCTGATCGGGCTGACGGCGAAGCTGGGACAATATTCCTCCCCAGGCACGCTCGTACGCCAGCCTCTGCTCAAAGCCGGCCGAGGCTCTCTCTGCCCCCAGCACTGAGCACAGGGTCCTAAGCTCGACCGCTTGGACCAGGAAGCCAAATCCAGTCCAGTGGCTGTTGACCTCCGGAAGCAACAGCTCACACAGGTGGACAGAGGGGCCCCAACCCAGGAAGCGGGGGCCGGTGAGAAATTAAGGAGTGGGCTTCCTCAGGGCTGGCACTGACGGCCCTGGGTTAGCCCGTGATGGGCACGTGTGGGCACACGTATGTGCATGCACCTGGGACACACGTGCTCACACCGGGCCGGCGCAGGCACACACAGGCACATGCATGCCCGGGTCACACACACGCATACAAGGAGAACACATATGCGCACATACAGGATTCATACAGGCACACACATGGGGCACCGGGCTGCACGCTCATGGGGCACAGGGCTGCACACACATGGGCTACAGGGCTGCACACACGTGGGGCACCGGGATGCACACACATGGGACACCGGGCTGCACACACGTGGGGCACAGGGCTGCACGCACATGGGGCACCGGGCTGCACACACGTGGGGCACCGGGCTGCACACACATGGGGCACCGGGCTGCACACACGTGGGGCACCGGGCTGCACACACATGGGGCACCGGGCTGCACACTCATGGGGCACAGGGCTGCACGCACATGGGGCACAGGGCTGCACACACGTGGGGCACAGGGCTGCACACACGTGGGGCACAGGGCTGCACACACATGGGCTACAGGGCTGCACACACGTGGGACACAGGGCTGCACACATGAGCTGGAATGTAAACGAAAGGTGCCAAGAGGACAGCTGTGGCATCCCTAGGGGCTGAAGCCTCTGGGATCTGGGCGGGCACGTGGAGGGAAGGAGCCCAGGACCTGAAGGGGCAGACAGCAGCCCCGAGGGTGCATGAGCCGGCTGTTCCCACGCTTGTCCCCATGCGGCTGCTGAGAGCACCTTCCCGTCCCTCAGGAAGAGGCTCTGCTCTCTGGAGAGGCCTGGCCCCTGCCCGACTGGGCCCCACGGGGCTCTGCCCACAGGCTGGCAACCACCCAGACGGCAGGACACACTGGTTGGCACCCAGTGCCGCCATCTGCCGTGTGCTCGGGGCCCTGGGCGGTTCACGGTCGGGAGAGGCCATGGGTGGGCCCCCAGCTCAGGTGTGCGGGGGCAGCTCCAGCGCGGAAAGGGACTTCCCACGATGGCCCAGCAAAGCCGAGTCCCGGCTCCAGCGTTCCCAGTGGCTGCCCTTGACCGTGGGAGGCCCCCCAGCCCGGGGCACTGGAGAAACAGGGGGACGGGGTGGGGTGCGGCCGAGCGCAGCCCCAGTGCCCAGGGCGGGGTCCCGGCGGGGTCCCGGCCCTACACCCACGCTGCTTCTGGCAGCAGCTCCGCATCCCCCCGGCGAGCACCGGCTGGCCGGCCCCCTTGCTGTTTTGAGGCTAGGGGCACAGCGGCCGAGGCACCCTGTCGCCGGGAGCCAGGCAGGGGGAGGAGGGCAGAACCTTCAGAACTAATGTCAATTTTCTGCATCAAATATTTTGATAATTAAACAAAGCTGATCAAGAGAGGCAAGCAGCGCAGCTCCGGAGCTCAGGAAGCAGCCCATTAAATAGAGGCCCGAAAGCGCCCGCGGCGGCAGCCCCAGATTAATGACTCGGCCGTAATAGATTTTCCCAAGCTCAGCCACACGGGCAGCGCGGCCAGGAGGGGCTCGCAGCCCCAGCCCAAGGAGGCCGTTAAAGGGGCCGAGACAGTAAATCAAGGAGCCCACGGCCGACCGGTGGGACTGTCTGAGCCAAGGTGTCCCCCTCCCCCCCGAGGTGACAGGGTCTGCGATCTGGGCGACCGACTGGGGGCCCCCTTCAGACCATCCGGAGATGGACGTCCAGCCCCAATGGACACATGGCCAGAGAGACAGCTCAAGGAAGACACCACTCCCCTACCCCCACCGGGTCACGCCCTCCTTGGAGGGCACGCCGTGTCCACGGTGACGCAGAGGGGCAGACCCGAGGGGCGCTGGGCCCTGGGGCCCCTCGCCAGCTGCCCCCTGGTCCGTCCAGGGGCTGGTCAGGCTGGATGACACTGCCTGAGGTCTGTCCCCAGACCTCGTCCACCTGACTCCCCTCCTGCCCACGTGGTGGTGAAGTATGGAAGCCAGATGAAGGAAGCAGAGACCTGATAGGATCACACGGCAGGGATAGGCTACACTGGGGATATTTTCCGGGGCTGGGGGTACTTAGGGGTAATGAAACCCAGGGCCGCTGAGCAGGGAGGGCAGGATGTGCTCTGGGGGCAGGCCCCACGCGGCCCTGGCCCCGTGAGGCAGCTGTACCGCGCAGGACGGGGCAGCGCCAGGGGCACCCGCGGAGCCCCCCGCGGTTCCTCAGGACCCGTCGGTGAGTGGGAGAGTGGGAGCCACCTGTCAGGTGATCTCCGAGCTCACAGCGCTGGCGCGTCAAGGGCGCTGCCTGGTTTGGGATCCTCCTCTGCAGACCCACTCCCCAGGTCTCGGCGGGGGGACTTCACACACGCGGAGTGAAGAGACCGTATGCCGCTCCCGGGGCCCTCGTTCAACGCGGGCTCATGGGGCAGCCGTGTGGGCCGGGCCCGGGAAGACAGCGGGGTCAGGGGTGGACCCCCCCTGGGCCCCATCCTGTGAGGCTCATCCGCTTGCGCTGGCCGAGAGGAGCTGGGCAGTGGTCCCCAAGCACGGCCTGCGTGCTACCCCCAGGTACCCGGCCCTGGCGGCAGGAAGGGGTGGGGGCACGCTCCCCTGGGGCTTGGCAACTCTGGCCCCGAAGAAGCTGCAACAATGCGGTTTCAGCAAAGCATTCCCTGGGGGTGGCAGGCGGGGCCGTGGCGGGCTCCCGACTGGAGGTCCCAGAATTATCCAGTCTCCCTGAGCCTCCTGGTCTCTGAGCCTCCCCAGGAATGGCCGGCAGGTCCTCGGTCCCTGTCCAGTCTGGTGCTCAGGATTCCCCGGCCAGCCTCTGCCTTCTCGGGCCCCAGGCCAAGGGACTGGCCGGGGTTGCCTGGGCCCATGGGAGGTGCGGGGAGACCCTGCTGTGCAGCGAGAGCTCCCCGGGGACTCAGCTGCTCCTGCTTTGCCACCCCCTTCCCGGGAGGAGAGGCTCCAAAGGGTGGGTGTCCTTGCTCCCTGCCTGGCCTGGGGTCCCTCCCCCAGAGCCGCAATGCTGTCCACTGCGGCCCCGGGACGCCCCCCCGCCCCCCACCCCCGGACACAAACGCCGCCCAAAGCTGCCACAGCGTCCCTCCGCCCTGTTCCACCGGCCAATGCCCCCCCCACCGCCCCCAGGGCTGTCTCAACTAAAACCACTTGATCTCTGCAGTTTTCCATCCTTGAGGAGTGGAACCTCTCCGTATCTGCCCCGGCAGCCCTCTGGATACAATTTCTCTCCGTACAGACACATTCTAATTAGAATAATTTATCCAGACTGTGCTCCAGTGTCTAACCCTGCAGGTCAGCAGAGCCGGCACAGGCTGAGGGGGGTTACGCGACGGAGATGCCAGTGGGAAGGCGGGCGCGCGAGGCTGCCTGTGCAGGACCTCCCGTGCCTGCAGTGAGTGTGCACACGTGTCTGTGCGTCCCTGTGTGCACGCGGCTGGACCGAAGCCCAGGACCAGCTCCGGGAGCCTGTCCAGGGTGGAGACGGGGTCACGGGGCCCCGGGACAGCTGCCTCTTCCCGTTTCATTTGTGCATCTAGCAAACACGTACTTGGCACCTATGGTGTCCCCAGGATTCCCCTGGTGAATGAACCAATCCAGTCCCCGCCCTCGCTGAGCCCCCACTGCGGTGTCTCATGGGGGAGAGGGGAGCAGGGGCCGGGCAGCTGAGAGCTGGCCTGCTGTGGCCAAGTAGCCCAAGGGGCGGCCTCCAGACCCCCACGAGCCCTCTGCCAGCCACGCCCTGCCTTCACCGGGCGTCACGGCGATGTGTGTGAGGTCACTGCCAGCCCTGCGCTTTCGCAGAGGCTGTTCCCTCCAAGAGGGACTCCCTTCCCTGCCTGGTTCACACACCTCCTCCCGTTCGCCACCACAGCCTGAGAGGCGGCAGCTCCACCGTGGGGCCCCCAGTCCCTCAGGCTGTGCAGACCACCTGCCGTACTACCCGCTTCCTCCGAGTGCGGGGAGAGCTGCTCTGGAGTACTGTTGTCCTCCTATGTCCATGTCTCCGAGGACCTCGAGCCCACAGGAGGGGCTCTCCCCATCCCCAGGGAGCACGGAGGCAGGGGAGCTTTGCCTGGGGCCCCCCCCGAGGGTGGGCACCAGGTACCACATTGCCCGGTGGGCAGTGGTCGCTCCTCCTCCCCTGGCCACCTCCACCCTGCCCGTCCGTCCGTCCGTCCATCCACCCGTGACTGAGGTCCAGCCCGGGGTTCCCTTAGCAGCAGGCCTCCCCATGGGGCCTGGGCGAAGAAGCCAAGGGGCCGGCGCCCCTACCCACCCCTCCGCAACATCTCTCGGGGGCCGCGAGGGAGGGCTTGCTCTGAGTTAACCAGGACCCCCACTTCCCTGAGCCCCCGTCTCCCCACCAGCCCCGTGGGCACGGTCGAGCATCCCTGGGAAGGGGGCCACGGCGGCTTACGCGCCTAGTCCCACAGGGCCACGGAGGTCAGGGAGGCGCCGCCCCCACTGCGCCCGCCGAGCCCTCGGCCCCGGCCGGCCTGTGAGGGCAGCACGTCTCCATGGGCGCCCGGCGTTCCTCGGGCTCGAGCCCACGGTGGCCGGTCCCACCGGAGTACTCTGCCCCAGGGGGCAAATCGGCGCAGCCCCGCCGGGGCTCTGGAGGGTCTGCGTGCGCCCAGGGGCCCAGAGACGTCCTGACCGGCTGTGGGCTGTGGGCCGGCTGCGACAGTCACGCAGCGTGGCCAGTGCAGCAGGGCACAGCGGGGCAACGCCCCCCACCCCGGTGATGAGGGCGCAAATGCACGGCAGAGGCGAGCATTGAGGTCCATGGGCCCCGCTCACCTACCAGGGGCGGGGGCGGCTGGTGGCCGCTCAGGTCTGCAGTGGGTGTGGCTGCGGAGCTGAGGGCCCCTCACTTGTCTGCCCCTCGGCGTGACGTGGTCACGGGCAGAATGCCCAGGAACCCAGGGTTCGTGGTAATAAAGGACCCAGAAGGTCCCAAAGCTCTGGAACGAACTGCGGCTGGGGCCCATTGAGAAAACATAAGCCGCGTCTTTGGGGAACAGTCAGACAAAACGGGGGCCAGGGAGGCCGTCCAGGGAGGGAGGGCCAGGCTTCCACTGCCAGAGCCCCGGGCTGGGGCACGGGGGGCCAGACACGCGGCCAAGAATTAGCAGGCGGAGGACAGGGGCTGTCCTGCACAGAGCCGGGGTCTGGCGCAAACCCAGACCTCGGCCACCGGGAGCTCAGGGACCCAGCAGTTCCCTGAGCTAGGACCCCATCTCTGTCTGAGTCAGATGCAGCCCCACCTCCAGGCTGCCACCTAGAGGCCCCACGTCCCAGCCACCCCAGGTCTAGATGCTCCACAGGCCCTCCGAGCTACGGCCCCCGCCCGCACTGGGGGACCTGGCACCCCACCCACCCTGCTGCAGCTGGAGACCCCGCTCAGGGTCAAGAGCGGCCCCTGAAGTCTGCCGGGGGGACGGCCGAGCATCCGGCCACACGCAGCGTCAGCCCATACATCATGTGTGCGCCCAATCACCCTGTCACCGTAACTACACAGCCGCGCGGGCAGTGCCATATTTCTATTGGCTGTGACAGCGGAAATAAATCGGCCCCGGCCAATCCTCTGTGGGCAGCAGCCCGTAGCGCGGAAGGTGTGGCCAACTGAGGCGGGCGCTGAGAGCCAAGCGTCCCCGCGACCGCCACCACTGACAGAGGCCACTTGCCCCCTGCTGCCCCCCTGCCCTAGCAGTGATGCCTGTTTGGGGTGGGACTCAGGGCTTCTGACTGCGGCCGCCCAACCCCTGGGATCCTGCACCGCCCCTACCCCTGTGGCTCCACGTTTTAGGTTGTCACTTGCTGGCTGTGTGACCCTGGGCCAGTCACTGACCCTCTGTGGCCTCCCTTTCCTCCTCTGCACAGCGGGTGCCGATGCCCCCTCCCCCACCACTGTCCTTGGACTGAACGGCGACTTTTGCAAGCATCACTGCCGCGCCTGCAGCGCCCGAGGTGGGAACTCGATAAACCCCTCCGGGCTGACGGATGCCACCCTCACCGCAGGGTCTCTCTGTGCCCCTCGACTGACTTCCTTTCCCGCCTGGGCCCCCCGCCACTGATCCCTGAGACCAAGCCCTGGCCGCACCTGGGCCACCGACGCCAGCACAAAGGGCCAGCCTCCTTAGGCCAGGCTGTCAGGAGTTGCCCCCAGGTTAAGCTGGGGGGGCCCGCCTCCATCTCTGAGACGCCCCAGGCTCAGGGCCCTGCACCACAGAGGCTTGCTGAATAATAACAACAACCCCAGCACTAATCGCCAGCCCTCACGGGTGTACGCCCTGCACCCCACCGCCCCGCCCAGGCCCCCGGTCCCCCTCTCAGCGAATCCTTCCCTCCCAGGCAGCTCGCAGCGCAAGGGGTCCAGCGGCCCGGTGCTGGGGTATCTTCCTGTGTCCTTTTCCCTCCCCTAACACGGAGCCTGTGCCCAGGCCCAGGACTGCTGGACCCTCTTAGGATTGCAGCAGAGCGGCTGCCAGGGCGGTGCCCGGCCAGAGCGGCCGTGCCCCCTCCGTGTTTCCTGCGGCCTCTGTCCTCAGACCTTGCCCCAGCTTCACCTTGTGAACCCCGTTATCACACCTCCATTTCACCATTCTCCCTGGACCCCAGCTCCTCCCGATGGTCCCCGACGCCGCCCTCTCTGAGTCACCCTGACCCTCCCTGGCCGGCTCAGCCTGCTGGCCTTCTCCACGCTGCCTCTGCTTCCAGCTCGGGAGCCCCAGTTCCGTGGCGCGCGGGGCGGGACCAGCTCGGGCCTCACCACTCACGCCCAGCGGGTGTCCCGGTGGGCGGCACCCACAAGACCTCAAGTGGCCTTCTGGACAGCTAACTAAGGACCTTTCCACGGAGCCGGGATGGAGGCTCATTTACTGAAGATACTGCAGGACAAAGGGAGGAGGTGATATCAGAGCGCGCTGTAAAAACAGAAGATGACACCCAGTTCATCGGGCAAAACATTTCAACGCAAGAAACGTCCCGTGGAGGTGCTCCGGCCATTCTAGGGCCGGCCAGGGCCCCGGCACGAGCAGCCCAGGGGAGGGCGGGTCCCCTGCTGTAAAGATGCCTGCAGCCCGCAAGGGGCCGGGACTCCGGCCACCCGCGTGCCCGTCCCCACAGCCCAGACACCACGGTTCCGCAGGAGCGAAGTGCTCCAGGCCAAGGCCACCGAGACCCCACAGGAGCAGAAGCGCCCCCTGCCCGGCATCTCAGCAGCGGGTGCGGCCGCCCCCGGGCACAGCCAGGCCCAAGGCCTCTGCCCAGGTCCGTGGAGACCCCTGGCCTCAGCAACAGCCCGGCAGGCCCGTCAGTCTCTCCTGCCTCCCTGACGGGGACACCAACTTCGGGGTGCTCTGCGCAGCAGCCCAGCGGCCGCCTTCACACCCCTCCAGCGAGAACGCCGGCAAACCCGCAGCGGCAGCTGGCAGAGGGGCTGACTGTGTGGCGGGGGGTGCCAGCCCCTTCCTCGTCCCCTGGTCCCCTGGGAGGGTCCTGGGCGACCCGTGCCCCGCCGGCCCGCCCCGCGCGGAGACAGAGCCTCATCCGTTTCCATCCACACCCGATCCCGGTCCGTGCGGGCCCTTCCCCATCCCCGATAGATAATGGTTTAATAAGCGATCTGTTTTTTATTTAAGGGGTCGGCAGTAAAACCGAGATCACATTTCTCACTTGGTGGGTCAAAAAACCGCTTACGCTCATTTCTGCAATGTAAAGCGACACTCTATCAAACCAAACATTTCCAGATGTGCCCAGCTTGCGCCGAGGTGCGGGCGGCAGGCTGCAGGCTGAGCGGAGGCCGGGAAAGCAGGCTGGGAACACCACCTACTGGCCGGGAACCGGTCCGTCCGCGCTCCTTCCTGCCCCGGGGTCCTGCAGCTGCGGCAGGTTCCTGGGGGTCGGAGCTCTGGGACCGGCCTTCCACCAGCACAGGCCAGCGGCCAGCCAGCTCCCAGGTGGGGGCATCCGGCCGGCCGCCCAGCCTCTCTGGCCACCCCCTGCCCCCCACCGACCACCCCAGGCCACGGCAGCTCGAGGGGGACCTGGAAAGCCGTTCTCCCAGGGGAGCTCAGCTGTAAGCAGTACGGGGGACAGACGCAGTGTCCGATAGTCCTACGGAAACCCGGGAAGGGGAGGAGGCCCAGGAGGGACTAACGCAGCCCCAGGCTGATTCGAGCCCCTAGTCTAGTGTCTCACGTGCCCAGGGCTGGGCCCCGCACTCCAGATTTGCTCCAAAGAGACTGATGGGTCTTGACCTAGAACAGCAAACTCCCAGAGGGCACGGCACACGGGCAGGGCAGCCTGGAGTCCACCAGCGGCCCCGTGCCCAGCAGGCCACAGCCATCACTCACTCTGCGGGCCCCCCGCACCAAGAACACGGAGCCAGCCACGGGGCGGCTCCCCAGAACGCGAAGACGACAGCAAACAGCGTCTGCGGCTGCAAGCTTCCTGAAAGCTACCAGATTCCGGCTCGTAAACCGACAGGCTGCCCAGGGCGACAGACGCCGCCAGGAGTGAGGGAAATGCTGGAGCGGCTTTGCGAGAGGCTTCCGGAAAGGCCACGGTCGCAGCTCCTGGGCCCACCTGGGCCGTCTCCCGGGGTGACCACTGGAAACACACTTGCTGTCAGTCACCCTAAAACGGATTCCGCGGCGCCCCCCGCGGTGTGTGCAGTTTTCACTCTGAACTAAAACCGCAGCCAACTCTAAACTTAATAATAGAGTTATAAACTCCTGAAAGGGTCTGGATGGCTGACCGACCCCAGAGAGAAGAAGGGGGCTCTATAAATAGAGATCCTTGTAAGCAAGTTTCGGGATTTGGTCCAAAGCTTGTTGAATTACCTTTCGTGAGAGCTCCGTGTGTCTGTGTCGGTCCCGGCTGAGGCTGGGTGACGGGGGTGCCAGCTGGACTCCTGTGAGACCCTGCCCTGCAGGACCCACCAGGCTCTGCCTTCTGGAGGGGTCCCCACCCCGGAACCCGGTCCCCCACAGAGGCCCGGAGCCCGCGCCAACAGACAGACCCCAGGCGGGAGCCGGCTGGTCAGCAAGTGTGATCCTGCCTCCAGATGCGGGATGGACCCCCGGTGTGCCCAGCCAGGGCGGCCTGACCAGAGACTACGGGACGCCCGCCACACCCCGCCCCCCACCCCCGCCGCCAGATCGCCCAGACCATTCGCTCCCGGCCGTCCCATAAACGTGCATAACGGAAGATCCCCGGGGGGTCCCTGGGAGGACGGTCTCCCCCACACGCCGAGGGGGCTCTGAGAGACCCAGTGTCCCCCCTCCTCTCTCTAATGTTGAGTTTGCAGGACATCTGCTGGCAGGTGGCTTGTGCTCACTGGTCACTCCGAGACCAGCTGGCAGAGCCGAAACCGTGAGGTCACGGGAGCAGAGCCCTCCGCACCCCAGAACCCCTCGGCTGCCCTCGCCAACAGCTGCATCCCTCACTCAGCCGTCCCTCGGGGACCCCCTGTCCTGTGAGCTCTGACCTGAGGTGCCCGGGGCACCTCCTCAAACAGAATGTCCTGCTGCCACCTCCTTACCCCCCATCCTATCCACATCTCTGAGCTCTGCCCCCGAGGGTCACTTCGGGGCCCTCCCTCTGCATCCTGGGGCTTAAACACCCTGATGGAAGGAGACTGCGGCGGAGACCATAGGCGTAGGACCTGAGGCTGTTCCCGCAGCAGACGCTCCCTCAAGCAGCCTCCTTGGTTTAACACCCCCACCCCCCACCGTTCTGGCCGCCCCGCCTACTCCGAGCGGCTCAGCGGTGGATCTGGGCTTTCTTCATCCGCTCCCCCTGCCGGCCGGCCCCACTCTCACCACCAGCCCCCCACCCCCAGCCCCTGGCACTGAAGGCCCATCTGGACCGCCTGATCATTCTCCGTATGAAAGTATTTGGTGCATTTTGAAAATAAAATAACTCAGAATGAAATTATTTTTGCTTTGGTCACAAACGAAGGCTTCGTGCTGGCCCTTTACCTGGGTGGCTAAGCCTTACATCACCCCAACATGCAGCACCTGTCACCCCTGCACGGAGCAGAGACGCTGGGGGGGCCGAGGGGCCCACCGAACACCACCCAGCCCCTGGCTGGCGGGACACAAGGGCAGTGTTGAGGGCCTGGGTGTCCGTGGCTAACCCATGAGTCCTCACAGGGTTGCACCTCTGAGAGTTTGCACAACCCCTTAACCCCCCAACCCTTGAACCCAAGTTCCCGCTCTGTCCCGGGCCTGGGCAGAGGCTGGGCAGCTGAGGAAGGAGTTGAAGGGGTCACCCTTGCACAGGAGAGAACTCAGCAGCCCGCTGGGCGGGTGCAGGGACTCAGAGAGGAGGGTCCAGTCTCAGGCTTCCTGGGGGGCTTCCTGGAGGAGGAGGAATCGGAAGAGCAGGCAGGGCTTGCACCTGCGGGGACAATCGTCCTGGGGGAAGGAACCCTGAATGTGGCCTGGGGGCACCTCCGGAAAAGTGAGAAACCCAACCCCAGACAGATGGACGACAGGGAGAGGGCCGCACCTGGGCCGGGGTGTGGCTGGGCAGGTCCAGTCCAGGCGTGGGGGGTGGAGAGGTCCCATGAGTGGACTGGGATCTGCGTTCCCGAATTTCATGTCACCTTTTAAATAACGCAGCAGGGGACGAAGTGAGAGAGTGGCGTGGACGTATATACACTACCAATAGGGTGGATAGCTAGTGGGAAGCAGCCGCATAGCACAGGGAGATCACCTCTGTGCTTGGTGACCACCTAGAAGGGTGGGATAGGGAGGGAGGGAGGGAGGGAGACGCAAGAGGGAAGAGATATGGGAACATATGTATACGTATAACTGATTCACTTTGTTGTAAAGCAGAAACTAACACACCATTGTAAAACAGTTATACCCCAATAAAGACGTTAAAATAAATAAACAACACAGCAGTTTGGGGCACCACACTTTTCAGGACCCAAAACACCTCCCCCCAGGTGGCACCCAGGGGGATCTCACAGCAAAATCAAGTTCGTGCTAAAGTGGCATTTCAGCACCCAGGAGTGGGGACCGGGCGATGCCTTGGACTGGGTACCCAGGGGCGGTGGAAAAACCCAGGAATCTTTCCCAAAGCAAAGGGACGGTCAGGCCTGACCTTGACCTCATCCCTCCGGAAGGAAGGCGGAGCCCTCGGTCCCACCGTGCCTCCCCCCTGCCCAGCGGAGGTAGGGAGCGTGACTAATGTTGGCCCACCTCCCGGGAGGGACTCTCTTCAACTCAGAAAGCCGGAAGCAGCGGCTCACAGCTACCCAGAGACGCCCCTCCCAGAGAGAAGCCAGGGGCAGGCTGGACCCCGGGTCACTGACTCAGAGGTGCGCGATGGCTTGGGGATGGTGGGGTCGTGAGGCGTAGATTTCACTTCCCGTGCACCTGCCCTCCCAGGTGGGACCCACTGGGGGATGATCTGCCATCGCTTCCCCTCTGCCTGGCTGCCCAGTGCTTGTCCCCAGACAGCCCCTGTGACAGGCAGAGAGGAAAGAGAGGACTCCCACCCCTCGGCCGGCACTCTGACCCTGCCCACCTCACCCAGGAGCCCTGGGCAGTGACCAGACCCAGGGCTTCCCTCCAGAAAAACATGTCCAGGAAGGGAGTCTTTTAAGAGAGGAGGGCTTCAAAGTCCTCAAGATGCAGCAGAACTAACTCCGCCTCAGGGGGTCAGGGAAGGCTTCCTGGAGGAAGAGGCATTTAAGTGAAGGCCAAAGAGCTCCCCAGGGTGAGGGGAGGTAGAGGGAGGGCAGTCAGCATCCAGAAGACCTGAAATCCCGGGGAGGGCTAGGGCCAGAGACAGCTGGTGGGGGTGGGGATAGGGTAGGCAGGTGAGGCCCAGGTCAGGCCCCACCGCCTCCTAGCGGGGGAGGCCCAGAGCCTCACTTCCTCTATGAAGGGGTCAAAGCCGTGCCAGCCCAGGAGGGAGCCGAGCCAAACTGAAGTTCCGGCATCGAGGCCAAGGGCCCGGGGTGCTTGACGCCCACACAGAAGGAACTGTCGGTTCCCACGCCCTCAAGCACCATGCCCCCCCCCCCCCGCTCCTGAGGGCAGAGGCCGGCTCTCCGCAGGGTGCAGGCGTGAGGACGGAGCCCTCAGTTGCCCCGTGATGCCCAGCCCCTGACGCCATCCTCGGCAATGAGGAGAGGACCCCTGGGCCCCTCAGAGCCCCCAGCTGGATTGAAGACGAGCGCCCTCTGGCCGACTGCTGATGAGGGAGGGGCTCCGCGCTCCCGTCCAGTGCGCGGCCTCCTCCTCGTGTGCGCCTGAGCCAGGACTCTGCTCCGCGTGGCGGGGCCCTCGGGAGCCCCCGGGGCTTGGGACCTGGCGTGGGTGTGTTTGGGGCCAGAAGAAGGACCCTGGCTCCAGGGGCTGTGGGGGTCCAGCCCAGGCCAATGTTACTGCCCAACACCTGCAATGGGCCGACCTGATTCTGGGGGCTAAAGGACCAACAGAAAAAAAGCAAGACGCCCCTGGAGCCCGGAGAGGACTGAGCGTCTGGGCGTCCTCCTGACTCCTCCCCTCCCGCGTGCCGCCCCCAGCTCAGGCCTCGAGGCCTCACCTGGACCACCCAGGGGGCCACTCACTCTTCCGGCACCTTCGTCACCCCTCCTCCACAGCCTCCGCTGGCTTCCCGGGCTCAGACCGACGGCCGCCCTCCACCTGCGCCCGTGCGCCCCTTCCCCAGCTCGGAGACCCACACCTTTCTGCCCACGGGACCCCCACCCCACATACCCCCGACTCTCTTTCTCAGCTCCGGGCCTTTGCACACGCCGAGTCCAGCCTGGGACCCACTCCCTCCGTCAGCCACCAGGGAGAAGCAGGCCCCTCTAGTGAGGAGGCCCCCGGTCCAGCGCCCGGCTGTGACGCCCACCTCCTTCCAGCCACCAGAGGAGACCTAGCCAGCCAGGACCACGAGGCCAGTGCAGCAGTGCCAGACCCCAAGTCCACGCAGAGACCCTACACCAGACCCCTGGGGGTGGCCACCACCTGCTCCCCCCGCTCCACTGGGCGACACCTCTCTCTGCGGCTGGGGGGCAGGGGTCCGGCCTCTGCTGATGAGCTGAGTGCAAACTCGGCAAAGCTCTGTCAAAATATTTTTAGCATTTGTTCTGTTTAAAAGACCCTGAGGTATTAGAGTGCACTAATCTTTAAAAAGGTTAATTTATTCATAGAGATTTTGACAGAGATGTATGGCGCGGTACAGCCGCGGCCCTTTCCCGGGGGGAGCGCGCTCACAGAGAGCCGCACGCAGACGGGCCGGACCCGTCCACCCAGCGCCAGGCCCCTCCCCTCCTGCGGACCCCCCGGCACTGGCTGGACCACCCCCCTTCGCTCGCTGGCCTCTGCCCCATCTTGGGGGAGGGGCTCAGAAGACGGCCCTCAGCATAAAAGGCAGGGCCCGGCTGAATCTCAGGCCACCTCGAGGTCCCTAACCCTACTTCCTGTGATTCGAGGGCCACTGAGAAGCCCCCTTCTCCAAAGCAGCCCCCCATCAGCCCCCCCCAGGGCCTGGGTTGCACGCCCTAGTCAAGCCTGCGGTGAGCATTGCCCCCAGGGCTCCTTCAGGGTGTTCACAGCCTGGAGGGGAGGGCAGGTCAGCCTCTCCCTGGCGGTGGTCCAGAGCCAGGGGGCCATGGGGACCCCATGGGCAGAGCACCCACCCTGTCACCACGGCTTCTGGGAAGCAGGCGGCTCTGGGTTTGTGTGTTTTTAACAGTTTGTGGGACACCAAGATCAGTCCCACCCCAGGGCCTTTGCACCAGCCCAGGACTCCTGCACAGACCTTCCTATGGTGGCTTATCCTCAGCATCCTGGCCTCAGCACAGACACCACCTCCTCCAGGAAGCCCTTCCTCACTACCCGGGGATCAGCCCGCAACCTGGGCCCCGACATTTCACTGTTTCGTTTCTGTCAACTGTCCTCTGCAAGGTATGTGTCCATCTGTCACGTGCCTGGTCCTGGCGGCCCCTCTGCGGAGGGTAAGCACGAGGTGTGGGCTTCTCGTCAGCTGCTGTGTCCCAGCACCAGTTCCAGCCCAGGACCTATTCTCAGAGGCATTTGTAGAATCTGAGGCTGTGAATGCGTGTCCACACGGCTGCCCGGCCTCCGGAGGCCCCTCCCGTGTGCTGCTCCTGAGCTGGCCGGGCCGAGGTGGGTGACCATTGCCCCGGGGAACATGCAGAGCTTCCCGCCCCTCTTCTACCAGAGGGACGCGGTGAGTGGCGCCTCCGGGTATGGTCTCCCTGCTTCTGCAGAGCTGCTGCCTGAGACGGAGCCCCCAGGACCGGCGCTCCGCCTTCTCCGGCTCGGCGGTGCCTCCCCCTGGGTCACCGCCTTCGTCAGGCCCGCCGCCTCCCTGGGGGACACTCGCCTGAGCCTGGACAGCGCAAGCCGGTGAGCCGGCCGGACCTTCCGCAGCGGCCCGGCCAGGGCCGGCATCCGGCTCCGAGGCCGGCCCGCACCTGACTCTGGGTGAGGGCTTTCCTTTCTGCAAAATGGGTCACCAGCTGGCGCGGCGGAACGCACAGCCCCGAGCCTCGAGCGTGACGGAAGCTCAGCAGACGGCAGTGTGATGATCGGGGAGCCCCGCCAGGTGCAAAGTCCCCTCCTCCGCTCCCGGGGCTCCCCAGGACCCGCTTGCACCCGAACCCAGAGGCTCACAGCACCTCCCCCGCTGTCGTCGGGCCACGGGGGCCGCCCGACGAGCCTGCCCCCCACAGGGCTCCCCTCTTGGAAACCTCTCCGTGTCCTTGAAGCGAAGGGCAGCGCAGGGCGATATGGGAGACAGACGCACCCCTGGGCCGCGGTAAACAAGGCGGGAGAGGGCGGGGATTGGGTTACGCCGGTGAAATATCGTAAAATAAATACAAGGACGGTTGGTATACTTCAGGTAAATTAGCCTGATTCAAGCTGTCAGCTTTAGGAAAAATCTAAATAAACAGAGCTTGCCGTTTCCTCCCGGCATAGGAAGGGGCGAGGGCGCCCAGCCGGGCCAGGCAGCCATGCTAATCCGTCAACCTGCGGGCAGGCAGCGGCCTCGGGCCGAGGGCCTGGGGGCGCGCGAGCCCCCACAGAGGCGCCCGCTCACCAGGATCCCGCCCCCAGGTGCGCAGCCGGGGCCCCGAGTGCAGCCGAGCCTCCGTGGGGTGGGAGCGACAGGGCCCCCACCGGACTCTCGGGGCGCCAGGCTGCAGAGTGGGAACAGGGCATCAGCCAGCGCGGCGCCCTGCAGCGGGATGGGGTCCGGCGCGCCTGGTCCAGCTGACCAGCTGGGGGCGGGGCCTCAGGAGGGTCACCCCACCCTCAGGGCCTGGGCTTCCTCAGCGGTGAGACAAGGGCGGCGGTGAAGATCCGGAGCTCCCCGGGGTTCACAGTGGAGCCTACCTCTAAGGAGGCCTGGCTGAGGTCACCAGCACAACAGCCGCTACTCTGGCCACTGCATGACAGAAGCAGGGCCAGACGGCCAGCCAGATTCAGGCCGGGGCTGGAGGGGCTGGCCGAGGCCCTGGACACCCTTCCCACCTCACCACCCGGCCTCCTCCGGCATTCAGACTCCGGGGCATCTGCCTTTCCGCAATAGCCATCTCCCTAGGGAAGCCTGTCCAGAGCTCCAGCCACAGACCGAGAGGGTCGGGAGAGTCCCAGGGGCAGGGCTGACCCTGAGTGAGGGTCTCAGAACCACCACTGGGGCAGCATCCTGCCCTGCCCTGCCCTGTCTCTGTTTCTCTCTCTCTCTCTCTCTCCATCTCCATCTCCGTCTCTGTCTCTCTCTCCTCCTCCCCCTCCCCCCATCTCTCATCCCCAAAGCACAGCCATGCTTCCACTTCCCTTGCTCCATCAAGGGCAGGCACACCTGGCTTGAAGGCCGGCCAGGCACCAGCGCCCGTGTGGTCTTGGAGCGGTCACCTTGGTCTCATGGGAGACCCTTGAGCTATGAAAGAGCCCCTTTGGAGTCTCCAGGGGACACAGGGCTATGTCTGCATGCTCCCAGGTCCCGTCAGTGCCCGGTCACCCCTCCCTCACCTCGGCCTGTCCAGGGCCCCCGCTGGACAGGGGTGGGAGGTTCATGCCCTCCACCCGCCCTGATGACAAGGGCACCTCTCCTGCTGAGAACCCAAGACCTGCAGGGGTCAGGCAGCCTCCGGGTGCCCCCACCCCGTCCCCAGAGCCCCATCTGCAGAGGATGGGGTCTGGCTTTGCCAAGCCGGCCAGAGGCCAGGAGGAGCCCCGGCCGGCGGTGCAGGGCAGGGGAGACCAAGGAGCCGTCACCTGGGCCGTTACGCCTGGGGGTCTCCCTGTGGGGTGAGAGCCGTCCCACGGCCCCACGAGGAGCTGAGCGCATTTGTGGAGGGGCTAAACCGAGGGCACCCCTTGCCCAGGCACTGGGCCCCTCCCCGGGTGACCCTTGGGAGAGGAAAGGGGTGTGAGTGGGGATGAGGCTCGAGCTGGCCCCGTCCACACCCCCAGCGGGGCTCGTGCCGGGTGAGGCCCTGAGCCCTCCGTAGGGACCCCTTACAGTGCGAGCATTTTCTGAACTATGGTTAGTAAAGGGTCACAGGTCAGGGGTACGGAGACCACCCCACCCTGCACACACTGGGTTTCTGAACGGCCGTAACGGGAGATGCTAAATGCTCTGCTTCCATTGGAGGGGCGTGCGTCCAGGAAGCGGAATTCAAGTAGAAAGTCCCAGTCATCGGCTTCAGAGCCCGAAGGGCCGCCCAGCCCCGAGGTCAGGAGCTCAGGATCCAGCCCCGCGCAGCCAGGCCTTTCCCGGGGCGGGATTTTCAGAGCCCCCCGATCGACATGGCCTTGGCTCGAGGGCGCTGGGGTCCGTGGGCAGACCCTCGCTTGTCCGGCCGGCCTGACCCCCCACACCCCCTACCCTCCTTAGCCCTGAGCCCCCGCACGCTGGGGCTGGGGGCAGGGGGCACTGGGGGAGGATGTGAGAGGTCCTTGGGGCAGCCGGGAGGAAGCGGTTTGATCTTTGGGATGGAAGTTTGTTGATATCCATTTCCCTTCCTGGGGAAACTGTAGTCCATCTTAATTCAGGGAAACAGGCCGGAATCAGCAGCCCCACCCCCAGAGACAGCCCCCCCCCCCGAGGGTCTCAAAGCCGAGCCTGTGTCAGGGCGTTGGGGAAGAGGAGCAGGAAAGGCCCCCAGCGGGAGCTGGGGCTTTGCCCACCCGAATGGATCAGGAATCGCACTTGCGTTGGCCTGGCCGGGCTGGGGTGGGTCCATCCCCAGGGCAGCCTCCCCCTTTCCAAGTGCAGACTCGCTGTGTAGCGGGCAGCCGGTGGGCACCTCTGGTTTGGGTTTGCTGCCACTTGGCTACTTTCCAGGCTGGCTTCTCAGTGACGCCTCGGGCCACGGGAGAGGAGGGGAGGGCAGAGCCACCCCCGGGGAGGCCCCCCCACCCTCCCACTGCAGTGCATGTGGGCTGTCCCTCACTGCCCGGAGGTAGAGCTGGTGACCCCTGGCCTCCTTCCCTCTCTCCCTCCTGCTGGACCCAAACAGTCCTCTGTACAAGTCACAAAATTCATCAGAATTTCGGGGAGCTGGGGTCTGTGACAGGGAGTGGGGCATGGGCAGTGGATAAGCAGAGACCCCATGCTGGGTCTGCAGTCACAGCCGAGGGCCCATAAAGGGCTGCAGGCCCCAGACGCTCCTGGGACTAAAGCCAGGGGCCGACCAGGTGACCCATCCTGAGCCAGAAGACCTGCCCACTGGCCCCTGCCCGAGACGCCCCAGCGAGCATTCACCACCCCCCGTCTCACCCACCCATGGAAAGAAGGCTTCAGAGGGCCCAGCTTGCTCCTGCAATACAAGCTGACCTCCCCCAGGGGCCTGGGTCCCAACCTGAAGAGAACCTCCTTCCAAAACCTCCCCGACAGCCTCAGGCTTCCCCTGGCCAGAAGTGTTTTGTGGGGCTGTGGCGGAAACCCCAGCTCCGTCACGTCGACCGGAGGGCACTGGGCCCCGGGAAGCAGCGGCTGGGGAGACGGGGCTACCGGGCCACATGCCCGCACCCGGCAATCGGTTCACATCCACAGCGCCCAGAGCCCGCTTGCCAGACGGGGGAATTGGGTATTTATCGCGGGCTATCGCTAACAAATCGATCATTACTGCGTTTACTTTGAAGAATTTGCAGCTCAAAGCTTGACACGCTGTTGTTTCAGCCCCGAATGAGCAGAACCTTTCAAATCCCTGATCAATCGCGCCTGAAGGTTTACACTAAATTTAACAAATGAAATCTGTTCCCGGCCCCACGCACTCAGCCGAGGGGCCCCCGCCCCCGCGCATGGCGTCCACTGGGCTCCGAGGACGGGTCCAGAGGTGGGTCAGGGTCAGCCCGGCACCCAGGCGCCCCAGGTGTGAATTGTGGCACCAACCAGAGCGAAGATTGCCCCAGTGGGTGGCACTCCTGTCCCTCGCTCCCGCCTGATAACGAAATCGATGCGCCCTCTCGGCCGGGCAGGTTCCAGCCTCTCCAGGGCGACGCCCAGGATGATGGAGAGTAAATGAACTCTGGTGATCGTTGCCCCAGAAAACACCTGTCCTGCGGGCTGGGCCCGCCCACGTCCTCCGGCCCTGTGCACAGACACAGGGGGCCGCTGCTCCCCGCAGCCTCCCAGCTGCACGTGGTGACGGGCAGGCGGGGCTCCTGGCCTCCCGGGCTCCCTGGCCGGGCACTCAGGGAGGCACTCGTATGGGTGGGTTTTGCGTGGGGTCACCCTCCCTCCGCAGGCCCGGCTCCAGTGAGATGGTCCTTTGGTGGGGGCTGGGGGACCGGGGGTAAGTGGAGGAGGGCGGCCGCTGGTCAGAGGAGAGGCCCTGCCCACCAGCAGCTAAGCTGGCCTTTGGGAGACGGGGGGGTGGCACCCAGGGCCGTGCCGCGTGTTCCAGGCGGCACAGCGTCCCCAGCTGGCAGGACCCCAAAAGCAGGAAGGCTGGTCTGTGCCCAGGGTGTCCTTCCGCCAGCTCCCTGAGAGGTCGGGGAAGTTTCTACGTTCTCTCTCAGAGGGAGCCAGATGTCTCTGGCCCGAGCTTGGCCTCGAGAACCAGAGCCCCGGAACATGTGCCAGCCTCCATCCGGAAAAGGGGCTGCCCGGGCCTGGACGTGACCCCCGGAAGAAAGTGCCACGTCACTAAAAGCCAAGATGTCCGGACCTCACGGGGCCAGTGTCCGGAACCCTAGCACTCCCTCCAGGGACACCTCGCCCAGGACCGGGGCCGGTCACCCTGTGGTCCCTCCCCACTTCCCCTGCCCCGAGGGAGGGGTCTTCCTCGGGACTCCTGGGTCTCCTGCCCACCCGAGCCCATAGCCGACTCTCCTGGGGGTGGGAAACAGCTCTTGGGACAGGAGCACTGCCCCGTGCCGGGGACATATGCACAAGAAAGGGACAAAGGAGCCACGGTTCCTGACACCCAGGGGCGGCAAGAACTCGGCGACCGTCTGTGTCCCAGACACAGGAGAGAAAGCCCTGCATGACGGGTTTTGTTTAGTTTTTAGAAGATCACTGAGCAAGAAGCTAAACTGAGAAACCCTTCTCTAGTTAGCAAGAAGGGGGGTGGCGTCCCATAGGAGGGGTCTGGCCTGCGGACATCGGGGGGATAGCTCACCCGCAGCCTCATGTCAGGGTCCCATGGACTCAAGCCCACGTCCGGGGCTTCCACGTGGCTCCCAGCCACCAACGGACAAGCCTCCTTCTCCTCCTGACTCTCCTGGCCTCACCACCGGAGAGGGAAGCAGTGTCCCCACAGGAGACGCGGTCCTGGTGGCTTCCCAAGACACAAAGAAGCCTGCTGCTGTCCCTGCACATCCAGCCACGTCCCCTCCAGACCCCACAGTGCAGGGAGGGGCGGCCCGCGGTGGGTGCTGAGGGCCCGTCGTCCGCGGCCCCAGCTGTGTGGCCACCAGCCTCCCGCAGCCCGGCCCTGCCTGGGGCTGGACGATGTGGAGGGTGGAAACCAGCCCCGTGGGGACCCATCACAGCGCAGACCTTCCCCTCCACCCCCAGCCAGACGGAGGCAGGAAGGAGCTCCGCGCCCCGTGCAGAACGGGTTGTGGTGACACAAAACGTGTGCTCGGTGGCCCGTCACACTTTACCCCGTGCTCAGCCCCCTCCTATCCCGCTCCCAAGTTGACAGGTTGGTGAGATCTCACCCACAGGTGAGGAGACGGAGGCAAAAAGACATGTGATAGTTTGTCGCAGGTCGCCCAGGAAGCAGGGGACCAAGCCAGGACCCCAGGTGAAGCCCCGATTCAGGACCCCGCCCCCAGCCCCCAGCCCTGCATTCAGGCTACCCTGAGTCCCAGGAGTACCAGGCGCCCCCCGGAGCCAGGAACCAGGGGGTTCCTGCCCCTCCCACGGGAACCAGCACCCAGAGCGGGATCTGAGCCTGGACACCGCTGCCGTGCTCACTGGGTGGAACCGGGCGGAGGATGCCACCAGAAGTGGAGGCCACTGCCCCTTGAGACCCTGACAGAGGCCCCCGGGGCACTGAGGACGTGGCCCCCCGTCTGGGCTGTCTGTGGGCTGTAAGTCAGATCCTCTGCCTCGGCCGGCGGCCTGCTCTTCCCGTCCCTCTTCTTACAGGGCAGGCGAGGAGCGGACAGCCTCCTGCCTCAGCGTCCGGCCTCAGCCTCCCCCTCAAGCCATCCCGCAGTCCAGGGGCAGCCTCTGGGGTGGTACGCGCTTCAGGGGACCTGGGACAGTTCCCTGGCCCCAGTGCGCTCAACCCCCGCACTCAGGCCTGACCCCTCCCTAGTTCGCGGGGTCAAAGAGGTCCACTCGCTGACCCCCAAGTGGTCTTCCGAGTCCTGGCCTTCCCTGTCCCCTGCCCCCCCCATCACACTCACCTGTCCCTCGAGGTTCAGCTTAAGTCCCCATCTGCAAAGTCACCACTGGCTCCCTGGCCCCCTGGGTCTCCCCACCCTCAGCACCTTATTGCACCAGACCATGTTCCCAACTCTCTCAGGGCAAGTCCAAATCTCTCCACAGTCCTCTTAGCAACCACCCAGACAGCTGTAGATATGTGTGTATTCGTGAGTTAGTACACACATATATGTACACAAGGGTAAGAGGGTTAGTATACATGCCTATGTATACATGGGTTCATATATGTGCATATGTATGCATGAATTGGTGCACACATGTATACATGGGTTAATGCACACGCGTTTATACGTGAATGAGTACACACCTACATGTATACACAGGCTAGTGCACACATATATGTATATGCTGGTTAGTATGTGCATATGTATGCACAGCGTAGTACACACATGTATGTGTGGGTTAGTATACATGCATGTGTATACAAGGGTTAGTGCACATGTATGTGTATACAGTGTTGGTATACATGCATAATTTACCCAGTTCTGTAGCTGCAAGCACCTCAGCATCCAAATCTTGGTTTCTAATTCATTCTCCAATAAAGGAACCAGGGGTCCTCAGGGAACCGGATGACTGTAGGGCTGGAATGAAGGAAAATACAAGATGTGCCTGGAGCACCTCATAGTGCAGAGAATAAGACAGTACTTGAAAAACAAAAGTGTGGGGCATGTCGAAGGGACACAGACTCAACTGAATGAGCTTCCAGCAGCTGAGGCTGGAAAAACGTGAGCCACAAAATAAATCACACAATATTGGATTATAACTGAAAGTATAAAATAGATGTCTATGAGTTCATGGTGATACAAATGAATGAGAAAGAAAGAAAGAAAGAGAGAGAGAAAGAGAGAGAAAGGAAGGAAGGAAGGAAGGAAGGAAGGAAGGAAGGAAGGAAGGAAGGAAGGAAGGAAGGAAGGAAGGAGGAAGGAAGGAAGGTTGGAAGGAAGGAAGGAAGGAGGAAAGGAAGGAAGAAAAGAAAGAAAGAAAGAAAGAAAGAAAGAAAGAAAGAAAGAAAGAAAGAAAGAAAGAAAGAAAGAAAGAAAGAAAGAAAGAAAGGAAGGAAGGAAGGAAGGAAGGAAGGAAGGAAGGAAGGAAGGAAGGTTGGAAGGAAGGAAGAAAAGAAAGAAAGAAAGAAGGAAGGAAGGAAGGAAGGAGGAAGGAGGAAAGGAAGGAAGGAAGAAAAGAAAGAAAGAAAGGAAGGAAGGAGGAAAGGAAGGAAGGAAGAAAAGAAAGAAAGAAAGAAAGGAAGAAGGAAAGGAAGGAAAAAAAGAAAGAAAGAGGGAAAGAAAGAAAAAGGAAGGGAGGAGGAAGGAAGAAGAGAAAGAGGGAAGGGACAAATCTTCCTGGCTGAGAAACACCACTTGTAGACACCCCCCGGGAGGTGGAGCTTAGTCTCCACCACCACCCCCACTTCTCACCTTACAGAGGAGACACCTGGTAGATACCACCTTAATTAACCAGATGGTCCAGGCCAACATGCCCCGTGATGTCATGTGACCCCAGGACCCCCTGTGATGTGACAGAGGGGCACCTCACCTCAGAGATGTTCTTCCCAAAACCCACAACCCCAGTCTAACCTTGAGAAAAACACCAGATAAGCCCAGAGAGGGGACTTCTTCCAGGACACCGGGCCAGTCTTCCTTGAGGCTGATAAGGTAGTAGAAACAAGTGAAGGCTGGGGCTGTCACAGTGCAGATGAGACCAGGAGACAACACAGCTGAACGGCCCTGGACGGGGCTCTGTCCTGGCACGGGGGCACAGTAACAGGTGACTCGGAGTAGAGTCTGGGGTCCCGTGCCAAGACCCTGGCAGGTCTTCCCGTGACGTGTGCCCATGGTGATGTTAACAGAAGGGCAGCAGGGTGGCAGGGTGGGGACGGTCTCTAGGATGACCGGCCAGGGTCCTGGAGAAGGTCCACCAATCTCAGCTTGTCCGGTGTTCTTCCGGCAATTACACTGGAATGATGGGGTTTTCGAAAGTATCCCCAAAAGAGGAGTACATAGGAACTTCTGCACTCTCTGCAACTTTTCTGTTCATCTAAAATTACTCCAAGATTAATTTTTTTTAAAAAAAAATCACCCCATGGGCTTCCCGGGTGGCGCAGTGGTTGAGGGTCCGCCTGCCAATGCAGGGAACGCGGGTTCGTGCCCCGGTCTGGGAGGATCCCACATGCCGCGGAGCGGCTGGGCCCCTGAGCCGTGGCCGCTGAGCCTGCGCGTCCGGAGCCTGCGCTCCACAACGGGAGAGGCCACAGCAGTGAGAGGCCCGCGTACCGCAAAAAAAAAAAAAAAAAAAAAAAAATCACGCCAGCACAGTGGCTTAATGGAGCCAATGCTCAAAATCTAGAAGTTGCCAATGGCCTAATTGCTACTGATTCACACCCTGGCTCTTCTGGGCACCTATTGTGCACCGGATGCTGGGCTCTCCAGGGGGACTGAGGTCAGAGGCTGCGGGGACCGTGGGGCCAGGCCCTGAAGGACTGGCAAGGGCCCTGGGCTTAGCGGACATTGGCCACATGTCCGGTGAGTGGACTCAGCAGACGCCAGGACAGTGAGGGTCTCCAATGATGCCTGTCCCCCACTAAGGAACCAAGGAGGCCACAGATGCCACCAGGACTGCATCCCCTGGCTCCTGAGACAAAGGCGGCTCTTGGCTGGTTTTCAGGGGTCCCGGAAAACTGGTAGGGCCCCCCATCCAGGAAAAGAGGGGAAACGAGCGACCTCCAGGTGCCCCACAGTGAGCTCTGCCCTTGGCCCCCAGCAAGTCGGCTCCCCAAGCCCCGTGTAAAGATGAATGATCGGCCCCATCTCGAACGAATCCCATTAATGACTGTCGAGTACATCTATACCTTCACCAACAAACTCAGTCCGCGAATCCCCAGCGAGGCTGGGTCCTTGATTAATGCTAATGGCTTTTCTCACCAGCTGTGAAAATGCATTTTCCATAATTTAGCTGTCATTACGATGGGAAGGATTTATAAAACACAGGCGCACACTATGTGCTTGAAGGCCTGGAGGGGAACAGCCCCAGGAGGTGCCAGGAAACAGCTGGCCCTGCCCCCTGACGTGCAGGGGTTGCCCCGGCCCCACCTGGCACCCGCCTCTCGCTCCGGGGCCAGGATGCAGTCCAGCCTCAGGGCACAGGGCCTATAGGGCCCACCACGGAGCACAGAGCCTCTCCCGGGGCCACAGGGCAGAGGGCGGGACAGAGACCCACCGGCTGGGAGCAGCTGCCCCGCCACCCCGCCTCTCCTGGTAGGAAGGAAAGAGGGAAGGACGGAAGGTGCCCTCCTTGGCCTCTGGGTCCCGGAGCAGCGCCGACGCCGCGGCCGCGGATGGAGCCCCAGGTGATGGGCCGGTGTCTGGCGAGGGCAGCCTGAGGTCCAGTGCCCCCGCTCTCATCCGGCCCGCAGGGCACAGCCTCCCGTCCCACCCTGAGTGGTTTCTAGCACAAATGAATATCTGAAAAGGGCGCGGGGGTGGAGTGAACGGGGGAAAGACCTCAAGCAGAGCCAGCATCGAATCAATTAACGCGAGTTCTTCCGAGCAACGCCGTGCATGCTTTGCCTTCAATTAGCGGATCTTGCCGGGGCCGCTGCAGGCCCGGAGCCACTGCCACGGAAACTTTCCCCTTCTTGTTTTAATCTTCCACCAAGCCCGGCCTTTCGCCTCCAGCCCGTCTAATTGAAACTAATCTTCGCAGGCAAGGCCTGTCTCTTCCCCCTAATCCTCCTCCGAGGAAGTTCACATGGTCCCAATTACAGCCACACCGGCCTCTTTTATTCCCGTCTGCATCTCCCTCCGCCAGCCTCCCTTTTTGAAAGTCTGCATTATTAACTCCATGCTTGCAAGTTCCTGCCTGTCACGGGGCCGCGAGATGCTATCGCGGCTGCGATGGATAAGGTTACCACGAAAGCATTTTGTGGATTACGTTTCGCACAAAGGCGATAGAGGGCATGATAGCGCAGAACCAGTGAGTTCTGTGGGCGGAGGGGGAGCAGAGGAGTCTGGCCTGGGACCCGGGCTCTGCCGCCCGCAGCCCGTGGGCCAGAGTCGAGGGCATTTCTGGAAGCTTCCTGGAGGGGCGGAGAGGGAAAGGGGGGAAAGGGCAGCCCCACAGGGCAGGACTCTCCGCTGTTGAAGCAGCTCAGCCCCAGCTGGCCCCCGATGGCGGGGCTGCTGCAAAGCGGGAGATGGGGTCTCTGGAGCTGCCCCAGTATTACCACAGCCAAACGGAAATCCTACATTTCCAGGCTGTCAAGAATGTCAAGTTTCCGTGCTCAGGGCTGGAATCCCATCACCGCCCTGTGGGCACGCTGGCTATCGCGGCCGATCAGACCTCCGTTGGCAGCTGGGATGTCTCCGATTAATTTTTTTTTTTAAGAGAAACTGAAATAATCATTACTTAATGAAGGCAAGTCCCCAAACCCGGGGTCTAGGAAAGAGAAATGATGAAATGGGCCGCACTGCTGGGGACCAGGTGGGGAGGGGGGGCGGGCAGAGAGATAGACCCCTCTCGTTACAGACCAGCTCGGGGCCCGGGCTGAGCCACAAACACCACAACTCCGAGAAGAGGCCCCAGTTTCTGCCCACTACCTTGCAGCGTCTTGGGTGAGGGTCTGCTGTCCTTGACCTTGATTTATGGGCTGCTTCGAGCTTGATCATAAAATGAGAGGCACATGCATCACTCGCCCACCCCCAACACCCCCCCCCTCCGTGCACACCAGCTGTGGCAGCCACGGCTACCCTAAAACAGTTCACAGAGTGGAAGGAACTCCCTGCAGGAAAGTCCCAACCAAGACCCCTCTGGGTGGGACCCTCCTGACACGCTTCCCTGGAAGCCTCCGCCCTTCGGGGCAGGATGCAGAGCCCTGGATCGCAGGATGCAGGGCCCTGGATCGCAGGCTGCTCTGAGCCAGTTCCTCAAAGCTCCGGCTTCCTGGGCCGAGTGAGACTGCATCCCGGGCAAGCCCTGACCAGGGCGGCACACCTGCTCGCTGCCCACCTCACCCCGTCCCCCAGAGCCTGCTGTGCCACCCCATTAGGCCCCGGACCCAGACCTGGTGAGCTGCTCCTCCTCATGCATTTCTGTCCTGCTTCCTGCAACCTCCCCTTCACAGAAGCCCACGGACTAACGCAGGTACCGCTCCGAGCCTGGCCTTCTCACCTGTGTCCTGGAGCTGTACCTCCCAGCCCAGGCAAGGTGCAGACCGGGTCAGAGAATGTCCAGCACAGCACCGCCTAGCCCTGGGCCTGAACGGGAGCACACACCCCCCCCAGTGAAGTCATTCCCCTCCTTCCTCTGTCTGTCAGTCTTTTGCTGCCTTTGGGCCTCCTCCAGGCAGGAGCCGGTACTGACCAGAGGCCCCGGGAGTCACCTCATGAATGGGTCTCAGCTCCCAGTGGGGAGTGAGCCCCCGACAGGAGGACCAGAGCCCCTCCTTGGGCTGTGTCTTAGCATCCCAGCCCTTGGCACTGAGCGGACATCACCTCCACTCAGCCCGGTGTTCTCCTGGCCTGGAGGGCAGGGTGGTGGGTGGGGAGAGGAGACCATAAGACTCAGAGATCCTGCTCAAAAGCGGGAGAGAAAAATAAAGATCATGAAATACAATGAAATGTCAGGACGGCTAAAATCGAAGAGACTGAGGACACCAAGTGCTGACAAGGATGCAGAGCACTGATTGCTCAGCTAAGTGGTGCAGCCGGCCTGGAACAGTTTACCAGTTTCCTTTCAAGTCAAACCTAAACTTACCATAGGACCCAGCTATTTCACGCCTAGGTATTTACCCAAGAAATGAAAACATATGTCCACCCAGGGACATGTAAGTGAATGTTCAAGGCAACTGTATTCCTAGTAGCCCTGCACTGGAAACTACCCAGAAGTCCATCAACAGGGGAATGGATAGACACCCTGTGTTCCATCCATATAATGGATACATGCAATGGATATAATGTATGAACATATGGTAGATGCATGCAAGAGCTACAATGAATGGGTGAATGTAGTAGATACATATAGATACATGTATCAATATATACAGTGGGTGGATATATACAATAGATACAATGGATGGTTACATACAATGAATACAATGTGTCTATATATAATGGATGGTTATGTGGTAGATACATATTATGGATACAGTGGATACATTATGGATACAGTATATACATTGGACATGTACAATGGATACAATGTATTAATATATACAATGGATAGATACATACACAGGATATAATGGATAGCTATGTACAATGGATACCTACGGTGAATACAGCGTCTCTAATGACGGCTTCTATGGTGGATACACACAAGGATACAATGGTGAGGGTAGAGCATCTGCTGGAACAATGTATGGATATATACAACGGCTACCCAGCCTTGGAAAGGGTGAACTACAACATAACAACATAGATGAACCACAAAATAATTATGCTGAGAGAAAGAAGTCAGACCAAAAAACACACATACTTCTTCTCCACTTGTGTAGAACTCTAGAAGAATAAAAACTAATCTATAGTGATAGGAATCAGATCAGGGTGGCCTGGGGTGGAAGGTGAGGGGGCATTGTCTGCAGAGGATGGAGAGAACTTTCTGGGGAGGTGGCAATACACTATAGCTTGATTGGTGTGATGCCTTGTCCTGAGAAGTCAAGACTGGCTCAGGGTCACCCAAGGCGGAGCAGGGTTCCCGCCCCCACCCCTTGGGTGCTGCCAGGTGCCTCACGGTGCCAGCCCCGCGCTCCACGCTGGTGACAGTGATGGCAAAACGGACCCATGACGCCCACGGCCATGAAACAAGACTGAAGATGAGGAAGCGGCGAGGAAAAGTGTGCTTTGTGTGTGTGGTGGTAAGTCTAGGAGGCAAATGGGCAGAGTTTGGTGAGAGGATAACGGGGACAGCTTCTCCAAGGGGGCGCAATGCTACTCTGAGGAGGTGGCATCAAGCTGGACCCAAAGGACGGGAAGGAGTCAGCCGGGCAAAGGCTGTTTCCCTCCACAGAGCCCAGGACAGGGGCAGGCCCGCGAGTGCCTGGGGCAGCTCTGGGCTCCAGACGTGCCCAGAGACCAGCGGACAGGACGGGCAGGGGCCCCAGACCACAGCCTGTGTGGTGATGAACTGGAGCAGTTGACGCAGGGGAACCAGCCAACCCGATTTCCCCGGGACTGAGGGGTCTCCGGGAGGCAGCACTTCCTGTTTTAAAACTGAGGCAGTCCCGCTCACCCTGGGTGGGGGACACGCAGGTTTCTTCAGGTCTCAAAGGGCCACTGGGTACGAAAGAAAGACTGGATTCTTTGCAGCTGGGCTGGATGTGGGGGGATGGGGCAGCAGAGCAAGAACCAGGCTCCAGGGAGGCCGCGCCTGTGTCCTGAACAGGGTCAGCGCCTCCTGCTGAGTTGGCTCCAAGCCCCCGCCCCGGGCACTTGTCTCCCCGGACAGAGATTCTGCGGGTCCCAGCCGGCCAGCTTCACGGCTGGATAATGGGATCACTAGGGATGGGGGTGGGGTGAGAAAAGCTTGGGGTCAGGAATAACGTGGCTCTTTCATTCAGGCAGCAGATGTCATAGGGACCTGACTCTGTGCAGGCACCGTCCCAAGTCCTAAGATGGAGCCGAAACGGGCACTGGGCTGGCTGGATGCTGGGGCTGCGCCGGACACAGCTCAGGGCGCAGCTCGGCCAGGGGAGCCGAGACACAGAGGCGAAGCTGGGCTGATGAGTCTTCCCCAGGTCAACGTGAAAATGTCCGCAAGTATCTGCTTCCTGTTCTTAAGAATAACAGCCAGTCACGAAGGTGTGAGGAGCCAGACTTGGGGGGACCACCTGTTCTCGCACAGGCTGAGGACGTTCTTCCAGGAGACGGTGCTACGGAAGCATCACAACCATCCATGAGCTCATGGCTCTTCCTTTTTTTTTTTTTTTTTTTTTTTGTGGTACCCGGGCCTCTCACCGCTGCAGCCTCTCCCGTTGCGGAGCACAGGCTCCGGACGCGCAGGCTCAGCGGCCACGGCTCACGGGCCCAGCCGCTCCGCGGCACGTGGGATCTTCCCGGACCGGGGCACGAACCCGCGTCCCCTGCATCGGCAGGCGGACCCCCAACCACTGTGCCACCGGGGAAGCCCTTCCTTTTAAAAATATATTTACTAATGAACAACGGCTAGTTTTTTTTTTTTCAGCAGACATAAGCAGGATGTACATTTCACAACTGATGTAGCTGATGTCAGCCTTTCAGCAATCCTACCATGTTTCTGATGTGTATTTGTCTGCTCAGGCTGCCATAACAAAGTATAACAGATAAGGTGGCTTAAACAACCGAAGTTCACTCTCTCCTGATTCTTGAGTCCAAGATCAAGGTGTCAGCAGGTTGGTCTCTCCTGAGGCCTGTCTCCCTGGTGGGCCGACACCCATCTTCTCCCCGTGTCCTCACATGGCCATCCTCCATGTGTCTCTGTGTCCTGATCTCTTCTTCTTATAAGGACACCAGTCACATTAGATTAGGGCCAACCCTAATGACCTCATTTAATTTAAACACCTCTGTAAAGCTCCCATCTCCAAATATGGTCACATCCTGAGACACTGGGGTTCAGGGCTTCCACGTAAGAATTTGGGGGCCGACACACTTCAGCCCACTTCTTGATGGTGCTGGTCTTTCTCATTCTTTGGGAATCTGGAAACACACCGTCTCCCCTCCTGGCTGCCACATGCTTAAGTCATCATAGCCAGCAGAGCAGCACTTTCATGTTGAAAAGCGCGAAGCAAGCAGTGGCAGGAACCGCTGTTTATCCGCAAGCCCTGGCCCAGGTCGGTCACATGGCTGGGTCCCGCCAATAGCGATCCGGAGAGTGGGCGGCCAGGCGGAGCCCTGATTCCTCTGCTCCCTCCTCTGGAAGCAAAGGGCCCAGATGGCTTGTTGCAGAAGCGGGCAACCTGGTCCCTGAGGCCACCTGGGGACTCCCACTACGGAGAGCCCCCCAGATCTTATGGGATGTGACAAGAGCAAGAAACAAACCCGGGCTGCGTTGTCATGAGAATTTAGGGTTTACGTTTTAAGCCTCAGATAGCCCAACGATTCCAGCTGACACACAGAATTAAACTTTACATTTCCAGCGATTATTCCCAACCATCTCTGAGATGAGACCCTAGACGTCTCCCTGGCCTCACCCCAATCCCGGGCGTTTCTGAAAACAGCATCATGTTGGAGGATCTGCGTATCCCTGGCGCAGCCCAAAAAGAAAGAAACTCGCCCGTGTGAACTGAAAACCCAGCCCCAGATGGGAGTCTCTGGGGATCCCTTTTCAACTCTGTTCTCTGAGACATGAATTCCCTAGGGACCCTGATTAAATCCATGTCTACACCTTAAAGATCTCATGTGGTGGAAACCACTGCTAAGGTAGACCGATAAGGGGGAGTGGAGTAATTAGCGGTGTGGGGGTGAGAGGCCAGGGAGGGGGTGGCCAGTCAGGGCGCGTCACAAAGGGCTGGTGGCCTGCATTGCAGCCAGGCAGGTGGGGAAGGGGCCCGTGCCTTCCTGAGATAGCAACCCGGCCTGGAGGCACCAGGCAGGTGCTTACACGCTTTTTGTCTTTTCTGACCCTTTCTCTCCATTAAATTAGAAGTTCGTCTTCACACTGTAAGTCATCGAGAATGGTAGATGAGTTTGGCAGTTCTAAAGGAAAATTCTGGATAGTCAGATAAAAAGAGGACCGAGAATCTGGCAGAAACTGTTTGCTAAATTTTACTGAGTGCTAATCATGTGTCGAGAGCCTGTTCTCCTAATGCTTTGCCCACATTTAATGCCCACAACAGCTCCGTCAGTAGGTATGTTAGCATCCCCAGTTGAGGGGTGAGGAAACCAAGGCACAGGTGAGTAATGGGGGTCGGGGGTGACTCGGAGAGAGGCAGCCAGAGTCTGGAAGCCCAGCTGATAGCACCAGCTTGTGCCTCTCGCCACGCTGGACGTGACATTGGAAGAAGCCCGTAAAATAGACGGAGAGATGATCAAGGCCAAAGAACTCCCAGCCCATCTTCAGTTTCACATGACTCTCAAGGCGGTTCTCCACGCTCCGTTGCAGGATCGGGATGTCCTTCCAAAATAAGCTCAATATTTGCAGTCAACCTATTTCTCAGACAAATAAAGAAAACAGAAAAGATCCACTTTTGGTAGTTGAATCACATGCACCACAGTTCAATTTTGTAAAGAAATAACTATTTCATGCTCAGGACTAAAATAATTTTAATTTTATAATACATTTACTATACAGTATCATACATTTCCCCTTCCACTATAGCTTTCAGCCAGCCACTTCTCCTCCCAACGTAACTTTAACTCTGGAGGACGTATATTCCAGACACACAACAAGAAGAGGGTGCCATGTGGTCATGGAAAGAGAGATTGAAGGGAAGTAGCCACAAGCCACTAGAAGCCAAAAGAGGCAAGGAATAAAATCACCCCTAGAATTTCTGGAGGGAGTGCAGCCTTCTCACCACTTTGATTTTGAACTTCTGGCTTCCAGAACTGTGAAAGTATAAGATACTATTGGCTTTTGGCACTTCCCCCACCAGTTTGTGGTAATTTGTTATAGCAACCCTAGGAAACTGATACCCTAGGCCAACCAAGAGAGGAAAAATAAAAACAGGCAATAGAAACAGACCCACAGGTGATCCAGATACTGGAGTCATCAGAAAAAGGATTAACAAAGGCATATTTAAGAAAATAGAAATTTTCACCAGAAATTTGGAATCCATGAAAAATCATACATGGAAATTCTAGAACTGAAAAAAAAAATGCCTTCAAAGGAACAATAATAGGACTGACAGTGGACTTCTTAACAGAAATGACAGAAGCCAGAAGACAGTGTGAGTGTTATAAAGTGCTGAGATAAAATAACTGCCATCTTAGAATTGTAATGTAAGAGAAAATAACTTTAAAAATAAAGGCCAACAGTTCCTTGAAAAGTTAAACATAGACTGACCTAGCAGCTCCACTCCTAGATGTATGCTGGAGAGGAATGAAAACATACGTCCACACAAAACTTGTACACAAATGTTTACAGCAGCTTTATACACAAAAGCCCAAAAGAGGAGGCAACTCAAATGTCCATCAACTATTGAATGATAAACAAAATGTGGTCTACCCATACGATGGATATATTATCAAGCTGTAAAAGGTACCAATTCACACTACACCATGGATGAACCTCATTAAAGGAAGCCAGACACAAAACAGCACATCTTGTGTGACTCCATTTACACAAAATGTCCCCAGAATTCAACTGTATAGAGACACAAAGTATACTAGTGGTTGCATAGTGCTGGAAGAGGGAACAAGGGGTGACTTTAATTCGGCATGAGGTTTCTGTCCACGGTGATGGAAATGTTCTAATATTAGATTGTGGTGACGGTTGTACAACTCTGCAAATATACTAAAATCCATTGACTTGTGTACTTAAAACACGAATATAGTGGTATGTAAATAAAGCTCAAAAAAGTTGTTTTTTTAGTGAAAGCCAAAAACTTTTTGCAAATACAAAGTGAGAGAACTAACATGGCAACAACACACACACACACACACACACACACACACACACACACACAAATGTTAAAAAGTTCTCAGGCAAAAGGAAAATTATCTCAACCTGGAGAGATGAAATTCATGAGACAATTAAGTGCCCAGAAAGGATAACTAGGTGAATAAATATAAATGAGTTTTGTCTATATAAAACAATAATAATGATGTCTTATAGGCCTTTAAATATATGTAGAATTAACACATATCACAGCAAAAATGCAAAATGCATGAGAGGGTCAAAGGAGTTAAAGGTGTCTGTGTGGTACTCAGTTATAGTAGAGGTAATAGATCAAGCATGCATGTTTCAATCTTTAAAGACTAGAAGAAGAATAAAATATATGATGTCTAACAAGCTAACAGAGAAAGAAAGGAATAAAACAACCAGAAACAAGAGGGAAAGGGATCAGATGGGCCCAATAGAAAATCTAATAGTCAGATGGTAAATTTAAAGCCCAAAATATCGGCAATTATATGTAAAAGTACTAAGTGTTCCAATTAAAAGATAAAGATTGTCAGACTGTATTTAAAAAAAAAAAAAAACTAACTATATACTGCTTGTGACACACTTTTATTATGAAGCTGCAAAAACCAAAATGAAAAGGATGGAAAAATCTGTGCCCTATAAAACTAACCCAAAGAAGGCTGGTGCTTTTCATGCACAAATATCAGAGGCAGGCAAACATCAAGGAAAGAATCTGGATGAGAGACAAAGGGGGATGGTCAGTGAAGGCAAAGATGGTCACTCCCTCAGGAAAACACAATAATTTTAATTTATATGAAACTAATAATACAACTTCAAAACATATAAGGCAACAAGTGACAGATGTAAATTGGAAATTTGTAAAAATTTGTAAATTGGAAAAATTATAATTATAACAGGAAGTTATTCATCTGCCTCAGCCTGTAATTGATAGAAAAAGCAAAAGTTCAGTAAGAATGTAGACAGTTTGAAAATGTGAATTAAAATGACACCTGAGGGCTTCCCTGGTGGCGCAGTGGTTGAGAGTCCACCTGCTGATGCAGGGGATACAGGTTCGTGCCCCAGTCTGGGAAGATCCCACATGCTGCGGAGTGGCTGGGCCCGTGAGCCATGGCCGCTGAGCCTCCACAACAGGAGAGGCCACAACAGTGAGAGGCCCACGTACAGCAAAAAAGAAAATAAAAAAGAAAATAAAATAAAATGACACCCGATTTACAGATATACAACACTGTGCTCCCAAACTGCAGGACACACATTCTTTTCAAGTATATAAGGAATGTTAACCAAAGTTTATCATATCCTGAGCAGAACACAGACCTCACAAACTTCAAGGGCAGGGCCATGATGACAGACAGTAAGGTGAGACTTCCAAAATATGAAGAGACATTCATTCCCAGAGTCATGCAAGTATGGAGTTATCACTGATCACAGTGGAATTAAGCTAGACATCAATTATATAAAGATAACTTCAAGGCAGGGAAATTTTCATAATAATAAGAATTCTCAGGAAACAATAAAAGGAAACATTTTAAACTGATAAAGAGCATCTGCAAAAAGCCTAGAGCATGTATTACACTTCGTGGTGAAGGTTTCCCCCAAGATCAGAAGTGAAACAAGGATGTCTGCTCCTCCTGCATCTATTAAGCCTACGCTGGAGGTCCCAGCCAGTGCAATATAGCAAGAAAAAGAAATTAAAGGCTTTTGGTTGGAAAGGAAGAACTAAAACTTTAATTATTTGCAGACAACATGATTTTATATGCAAAATATCTTAAAGAATTCAAAGATAAACCATGATTAAGTAAATTCATTGTGGTCACTGGGTCCAAGGTCAATAGACAAAAGTAAATTACATTTCTGTGTGTTAGTGTTGTAGACCCACAAGAAATGAGATGGACCAACGCACCCCACACAAAATTTGGTTCAGGTATAGATACTGCTGATCAGACACATAGACACACACACGCGCACACACACACACACACACACACACACACACACACACACACGTCCCAAGAGAATGTGAGAAGGTTTACCACTCACACAATGAGGCTTTCTGGGGAGTGCAGTGCTGACTCCCAGGCTAGTCTGGAAATGGCTTGAAAGAGCTTGGCCTGGGTTTATACAGTGGTTAGGAAGTGGGCAGGGTGAGGGTCCCACATACAGGCTGGGACTTACAGGGACAATAAAAAAATTAGAAAATAAAACAACCAAAAATGAAATGATATTATTTACCATGACATAAAAAATCAAATACCTAAGAACAAGTGTTATATGTGCAATACCTCTCACAGAAAATTACAAAACATTGTTTTAAAAAGGTAATGATGAGGCTTTCCTGGTGGCGCAGTGGTTGGGAGTCCGCCTGCCGATGCAGGGGACACAGGTTCGTGCCCCAGTCCAGGAAGATCCCACATGCCACAGAGTGGCTGGGCCCGTGAGCCATGGCCACTGAGCCTGAGCTTCCAGAGCCTGTGCTCCACAATGGAAGAGACCACAACAGTGAGAGGCCCGCATACCACAAAAAAATAAATAAATTAAAATTAAAATTAAAAAGGTAATGATGAATGTGGAGAAAAGGGAATCCTCTTGCCCTTTTGGTAGAAATGTAAATTGCTGCAGCCACTGTGGAAAATTGTATGGAGAGTCCTCAAAAAATTAAAAATAGAACTACCAGATGATCCAGCAATTCCACTCCTGGGTATTTGTCTGAAGAAAACAAAAGCACTAAATAGAAAAGATACATGCACCCCAATGTTCCTTGCAGTACTATTTACAATAGCCAAGACATAGAAGCAACCTATGTGTCCATCAACAGATGAAAGCATAAAGAAGATGTAGTACATGTATACAATGGAATATTACTCAGCCATAAAAAAGAATTAAATAAGGCCATTTGAGAGAACATAGATGGACCTAGAGGGTATTATGCTAAGTGAAATAAATCAGACAAAGAAGGACAAATAGGAGTTGCGGTGGGGATAGGGGAGGATGGGGGTGACAGCCATTTCTGCTAGATGCTAGGGAATGCAGCTGGACCTGGATCCAAAGCAGGTTCTCCATATCAACCAGGTCCAGAGGGCAACGCCTGGCTGGAGGACCAAGTGGAGCGCAGAAGGCCAGCCACCCTGTGCCTTTGGATTGGAGAATTTAACCCATTTACATGTAAGCCATGTGGCTGACAGGGTCTTGGTGTCCCAGCCAGATGTTAGGCCTGAGCCTCTGAGGTGGGACGGACAAGTTCAGGACACTGGACCACCAGAGACCTCCCAGCCCCACGTAATATCAATCAGTGAGAGCTCTCCCAGAGATCTCTGTCTCAATGCTAAGACCCAGCTCTACTCAATAACCAGCAGACTCTAGTGCTGGACTCCCCATGCCAAACAATTAGCAAGACAGGAACAGAACTCCACCCATTAGCAGAGAGGCTGCCTAAAATGATAATAAGTTCACAGACACCCCAAAACACATCACTGGACGTGGTCTTGCCCACCAGAAAGACAAGACCCAGCCTCATCCACCAGAACACAGGCACCTGTCCCCTCCACCAGGAAGCCTACACAACCCACTGAACCAACCTTACCCACTGGGGTCAGACATCAAATACAACAAGAAATACTAGCCTGCAGCCTGCAAAAGGGAGACCCCAAACACAGTACGTTAAGCAAAATGAGAAGACAGAGAAATACACAGCAGATGAAGGAGCAAAGTAAAAACCCACCAGACCAAACAAATGAAGAGAAAATAGGCAGTCTACCTGAAAAGGAATTCAGAGTAATGATAGTAAAGATATCCAAAATCTTGGAAAGAGAATGGAGAAAATACAAGAAACATTTAGCAAGGACCTAGAAGAACTAAAGAGCAAACAAACAATTATGCATGACACAATAAATAAAATTTAAAATTCTCTAGAAGGAATCAATAGCAGAATAACTGAGGCGGAAGAACGGATAAGTGATCTGGAAGATAAAATAGTGGAAATAACTACCGTAGAGCAGAATAAAGAAAAAAGAATGAAAAGAATAGAGGACAGTCTCAGAGACCTCTGGGACAACATTAAACACACCAACATTCGAAATATAGGGGTCCCAGAAGAAGAAGAGAAAAAAAGGGGACTGAGAAAGTACTTGAAGGGATTACAGTTGAAAACTTCCCTAATATGGGAATGGAAATAGTCAATCAAGTCCAGGAAGCACAGAGAGTCACATACAGGATAAATCCAAGGAGAAACACGCCAAGACACATATTAAACAAACTATCAAAAATTAACTACAAAAAAAATATTAAAAGCAGCAAGGCAAAAACAACAAATAACATACAAGGGAATCCCCATAAGGTTAACAGATGATCTTTCACCAGAAACTCTGCAAGCCAGAAGGGAGTGGCAGGACATATTTAAAGTGATGAAAGGGAAAAACCTACAACCAAGATCGCTCTACCCAGCAAGGATCTCATTCACATTTGACAGAGAAATTAAAACCTTTACAGACAAGCAAAAGCTAAGAGAATTCAGCACCACCAAACCAGCACTACAACCAATGCTAAAGGAACTTCTCTAGGCAGGAAACACAAGAGAAGGAAAATACTTACAATAACAAACCCAGAACAATTAAGAAAATGGTCATAAGTACATACATATAATTACCTTAAATGTAAATGGATTAAATGCTCCAACCAAAAGACACAGGCTTGCTGAATGGATACAAAAACAAGACCCATATATGTGCTGTCTACCAGAGACCCACTTCAGACCTAGGGACACATACAGAGTGAAAGTGAGGGTATGGAAAAAGATATTCCATGCAAAAGGAAATCAAAAAAAAGCTGGAGTAGCAATTCTCATATCAGACAAAATAGATTTTAAAATAAAGACTATTACAAGAGACAAAGAAGGACACTACCTAATGATCAAGGGATCAATCCAAGAAGAAGATATAACAATTGCAAATATTTATGCACCCAACATAGGAGCACCTCAATACATAAGGCAAATGCTAACAACCGTAAAAGGGGAAATTGACAGTAACACAATCATAGTAGGGGACTTTAACACCCTACTTTCACCAATGGACAGATCATCCAAAATGAAAATAAATAAGGAAACACGAGCTTTAAATGACACATTAAACAAGATGGAGTTAATTTACATTTATAGGACATTCAATCCCAAAACAACAGAATACACTTTCTTCTCAAGTGCTCATGGAACATTCTCCAGAATAGCTCATATCTTGGGTCACAAATCAAGCCTTGGTAAATTTAAGAAAATTGAAATTGTATCAAGTATCTTTTCTGTCCACAACGCTATGAGACTAGATACCAATTACTGGGGGAAAAAACTGTAAAAAATACAAAAATACATGGAGGCTAAACAACACACTGCTAAATAATGAAGAAATCACTGAAGAAATCAAAGAGGAAATCAAAAAATACCTAGAAACAAATGACAATGAAAACATGACGGACCAAAACCTATGGGATGTAGCAAAAGCAGTTCTAAGAGGGAAGTTTATAGCTATACAATCCTACCACAAGAAACAAGGAAAATCACAAATAAACAACCTAATCTTATACCTAAAGCAATTAGAGAAAGAAGAACCAAAAAAACCCCAAAGTTAGCAGAAGGAAAGAAATGATAAAAATCAGATCAGAAATAAATGAAAAAGACATGAAGGAAACAATAGCAAAGATCAATAAAACTAAAAGCTCGTTCTTTGAGAAGATAAACAAAATTGATAAACCATTAGGCAGACTCATCAAGGAAAAAAGAGAAAAGACTCAAATCAACAGCATTAGAAATGAAAAAGGAGAAGTAACAACTGACACTGCAGAAACACATAGGATCATGAGAGATTACTACAAGCAACTATATGCCAATAAAATGGACAACCTGAAAGAAATGGACAAATTCTTAGAAAAGCACAAAATTCTGAGACAGAACCAGGAAGAAATAGAAAATATAGACAGAACAATCACAAGCACTGAAATTGAAACTGTGATTAAAAATCTTCCAACAAACAAAAGCCCATGACCAGATGGCTTCACAGGCCAATTTTATCAAACATTTAGAGAAGAGCTAACATCTATCCTTCTCAAACTCTTCCAAAATATAGCAGAGGGAGGAACACTCCCAAACTCATCCTACAAGGCCACCATCACCCTGATACCAAAACCAGATAAAGATATCACAAAAAAAGAAAACTACATGTCAATATCACTGATGAACATAGGTACAAAAATCCTCAACAAAATACTAGCAAACAGAATCCAACAGCACATTAAAAGGATCATACATCATGATCAAGTGGGGTTTATCCTAGGAATGCAAGGATTCTTCAATATATGCAAATCAATCAATGTGATAAACCATATTAACAAATTGAAGGATAAAAACCATATGACAATCTCAATAGATTCAGAAAAAGCTTTCAACAAAATTCAACACCATTTATGATAAAAAACCTTCCAGAAAGTAGGCATAGAGGGAAGTTTCCTCAACTTAATAAAGGCCACATATGACAAACCCACAGCCAACATCGTCCTCAATGGTGAAAAACTGAAACCATTTCCACTAGGATCAGGAATAAGACAAGGTTGCCCACTATTATTCAACATAGTTTTGGAAGTTTTAGCCACAGCAATCAGAGAAGAAAAAGTAATGAAAGGAATCCAAATTGGAAAAGGAGTAAAACTGTCACAGTTTGCAGATGACATGATACTATACATAGAGAATCCTAAAGAGGCTACCAGAAAACTGCTAGAGCTAATCAATGAATCTGGTAAAGTAGCAGCATACAAAATTAATGCACAGAAATCTCTTGCATTCCTATACACCAATGATGAAAAATCTGAAAGAGAAATTAAGGAAACACTTCCATTTACCACTGCAGCAAAAAAAACAAAATACCTAGGAATAAACCTACCTAAGGAGACAAAAGACTTGTATGCAGAAAACTATAAGACACTGATGAAAGAAATTAAAGATGATACAAACAGATGGAGAGATATACCATGTTCTTGGATTGGAAGAATCAACACTGTGAAAATGACTCTACTACCCAAAGCAATCTACAGATTCAATGCTATCCCTATCAAACTACCAATGGCATTTTTCACAGACCTAGAACAAAAAATCGCACAATTTGTATGGAAACACAAAAGGCCCCAAATAGCCAAAGCAATCTTGAGAAAGAAAAACGGAGCTCGAGGAATCAGGCTCCCAGACCTCAGACTATACTACAAAGCTACAGTAATCAAGACAGTATGGTACTGGCACAAAAACAGAAATATAGATCAACAGAACAGGACAGAAAGCCCAGAGATAAACCCACGCACATATGGTCACCTTATCTCTGATAAAGGAGACAAGAGAATACAATGGAGAAAAGACATCCTCTTCAATAAGTGGTGCTGGGAAAACTGGACACCTACATGTAAAAGAATGAAATTACAACACTCCCTAACGCCATACACAAAAATAAACTCAAAATGGATTAAAGACCTAAATGTAAGGGCAGACACTATAAAACTCTTAGAGGAAAACATAGGCAGAACACTCTATGACATAAAACACAGCAAGATCCTTTTTGACCCACCTCCTAGAGAAATGGAAATAAAAACAAAAATAAACAAATGGGACCTAATGAAACTTAAAAGCTTTTGCACAGCAAAGGAAACCATAAACAAGACCAAAAGACAACCCTCAGAATGGGAGAAAATATTTGCAAACGAAGCAACTGACAAAGGATTAATCTCCAAATTATACAAGCAACACATGCAGCTCAATATCAAAAAAAACAAACAACCCAATCCAATGGGCAGAAGACCTAAACAGACATTTCTCCAAAGAAGATATACAGATTGCCGACAAACACATGAAAAGCTGCTCAACATCACTAATCATTCGAGAAATGCAAATCAAAACTACAATGAGACATCATCTCACACCGGTCAGAATGGCCATCATCAAAAAATCTACAAACAATAAATGCTGAAGAGGGTGTGGAGAAAAGGGAACCCTCCTGCACTGTTGGTGGGAATGTAAATTGTTGGTGGGAATGTAAATTGATACAGTCACTATGGAGAGCAGTATGGAGGTTCCTTAAAAAACTAAAAATACCATACGACCCAGCAATCCCACTACTAGGCATATACCCTGAGAAAACCATAATTCAAAGAGAGTCATGTACCACAATGTTCATTGCAGCACTATTTACAATAGCCAGGACATGGAAGCAACCTAAGTGTCCATCGACAGATGAATGGGTACAGAAGATGTGGCACATATGTACAATGGAATATTACTCAGCCATAAAAAGAAACAAAATTGAAGTATTTGTAGTGAGGTGGATGGACCTACAGTCTGTCATACTGAGCGAAGTAAGTCAGAAAAAGAAAAACAAATACCATATGCTAACACATATATATGGAATCTAAAAAAAAAAAAAAATGATTCTGAAGAACCTAGGGCCAGCCCAGGAATAAAGACACAGACGTAGAGAATGGACTTGAGGACACAGGGAGGGGGAAGGGTAAGCTGGGACAAAGTGAGAGAGTGGCATGGACATATTTAGACTACCAAACATAAAATAGATAGCTAGTGGGAAGCAGCCGCATAGCACAGGGAGATCAGCTCAGTGCTTTGTGACCACCTAGAGGGGTGGGATAGGGAGGGTGGGAGGGAGGGAGACGCAAGAGGGAGGAGGTATGGAGATATATGTATATGTATAACTGATTCACTTTGTTATACAGCAGAAACTAACACAACATTGTAAAGCAATTATACTCCAATAAAGACGTTTAAAAAAAGGACAAATACTGTATGATTTTACTCATATGTGGAATCTAAAAAACAAAACAAATGAACAAATGTAACTAAACAGAAACAGACTCATAGATGCAGAGAGCTAACAGGTGGTTGCCAAAGGGGGCAGAGGGTGGGGATGAGAGAAGTAGGTGAAAGAGACTGAAATTTACAACCTTGCAGTTACAAAATAAATGAATCACTGGTATGAAATGTACAGTGTGAGGAATATAGTCAATTAACTATGTAATATCTTTGTATGGTGACAGATCATAACTAGACATACCATGTGATCATTTTGAAATGTCTAGAAATATTGAATCACTATGTTGTGTTGTAGGTCAATTATATTTCAAAAACAAACATAGAGAAAGAGATCAGATTTGTGGTGAAGAGAGGGGGAATTGGATGAAGGCAGTCAAAAGGCACAAATTTATCTTACTTATAAGATAAATAAGTAATAGGGATGTAATGTACAGCTTGATAATTAACACTGCTGTATGTTATATATGAAAGTTGTTGAGAGTAAATTCTAAGAGTCCTCATCACAAGAAAAAAATTTCTCTCTGTTTCTTTAATTCTGTACCTATATGATGATGGGTGTTTGCTAAACTTACTGTGATAATCACTTCATGATATATGTAAATCAAATCATCAGCATGCTGTACACCTTAAATGTATACAGTGTTGTATGTCAATTATACCTCAATGAAACTAGAAGAAAAAAATAAATTCCTTGAAAAGCAATGATGAACCTAAATAAATGTAGGTTCCTATCATTTTCGTGTCTTGAAATACAGTATTGTAAAGATGTCAATTATCTCCAAAGTAATACATGGATTCAATATTAATTTTGAAATTCCAACAAGTTGTTATTGGTGGAAGTTGACATGACAATGTTGAAGTGTATATGGAAACGAAAAGGGTCAGGAATAGGGAGAAAATCTTACAGGAGGACAATGCAGAGGACCTGCAGTACCCAATGTCAACATTTATCATGAAGCTACAATAACTAAGGAATTGTGGTGTTGGTATAAGGATGGACACACAGACCCATGAGACAGACCCAGTCAGGATAAAGGATAAAGGTGACATTGCAGTGTAGACACGGGAAGATGGCTTTTCAAGGAAAAGTACTGAGTCATTTGGGTATCAATATAGGAAAAAATAAGTCTAGATCCTTACTTCACACCACTCATAAATATCAATTCCTAGAACAATGTGTATTCGACATATGAAAGATAAAACAACAAAATTCCCAGAAGATAACTTAGGAGAAAATTTGCATGACTCTGGTGTAGGCAAAGATTTCTCAGGTAGAACACATAAACACAGATCACAAGGCAAGAAAGTAAAAAGGCAAACCACAGACTGAGGGCAAATATATCTGGTAAAGGACTCATATCCAGAACATATAGTGACCTTCTGCAAATCAGTAAGAACAAAAGACACCCAATAATCAAAAAACGGGTAAAAGACTTGTACGGGCCTTTCCCAAAAGTTATCCTATAAGCAAATGAAAAAAAAAAAAACTTGAAATGTCACTGCTCATCAGGAAAATGCTAAATAAAAGCACAATGGGACCCCTTACACGCCTACCAGAATGGCTAAAATTAAAGACTGGCGACACCTGTGTTGATGAGGACATGGAGCCCTGGAACTCTGGTTCGCCGCTAATGAGAATGGAAATCTGTGCAACTTTGGAAAACCGAGAAGCAGTGTTCACTGAAGCTGAACCTACACGTACCTCGTGACCCAGCAATTCCGCTCCGTGGTGTGTGTGCCCCGTGGAGATGTGAACACGTCCACCAACTGACACGTACAACAGTGTTCAAAGCCACAGAACAAGCAGCAGCCCAAGGCAGGCACAATCCAAGTGCCCACTGGCAGTAGGACGGCCGGAGACTGTGGCAAGTCCAAGGTGGCAACAAAGGTAGCAAATCTCGCCCCGCGTGCACGGATTAACCTCGTGGATTAACGCGGAGCGGAAGGAACCAGACACCAAAGAGGCCGCGCACATGACCCCACGTACATAAAGTTCAGAAAGAGCCAAGACCAGTGTGTGCCGTGGAAGGTATGTGCTTTGGGGAGGGATGTGGAACATGACAGCTGAGTGGTTCCCAGTGTACTCCCCAGGCCACACGCTCAGACTGTGGGAATCAGACTGATCAGTGTGATGGCGTCCCCTCCCAGGGCCACGTGGTGCTCCTGTGTAGAGGAGCCGGTGCCACATCCCCCGCCTCTGAGCAGCACATGTAAGAGATGAACACTCGTGACCATGGGAGCTGTGCTTGGCCCCTTCGGACATGCTTTCAGCTCTGCACTAAGACCAGAGGTTGGGACTGACATATACACACTACCGTGTATAAAATAGATAAGTAATCAGAACCTACAGTATAGCACAGGGGACTCTACTCAGGGCTCTGTCGTGACCTAAATGGGAAGGAAAACTAAAAAAGAGCAGATACATGTATAGGTATAACTGATTCACCTTGCTGTACAGCAGAAACTAACACAACATTGTAAAGAAACTATACTCCAATAAACATTAATTTAAAGAAAAAAGAGACCAGAAGGGGGTGGCTGCCTGCCTCTCTCCTCTGCACAGAAATCAAAGCATCCACTGCTTCTTTGCGGGGCACAGGACTCTGGCTGGTCCCCCAGCAGCATTCCCAAAAAGTGATGGTGAAATGAGATGTCCATCCTGCCACGACAAGCTCCCAGTGACAATAGAACGAAGGGTAGAAGCTCTCCTGGTTGCCTGGGCCAGGTACCACTGTCCCCTGCCCCACCACAGCCTCAAAAAGCCCTGAGAAAGACCCCCATACACCCTGGAGGCAGTGGGGCCAGAGCCGCTGTGTGCCTTCCTGGGCCAGAGCTTATGTCAGCTTTGTGGTTTGTCCTAAGACCTTCTCAGCAGGGGGTCAGTGAGCTTCTTTCATGCACTTTTTTTGTTGTTGTTGTTGTTGTTGTACGCGGGCTTCTCACTGTTGCGGCCTCTCCCGTTGCGGAGCACAGGCTCCGGACGCGCAGGCTCAGCAGCCACGGCTCACGGGCCCAGCCGCTCCGCGGCATGTGGGATCCTCCCGGACCGGAGCACGAACCCGTGTCCCCTGCATTGGCAGGCAGATTCTCAACCACTGCGCCACCAGGGAAGCCCACTTTTTTTTTTTTTTTTAACAGAGCTGGAAGAATCAGGCTCCCTGACTTCAGACTATACTACAGAGCTACAGTAATCAAGATAGTATGGTACTGGCACAAAAACAGAAATACAGATCAATGGAACAGGATAGAAAGCCCAGAGATTAAACCCACGCACATACGGTCACCTTATTTTTGATAAAGTAGGCAAGACTACACAATGGAGAAAAGACAGTCTCTTCAATCAGTGGTGCTGGGAAAACTGGACAGCTACATGTAAAAGAATGAGATTAGAACACTCCCTCACACCATACACACAAATAAACTCGAAATGGATTAAAGACCTAAATGTAAGGCCAGACACTATAAAACTCTTTCATGCACTTTTAAATGACGTTTTCATCTCTTCTCAGCCTTTGGCAACACAATTCTTCCACTTAAACCTGAAAAGCATTTTGCAGTTGTCCTGAGGAAAAAAAACATAAAACCCACACAATTGGATTTACCTGGAGATCCCTGAGCTTTTTTGGAAAAGAGGCAAAAGCTTCAAGGGCTCCGTGCCCATAGTTGACAAAGTTCCATAACAGATAACACCCTGGGGGTCGGGGAGATGGATCTCGGGCCGCTGCAGGCCTCGCGCCCTGGTGCAGCCCTTCAGAACAAAATGATTATGATTTGCATAATGGGATTTCTGTGGAAATCATAATTAATCTTAAGTTTCCCATTAGTGAGCGTGTGTAGGAAGCCTTTTGCTTCACCAGTTTTTCATCGGAAACCACCACGCTGCCTGAAGACCACTGCAGGTGGCTGCGGACTAGCCATGGCCCGTGCAGCATCCTGCAGGGATCCGATCCAAGGCCAAGAGAGACGCGGACAGGCTGGCAGTGCGGGAGCGGGGGCGGGGTGGGGGTCAGAGGGGCAAGAATGGGTTTAACAGGACTCTGTGGTCTTGCTATGCTGGGCCCAGGGTGGCAGACCTGGGGGTCCAGGCTGGGAGGGGCAGCCTGGCCAGGTGTGGGACCACAAGTGCAGGACTGTGGTTTGAACAATAGCCCAAAATGACCGCTCGCTTTGTGTTTCATGCCCTACGGTAAGGACCAGGGAGCCGAAACCGTCCTCGGTGGGGCCCCCTCAATTTTCTCCAAATGGCCTCACAGGTCCTTGGGGCTCCAGCTTGATTCCAAATGGCTCCCCAGGGGCCGGACTCCCCCAGCCCACCGGCATCCCACAGCCCAGCTCCAGCCCCGTCCCCCCTCCCCACCCACCAGCCCCTCAGGCACCCCAGGGCACGGCCTTGAAACCCCCTCTCCAAACCCACAGTCTTGGAACCCGGAGCCTCTGGGGTCCCCAGGGCCTCATGCCTCAACCACACATCCCAGCGCCGGCCAGAAGGAGGCCTAGTTTCTGGAAGGCTCCAGGTGGTGGAATGCAGGCCAGGAGCCACACGCTCCCAGGGCGGGGCAGCCCGCGGCTCGGGGAGGGGCCGGTGCACACAGAGCCCCCATTCTCCTCGCCACTGCCCTCTCTCCAGGGAACGGAGAGCCGTGCCCAGACTCTCGGAGGTTTCCTGTCCCGCGCCGGATGCTGCTCCCGCCAAGGCCTCTTTGTCCCCTGCTTCCTGGCCACCTCCGCCTCCATAAACACCTTAAACCTCACGGCCTGGGGGCTGCGGGGTCAGCAGTGCTTGACCACCCAGCCCACGGCCAGCCTGCAGACCCCAGGGCCCTGCTTCTGCCTTTGCCGTCTGTGCCCAGGACGGGCCGGGCAAGGGCAGTGACCCCTCCTGGCTCCTGGGGTGGCAGAGTAGAGGGCCTTGACCCCCATCCACCCAGGTCTCCGGTCTCCATGCGGGACTGGACCTGCCTGTCGAGGGCAGTTGGAGGGTTGCCCGTCGGGTGCTGGGTGCTGGGTGCTGACACTGCCTGGCTGGCACGCGGGGTGGCAGCCAGGTCCGTGTCCCTCACGCGTGTGTCAGCCCGCACGAGGCCACACGCAGGCCACACGGCGCCCCAGCACCAGGTTGAGGCCACTTTAAACGGCAAAATCTCCAAAGAAAATTCCAGAAACGTGGAAAACTCGGCACCAGGTAGGCCACGGGAAGGACCCTTGTCCCCACTGTGAGCCGAAGCTCACCCAGGGACACGTGACTCGTGACTCAAAGTTTTCACGGCCCCCCACGTGTCTGTGGGTGACCACAGAAGTGCCACAGGATGGATGCGGAGGCCACAAATAACCATCAGAAAGGAGGCGAAACCAGAAACACCGAGTCTGTGAATAAGGAGGGTGGACGGTGCTATATCCCCCGACTGTACACTTTGACAGGGTGAGTGCTGTGATGTTTGACGACATCTCAAAAAGAACATGAAATAACATGAAATAAAGCCCATCGGGAAGAAACAAAGAATCCCACATGGCAAGCATACTCTTGCTGGCGACACACAGAGCGGCCCCAGGACCCACTGGCCCTCAGCCCAACCCCTCAGAGGAGCCACCCTCACCCCATACTTGTCCAGGAGGCCTGGTGCCCCGTCGGCGCTGCCCCCAGCCCCCGGCCGTCGGGAAAGCGTCAGAGACGGTCACCCGGGGACCATCCTCACACCCGCTGGCTCCCAGCCTCTTCTGGCTGTATTAGGGAGAGTATGTTTTATTAATACTGGATATTAAAGTTTAATGCTGTGATTACAGGGGACAAATGGGACTTTCGAGGAGTATTAGAGCTCCAAAGTGAGCCTGCGAGGGAGGGGGACGTTCGTCACGGCCCAGCAGGCCGGCCGCCCCATCCATCACGCCCCCTGCCAGACTCCAGCTGTAATTGCCCCTGCGGCGTTCCTGCGGGGTCAGCCTCACCCCAGGGCTCTGAGGCCATGGGGAGGGTTCGTGGACGACGCCAGGGCACCAAGGTTCCCAAAGCACTCCTCCCCTCTCGCCCTGTGGACTGAGCCCGTGGGCAGCACGGCATCCCTGGTTTGCCATCTGGGCCCCTCGGGCCCTCCTCACCCCCTTCGTGGCTCTGGCGCCTCGGAAGCTTGGGTCCGGCAGGGTGGGGTGGGCGCTGGGGCTGCTGGAGGAGGGTTCCAGAAAGGGGAGAGCGCTGACCACCACGGCGCCTGACTAGCCCCTCTGGGCAGAGGAACTGGGGTACAGAGCCCCCAGACGTGGCTTCAAGGCTGGGCCGCAGCTCACACTTCAGCTCAGGCAGCCGGACGTATCCCACCTGCTGGCCAACCGGCAAACCGGACGGCTCCCTCCCGCCTCCCTGCCCCCCACACTGACTGCAGCTCACGCTTCTCTCCTCCGATGGGCCGTGCCGCCTCTGCCCCCCGACAACAGCCCGACACACACGCCTCCGTTCTGCACAGGTGCCCGTCCATACGTACTGTGGGCTCAGTGAAATCAACCAACACTTTGGGAAAGGTGCTGCTGGTGATGAAAAGAGCTGGGGACCCGGCCCCAGCGCGGGCGTCTCAGCAGCATCCACGCTCACCGACTCAAAGACGAGAAACAATTCCTGCCGCTCGGCCCACAGCCGTGGCAGGCATCAGCAGTCGATGGCCAGGTGCCTCTCTGTCGAGCTCAGACCCAGCCAGAGCCCTCCCGCCCACGCTGTGATCGCAGCAGGCGTGCGAGGAGAAACCTGGCCAGATATCCGACCTTCACGTGGGAAACAGAACCGTGGGTGGGGCAGCCTGGAGAGCCTCCGTGTCCCCTCGGGAAGGAAGCAAGAACGCGGACTTCCCACGCAGCTCTGCTCTTGGCCGCGCTCACACACCCACCCCCGGGCCCCAGGGTCCAGCAGGTGCCTAATGAGTGTCTGTGGGTGGCCGTGAGCAGCCCTGTGTAAGGAGCCTCTGTGAAGGGTCTGCCTCCTGCCAGGGACCTGGGGAGACCTCAGAGGGCCCCCCACCCCGACCCAGGCAGGCCCAGCCTGGGTCCCCTTCGGCCCAGGTCCCGTGAGGGCAAGGGCCTGCTGTGAGGACCCCATGCTGCCTCCCCCGGGGAGCTCAGGCCGCCTCAGGGGATGGGAGCAGCTTGGTTCTGCGGCTCCGGGTGTCCGGGGGCGCAGGCTGAGGGGAGGGCCAGCGGGAAAAGCGGCTCTGGGAGGCTCCGCAGACGGGAACCATTATCCACGGCCACTGGGCCTGTCCTGGGAAGTAGTTAGTGTAAAAAGTAGCAGGAGCGGTGAGTGGAAACAGAGCCTCCCAGCAAAGTGGCCCCATGGGGAGTGACCTCTCCCAGAGGTGACCGCTGGGCCACAGCAGCAGGCACAGGTGGAGACCCCAGCAGGGCACCGAACCTGCTCCGAGCCCCGGGATCCGGTCTTCGAGGCGGGAGCCAGGATGGAGTAGGGGGCGCTCAGGGCCGAGGGGCAGGGGGAGGTCTGGGAGGCAGGATGCCCAGGGGCTGCTGCAGCAGCTCTCCCCTCCCGAATGCCCCTGACCTCGGCTCAGCGCTGGCTGGGTTGGGCCTCCGTGTCCCAGCAGCTCAGAGCCCAGACAGAACGGGAGCGCACAGCCAGAAATGCCCAGAGAAACTCCAGGGAGGCCCTCGGTCTGTGGCGCCCATCCCTCCTGGGTGTCCCCGAGCAGCCCTGATTTCACAGAAGCGCCGGCTGGAGCCTCGTCCCAGCCCTTACCTGGAAGAGCCCAGCGGGGCAGTGGTGAGGCAGCACCGGGCTGGAGATTTTAGTCGGTGTGATGTCGCTGGCAGCTCAGTAGCTGGCATCCAGGATGCAGCGGTCCTCCACGGGCACCCGCACCCCTTCCTGGCGACTCGAGGGGTTAGAGAGAAGCAGCTGGGGTGGCTCAGGTAGGGGCGGGGGTGGCTGGCAGCCAGGTGGGGGCTGGAGGAAGCTTGCTTCTCACTGGAGACTGTTGTACATGCTGAACTTTGCCTTATGTTTTTAAAAGTAAAATTCAATTAAAAGTAAATACCCTCGCGCTTGTCTGACTGTATACACCTCTCACCCAAGGAATGCTATTTGCCCCCGGAACAGGGAAGGGGGAACGTGTGTCACAGAGACCTGGCACCGCCTCTCTGTGTCAAAAGATTGTATCTAAAGCAGGAGGACGTCGCCGGAATTTCAGAGACTCCCATGTGATACGGTAGCCACTAGCTGTCCGTGGTGATTTCAATTTAAATTAATTAAAATAAATACAATTTAAAATCCAGCTCCAGAGTCACACTCGCTGCATCTCAAATGCTCATCTGCCACGCGGGGCCGTGGCCGCCCTTGCGGGCGGTGCGGATACGGGCCGTTCCCGGCATCGCAGAAAGCTCAGAAGCACGGCACTGGGCGCCCTTGGCCACCAAGGCAGGCTGTCTAGCGCCACCCCCCAGACTTCGTAGGGCTCTCCTGCAGAGGTCGTAGGAGCTCAACACGAGTCCAGAGAGCCACATCCTCATTCGATGCCCGTGTTGGTGCAGCGGTGCCCCGGGAGCTGCGGGCACAGCAGGATCAGCAATGGGAAGGGGCTGGTCGGGGGCCGGGGGAGGCGTGCCTGAAGGAGGTGGAATACTGATGCGCGAGCGCAGGAGGTGGTCGAGGTACCTGGTCAGCACAGACCCTGGAGAGCGGAGCCCTCCTAGGGGGCGGGGCAGGGAAGATGCGGACCAAGCTGTGCACAGACCCCAGGTACAAGGCCGAGGGATCTCGATGGCCTCGTACTTCCGGGCCGGCCAACTTCTCGAGGAGTCTGGCGGGCAGAAAGGCTTTGAGAGGGAGGTCCAGACCCCATGGAAGTCAGAGGCGAGGGGACCTGGGACGGACCCTGGGAGGTCGGTGCCTTGCAGGACAGCGTGTGCTGGGCGTCCCACGGAGGGGAGCCGGGACCCCGCAGAGCCCGGTGATCTCGGGGTCTCCGTGCCGCCAAACCTCCTCCAACCCCGAAACCCCCAAGCAGAAGCCCCGAGGCCCGGGTCTCCCGCTTTCTCACCTGGGCCTGCTGACCTTTACTTAAAGCTGGAAGGACCAAATAATGCACCTAAAGAGACCCCTGTCCTCGTGGTGTGTTTTTTATTTAATTTTCCAACGAACACACTCTTTTATCATCCAAAACCGTGAAAGTAAATTAAGAAGAAATGGGTTTCTCTCAATTAGGCTCAGCATTGCTTTGAGTAACTGCCTATAATTCTATTTAATGAAAAAATAAAATCATTATTCCACGTCTCCCCCGCCCTGTCACAGGCCAACAGACGGCCTCCATTACCGTGCACCGTAGATTTATTTAATTAGAAAAATATTTTGTTTTCTCTGATTCTTTGGGAAAAGAAAAAAAAAGAAAACCCTCCAGGCACAAAATTAATCAAATCTGTTACCTGGTGGTTAACGTGGCCCCTCCACCAGGCACCTCTGCGTCCACGCCACCGTTCCCACCCCGGCATTTCCACCCAGATCTGGATGCACCCCGCCCACAGGCCGCCCCCGTGCCTCCCTGGCTGTGTGTCTGCTAAACTCAGATGCCAAGATCCTCGCTGCCGGGCTGGGGACCCCCATGGCAGGCACATGAGGAAAGGGGCCAAATTCTTCTGTCGCCAGAAAATATCAGTCCTCTGGGCACATACATATGCGCAGGAAGCTGGCCGGGACGCACACGTGCTGCTGGTTAAGAGGAGCACCCCCTGCGACGGTGCCGGTCCGGGAAGCGGACCCCCGCCCAGAGGCCTCCTCTGGCCCCCAGGGACGGGAGCTGGCCTGGGTGGCGGGAGAGAGACCAGCCGATGGCGCAGAAGATCTCACAGGGGGAGGAGCGGGACCCAGGCTCAGGCCCCAGGGACCCCGTGGGGTGACCTCAAGTGAACCCCCCCCGCCCGGGGCCTCAGGGTCCTCACTGCCCTGAAGGCACGTCCCTTACAGGGTCCCCAGAGCCACTGTTCTGGCACCTTGGGCCACCTGGGCCCCTTCTCACAGACCCCAAGTAGCGCCGTCCTCAGGGTCCGTCGGGGGCGCGGAGGAGGGTGGACTGAGCAGGGCTGTCCTCGCCTTCAGGCCAGGGAAGTCTGGATGAGCACGGCTCCCGGGCCCGGCTCCCAGGAGGCTCGACAGACACCGCGAGCCGCCGGTGGGGGGAGGGGGGGCAGCCAGGCCACGGGACTCTCAGCACTGCAGGTTCCTCCCTCCCCGCCCCGCTTGCCTTCCCTCTCACCCCCCTCCTCTCCCACACGCCCGCCTCCAGAGCTGGCCGAGTCACAGCGCCCCTTTGCGCACCTGGGGAGGTGGGAACCTTCACGAGGGCATCCTCTTTTCCCTCGTCCCGCCCAGCCAGAGTGAAGGTGGGCGCTCCCAGAGGCGGGAGGTCCGTGTCTCCCTCTTGGGGGCTCTGGGGTGCGCCCGCAGCCCGCTGACTCATCTGGAGGCCAAGCCTGGGACCTGGCACCTCGCAGCCAGCCTGCGCACAGGGGACGGTCAGGAGTACGGCTTCCCCAGCGTGGAGGTCCGTCAGCCCCGCCGGGCAGGGGTCAGGCACGCGGCTGCGCCCCCAGCCCCCCAGGGCAGGGAGAGGTATGAGTGCCCCCGAGCTGGACCCCACTCGCACCACAGGTGGCCCGGCAGGGGACAGGGTGGGGGTCGCCAGCAGACAGACTCACCTGGGGGCCGTTTACTTGCCTTGATGGAGCTCCAGCTGGGGACCCCGCCTGCACCGCCCCAAAGCTCAGACCGCCCTCCTGGCCAGTTGGGGCCTAGCCCATTACAGCTCCACCGTCTCACCCTCAGCTCAGGCCTGTGTCCACAACCCCGGCCCCTCCCCACACAGCTCCTCGAGGATGGGACCAAGGGCTCCCCAGCTGACCTGAGAGGGGGACGCCCACGAGTCCAGTCGACACCGCCTAAACCATGGCCGACCACGCGATGGGCTCCAGGCAGTGTGGCCAGCCTGGGTAACTGAAGATCAGAAGAAGCTGTCCTCAAAGTCCTCACCAATCCCGGGGGGACAGGGTTTGGGGAAGCAGGGCCATGCCCTAAACTCCAGCCTTGTCAGCGGGCGTGTGGTGGCAGCTTCAGCTCAGGGAGCAGGACTCTCCCGGGGTGAGGACGGGGCGCACCCAGCAGAGAGGTCCACCCACCTGCTGCCTGGAAGCCAGTGCCATCCTGTCTCCTGTGACCGTGCGGTCCCCACGCACCCTGCTCACAGGGGCTTGTGTCCCAAGCCCCGGGACACCCCGATATGTCCCTCACCCAGCCCTGAAGGGCTTGGAAGTGGCGTCTGGCTGAGTTCCTATTCTGTTCCATGGGGTCTGGACTTTGCGAATTTCCTGGACACACAGGCAGGCGCACGCTCAGCTCAGCGCAGCGGGCCCGCCCCCTCGCTGCCCCCGGACGCAGCCTGTGGCATCACAGGGCAGAGAACTTCTCTACCCAAGGCCACAGGCAGGGGGGCTTACAGAGGAAAAGCTGGCCCTGGAGTCAGGGACGTCAGAGGACCTGAGGGCTGGCACGAAGCGGTTAACGGAATCACTTCGGCCCCTGAAGTACTGGGAATTCCGCAGAAGTGTTTTCACTTGACCGCTTGGCAAATGCCCACCACCGCCCGCCCGGCCTCCACCTGTTGGCACGTGACCCCGAAGAAGAGGACATTCCAATCACAGGCTGTAAGGACACAGGGACACCAAGGAGAGAGGCCAAAGAAGGAAGCAGCCCTGAGACACCGACCTCAGCCACCCAGCCTCCAGGACTGAGGAAGAATCCAGCTCCTTTAAAGCCGCCTGGTCTGCACTGGGCCTCAGAGGGCAGGCCGGGGGGGGGCCGCGCTGCCCCCCACACAGTGGCAGGTTACCCGTGTCCCCCACAGCCGGAGTCACCCTGTGACCAAAGACGCCCCCCGCCCCGGGGGAGGCTCCGCCGCACACGCCACTGGCCCCAGACGCGGCGTGGGCCACTCACCCCGGGAGCGGTCCGAGCTGCCGCCTCTCCCGGGGACCCTCTGGGGCCACGTCCCCGCCAGTCTCCCCGTTGCTCACAGCAACACGCTGCAGGAACAGTGAGCCACGGGGGTTTCAGAGGGTCCTGCCTCAGACCCAGGGGGAGACTCAGCCGCGGCTCCCAGGGAGGTGGGTGCTCCAGGGGCAGCCCCACACCCAGGACCGCCCCACGGGGGCCCGGCATTTGCCTCCCCCTTGGCTGGGATGCCCCACCCGCACACTTAGCCTTCCCATGAAGACAGGAAGACCGAAAACCCCAGAAACAACACCAGAAGAAGGGAGGCAGTCAAGTGCGGTCCCAGCACCCAGAAATGAGCACCGCCAGCCTGGTTCTGGCATTTTCTGACATAACCATGACGGCCGTGTCCCATGCGCTCAGCTCAACAATGGCCCCCAAACATGCCGTGTCCTCAGCCCCGGAACCTGTGACTACGTCAGCTCACGTGGGGTACGAGTCGGGCTTCTCGAGGAAAACCGAGCCAATAGGATGTGTACACGGCAAGAGTTGATCACCAGGAATTTGCTCACTGGATGATGAGAAGTCCCAAGGTCAGCAAGCTGGAGACCCGGCAGAGAGACGGTGTAAGTCCTGGTCCAAAGGCCAGCAGGTTTGAGACCCAGGAAGGGTGATGTGTCACTTCAGTCTCGGGTCGAAGGCCAGCGGGAACAGGAGTTCCCTCTCCCCAGGGGACGGTGAGCCTCTCTGTTCTATTCAGGCCTCAGCGGATTGGCGGGGGCCACCCACGTTAAGGAGGGCAGCCCGCTGCGCCCAGTCTGCTTCCTGAAGTACTAATCTCATCCAGACACACGCTCACAGATACCCCTGCATTCACGTTTGGCCCGATGTCTGGACACCCCAAAGCCCAGCCAAGCTGGCACATAAAATTAACCATCACCCTGGCGACAGGACTTGACAGACGGCATGAACTTAAGGACCTTGAGATGGGGGGTGTCAGCCTGGGTTAACCGGATGGGCCTAATGTGACCACCAGGGTCCTTATGAGAGGGAGGCAGGAGGGTGAGAGTCAGAGAGGGAGATGTGAGCACGGAAGCAGAGGCAGAGAGAGATCGAGAGAGATCGGGAGATGCTGCACTGCTGGCTTTGAAGATGGCGAGCGGGGCCTCAGCCAGAGATGCGGGCGCCTCTGGAAGCTGGAGGTGCAGGGAACAGATGCTCCCCGGAGCCCCCGGGCGGGACCCAGTTTCGTCACACCTTTAGGACTCTGACACCCCTCCCCCCCCAATTCTAAGGTAATAAATGTGTGTTGTTTTAAAGCACTAGGTTTGTGGTAATTTGTTACAGTGGCCACAGGAAAATAATACACGCAGTCTGGCTTTTTTTCCTCTTAACATAACCCATTTTGTTAGCTGAACAGAATCCCACGATTACGTAGCGATTCTTCAGCCGTTCCTCCAGTGGTGGGCATTTGGGGGGCGCCATCAACAGCCCTGTGGGGGACATCCAGGTTCTCAGTGCCCCCCTTCCTGTCCCGCATCGTTGCCTTTGCATGGATTCCCAGCAGCGGGGTCTCTGCTGCTTTCAAGGCAGTTGCTGTGACGATTTCCAAAAGTCCCAGCCCCACCCTGTCAACCCTGGATGGGGGAGGGGTTCTCGTTCTTGCTCGTTTCAGGGCATCCTGGCCAGCTTTGAAAGGCAGCTTGCTTCAGTCTAGGCTTACCGCAGGGGGTGGAGGCTGTCGTCTCCCCGAGGCCAGAGGCAGGTCCCAAGCCAGTGTCCCCATGGCCTCAGGACCCTGCCAGCTACGCGGTCTCTTCTGCCCCAGTGGTGCCAGCTTCTCGGCAGACGGCCTGGCTGCCCTCCTTCCTGGTCTGAGGGGCTCCCTCTAGGCCTCTGTGCACTCGGTCCCCGGGCAGGAGAGGTGGCTTCTCACAGAACACATGGAGCAGGCCACAGCGGGGGAGGACCTGCCCCCACCCCACCCCAGGCACGTTGCTCCAGCGCGGGTTCCAGCGGAACCGAGAACCCCGCGATCAGAACAGGATAGCGCAGAAAGCCCACCTCTGTGGGCATGAAAGGTCGGAGCCCCGCCGCCACCCCTGGGCCACCCCCGTGCTCCGAGCCTGGAAGAGGCCCAGTCTCCGTCTCAGTCGCCAGTCCAAGACCCATAAGAGCTGCAGGCTGCGTGGCCTTGATCAAGCCCCTGGCCTGCCTGCCTGGGTCTCCCCTCCCGCGCCGTGGAGCGGCCTGGGGTGGCCCTAACACCTCTCTGTGCACCGTCTACCTGACCAAGCTCCCCAAGGCCAGGGGTGGACACTCAGAGGGCAGGCCAGCCAGGAGGGCGTGCGGCCAGCAGCCCCTCACCCCCACCCCTCCCAGCCCGTTCACGGTGACATCTCGGAGACCAGGTCCGAGGCCCCGGCTCCCAGTCCCCGCAGATGGCCTTTGTGCGTCGGAGGTCCACCCTCTCCACCCGGCCTCCTGCACACACCGCAGGCCGCCTCCGCCGGGAGGATGGAGCTGTGCGTGGAGCGCGGGCCCCCTCTGCTGGCGCCTGTGTGCAATGACCAGGGCAGGAATCGGGTGGCCACCTTAACGGGGCTCAGGCCTTGGACCACGGGGCCCAGACGGCAGACCCCCTTCAGCTGAACAGAGCCGCAGACGCGGCCCCCCAAAGCCAGTGCCGACCACGGTCTGCCTCTGCCAAGCGGTCACCGCGAGCAGGGCGTCCCTGAGCTGTCCTGGGGGACGGTGTCCCCGACCGCCGCAGCCGCGAGGGGGCTTCGTTAGACCGTTTTATCGGGAAGGAAACTGAGGCGCAGAGGGGAGACGCGGTGATCCGAGGTGAGGCTTGCTCGGGCGGGGGCCCCTCGCTCCAGAGGCCACGCCCCTCTGGACAGGGAGGGTCTCACGGGCCTCAGGATCATCAGTCCCCCTCCACCCACAGCCCAGGCAGAGAGACTGAGGCGCAGGCCCCGAGTCACCTGCCGGCCCTGTCGGGAGCTCTTCCCTCTGCAGTGTCGTGGTCTGGGGGCTCCTGGGAGGGAGGCGACTGGGGACAGGGAGGAGGAGGAGCTGGGGTGGACTCTGGCAGGCGGGGGGGGCCCAGCACCACCCTCCCGCCCCTAAGACTTCATCCCCAAAGCAGCTGTGGGCGGGGCCGGGAGCCCAGGTGGGGCGGGACAGGTGAGCAAGAGGGTCCCGCTGCAGGCTCGTGGGGTCGCCCCGTGGCCTCCTTTCTGCCGGTTGCTGGGTCTCTCCTGCAACGCACCCCCGGCCCCGCACCCCCATGGTCAGCCGTCCTTCCAGCCATCCCCCTCCTGGTGCTTCCCCAAGCCCTCGCCGATGTGGGCTCTGCGTTCAAGGCCTGACCCCACCACCCGGTGTCCAGGGCCTCCACACCACCAGAGGCCCCCGGCGGCCCAGCACCCCTTCCCTGGCACCCGGGCCTGCCCGACCCCGAGCCCAGCTCAGAGGATTCAGGTCTCAGGCTCCGCCCCGACGGCCCCCCCAGGACGCCAGGTCTGGCGGGCGACCCGCAGGACTCGCTGTGTCCCAGGCAGATGAAGAGCTTCTTTCATCACATCACAGGCGACTCCCCCCCTCTGAGGAGAAGGGCTGGTGGTCTCGGCAAAAATAAACAGCGGGCCGACTGTTTATCTGTCCTGACGGCAAAAGCTGGACCATTTCTGACCACCGTGCCTTCGCTCCTGAGCGGGGCTGCAGCCAGGGCTCCGCATCCGAGACTGAGCTCACCCCCGCCCCTCCCAGACGCCCGGCTCACTGGGGGCATGGGGTCAGCACCCCTGCAGGCCTCCTGACACCCCAGGCCCCCAGCTTCCTGACCTCCACCCACCCCTTGTCCCCCAGGTCCCCCCGACCTCCAACCCCCAGCCCCATAGCCCCTTGCTCCCAGGACCACCCCGTGGCCCCAGGTCTCTGGCCTGGCACTCCAGCCCCGCCTATGCACGTGGGAGGAGACCAGGATGGCCAGCACACCTTCGCCCCCAGGAAATCCTCCACACGGTGATTCACGTGAGCCCATCGACTGCCGAGAGCTCAGGGTCACGGCTACGAGGAGAAAACAAGCCCCTGAGGTTAAGGCAGGTGTCACCTCTCACTCATAGCCTGGGGCGTCCACACGCACGCACACACGCGTGCACACTCACAGGTACAACGGGCATACGCATGCAAACATGCATATTTACACACAGCGTGCACACATTCACACACACGTGGATTCATCTACATCCACACTCAAATGCACACCTACACACGTGTGTGTGCATGCACCCACCTGAACGTAGATACATGGGTGTACTGTATGCACACACACGCTCACGTGCACAGCACACGTACACACACAAATGCAGCCCCACACACTCACACGCAGACACAGCACACACACACACACGTGCACAGAGAGCATCCAGGTTTCCGGTGCTCTGAGAGGCTCAGGGCATCCCAGGGAGGAAGAGAAAGGGCAGAGGAGTGGGTGAGTGGGCCTGGGTCTCTGCAGTGCTGCTTACGGGGGTCCTGAGATGCCCCCGAAGCAGCAAGGCCCCCAGTCAGCACCCAAGGGCCCGTCGGGACAGAGAGGGGTGGCACGTGTGGCCCCAGCTCTGAGTTAGGAAGGGCCTGGAGGCTTCTGCAACACCGCGGAGTGGGGAGCCCTGGAAGAGATGGACACTGCGCCCCCGCACCTGCCCAGACAAGCTCAAGACATGGTTTTGTTTGAGTCCGAGAGTAAAAAGCGCTCTCGGATGTTCTGGCACAGTATTGTGGGATCAAGGTCAGAGCCGCCACAGCAGGCGAGAGCGTGCGGCCTTTGCGGGGAGTGGGGGCCTCGCCCCTGGGGCCGTGGGAAGGCACTGGGCGGGGCTTCTCAGGGGAGAAACAGCGACAGGATGGGGCTCCGCTCACCAGCAGGCTCGGCCCAGGCAAGGCAACCCCGCTTTACGGGACCCCTGTATCTTGGCATCCCATAATACCACACTCTTTTTAAGACCCAAGACCCTGGAAGATGTGCAGGTGTACTGCCATGATTTCAGTGTTTCTAAAAATTCCAGACCTCACCTTTCACATCATGAGGTCAGGATCAATGACTCAAACGCTCGGTTTATGCAAAAAGAAACCCACACCGAGCTTCCCAGAAGTCTAGACCGGCCGCCCTCAGGGGCCAGTCTGCAGGCATGCAGCTGCAGCAGAAAGCGTCTGTGTAGGAGGAGTCCCAGCGAGGTGAAGCTTGTGTTGGATGTGGCAGGGGGAGTGATACATGTATAACTGCCTCAGAAACTCCATGCAGACCACACGAAACCCAAGGAACAAAGAGGAAACTCTCTCTAAACGACAATGATGACTTGCTGCCAGCACGAAAAGGGGAGTCCCTTAAAAACTGAGGGCTTCTCAAGGGCCACAGAACATGGCCTTTCACCTCTCCCCTCATTGCCTCGTTTGCAAGCTGGTGTTGCAAGCATCCCACAAAGGTGGAATCCTGCCCCTGACCCTTTGGATCTGGGATGAAGGATGCAAGTCCAGAGCAGCCTGGGTGATCTGTGCTTTCTCTCTGTCTCTCTCTCTCTCCTCACCCTGCTTCTGCCCTGAGAACAGCTCAGACTGGCCTGTGGAGGAGGCTTAGGTGCCCAGCTTACAACCAGCCAACCCCCAAGGATGGGGGGACACAGCCTGGCCTGCAGGGTCCCCTACCTGATCCACTGCTGACCAGAGAGATGTGAGCAATAGTCAGCACTGATTATTTAAGCTCCACGTGTTGGGGTGGTTTGTTACGCAGCTGTAGCTAACTGATACAGACAGGTTCACTTGGAGACAGAAGGGTCAGAGACAGACATTTGGAGAAACAGCAATCTCCTCACCATTTTCAAAGTATTGAGACACAGAAAGAGCTTTTGTCCAGCTGTTCTTACATGCATTAACTTTTTGTAAAACATACTTTGTTTTAATCCCCACACACTCCCACCGCACACCACAGCTGCTCCAGCCCAAGGGTTTTGTCCTTAAAAAGACCTTAAAAAGTTAAACATGTCCTTAAAAAGTTAAAATCCAGCTCTCCCTTAAGCTCTTGAGTAACACGCAGAAACCTTACCATCATTTTCCTGACTTTAAAATTGCAACCATGGGACTTACCTGGTGGCGCGGTGGTTAAGAATCTGCCTTCTAATGCAGGGGAGGCGGGTTTGATTCCTAGTCGGGAAACTAAGATCCCACATGCCTCAGGGCAACTCTAGAGCCCGCGTACCACAACTAGAGAGAAGCCCACGCACCTCAACAAAGGGCCCACGTACGTGCCTCAGCGAAAGATCCGATGCAGCCAAATAAATAAATATTTTTTCAATAAATAAATAAAATAAAAAATTAAGAAAATAAAATTGCAACCATAATTTTTAAAGGAGGGAGAGTAAGTAAATGCTTGTAAACATTTTAGACATTAATAAGGGAATAAATTGTATTTCCTTTTAAAATATTTCCATATTCTGATGAAACAAACCTCCCCAAGTACTTGCTAAATAACCCTTATAATTCCAATGAATTAAACTGATAAATATAGAAAAATCTTTAAATTCTCTTCAAATTCCGACACTGTTCACACTTAGTAAAGCTATCTGATGTCGTTCAGCTTAAAATTACAAACCTGAATCAATTATTTATAATTTTAAAGTAGAAGCCCAGGGCTAGTCCGTTGCACAATCTAACACACCAAATTCTCTTCAAGATTGCAAGTGCATAAAATACCAAAAAGACATTATTTCTAAGTTTAACAATAAGCTGTGGATAGTTTTGCTTTACTGTCGTCTCTTTGCTGGATTCCTGTTCTCCGAGGGGACAGAGATGGTTACTCACCAGGGAACGATGACTTGCCCACTCCCAAGTGACCTTTCCCATGATCCGAGCGGCCGAGCTTTTTATAGCCGCCATGCAGTGGGCTCCAGCCCTAAAAAGGGTTGGTCTCACAGTCCAAGCCCGTGGGTTTAAATCAAGCCATCACTCAGTGCCCCTAGGGAAGCTGGCCACTCCTGCTCAGACTGGGGCTGGCCTCGTTCCTGGAATCCAGCTGGTCAAGACCAGCAGAGCCCAGCAGAGCTGCGGCCAACCAAGCCTTCACGTGATACAGCCGAGAAAGGAACAGCTGTCGCGGGTCACTGAGTTGCTGGGCGGGGCTCTTCCTGCAGCCGAAGCGACCACCGCACCTGTCTCTGCTCCTCTGGAAACACTGAAGCATCTTCTGAGCCCGAGCGGAGGGCACTGGGCACCATCGTCACGTCCTTCAGCCCCGTCGCACCCTCTCACTCAGCTTGGATTCGCCTCATCTCGCCCCCGGAGGCAGGACCAACCACAGCTCCTACAGGAAATAAAATGGCTCTGGATCCTGCCATCTCGCTTGGCTTCAGGTCCTGCTGACGGTAGCGACCCTGGTGTCTACGGAGAATCCCGTCAGTCACCGGGCAAGGGACTCCTGGGTTTACCGCACCTCACAGGCACTGCGCTTTTTACAAACTGAAGGTTGGTGGCCACCCTGCACCGAGCAAGCCTATCGATGCCATTTTTCCAACAGCATTTGCTCATTTTATGTCTCTGTGTCACATTTTGGTAATCCTCGCAGTGTCTCAAACTTTTTCATTATTATTATATTTGTTATGGTGACCTGTGATCTCTGATGTTACGGTTGTAATTGCTTTGGCACATTTCAGCAATAAAGTATTTGTTTGGTGAAGGTCTGTACTTGTGTTTTTAGACAAAATGCTATTGCGCATTTGGTAGACAACAGTGTAATATAAACATAACTTTTATACGCACTAGGAAACCAAAGACGTCGCATGACCTGCTTTATCGCAACAGTCGCTTTATTGCCGTGGTCTGGAACCGAACCCGTGAGGTCCCTAAGGTGCCCGTGGTGAGTTCCAAAATCACACCTTGCAGCATCTCCCAGATGGGCTCGGCAGCACGTCAGGAAGTCCTGTGGGTCAGGGGGGTGGTTTCTGATTAAAGGTACCTGGCAGAGGCTTTGTTCACCCTTCAGGAACGTCCTAACACGTTAGACTATTAAAGGCTCTGAGAAGTCCTGCAATGAGAAAACCTGTTTACTTGTATTTAACCCTGTATTTTCCCCACCATGTTACATTGCTTTCATGTAAGCCCTGTTGAAGACTGTATTATTTGTTCACAATTATCTGTTTCCCCCCAGTTCCCAAGCACCCCACGGGCAGAGCTTCTCCACCCTCCTGACTTGGGGCCTGGCCACTTGGCTTCAGCTGAGGGAGGCGGAGCGCACGTGCTGTTTGCTGGACTCCGGCCTCTGGCTCCTGCCCTCCGGTTCTCACGGAATGTGACCAAGAAGTAGGCAGCTGTTGTGAGCCTCTGAGGTGCTGAGCGTGTCTGTGCTGCAGCCAAAGCTGACAGATGCAGAAAGCGGTACCTGAATGATGACCGTGACGGCATCGTGACATTGGCTTTGGTGCAGGGAAAACTCATAGGAGGCTGCAAGAGCGGAGACCATGTCACGACGTAGCCAAACAATCCCTGAAACAGAAGCCTGTGATGACTGGGAGGGCAGACCCCACACCCAGTGAGCACGTGGCCCCGGGGAAGAGGCTCAGAGGCAGGTCCTGGGCACTGAGCTGTCCTCAATCGGCTGCGTCTGATCGAAGGTACCACAAGAGGAGGGTCTGTTCACAGAAGGGGGAAAGGGGCATCCAGAAATTCTGGGGTCCAGGATGCAACTTCTTCTCTTGAATAAAAGCAAAAGATTTCAGATTAAGACTCAGCCTGGGGACAAAGACCAGATCGGAGAACGGGGTTCCCACCGTCTGATGGGGTGGAGGTGCTCTTAGCAGGAAACTGTGGTGAAGAGGACACACCTGGAAAAGCCTGTGCCGGTCTCAGCTCTGCTGCACCCGGTTCCACACCACCCCCACGTTCTCTTTCCAGACCCCAGGCCGAGGGGTAGCCTTCACCGGGGCCATGATGATCTCGTGAGAGGTGTGGCGGGCAGGATAATGACCCCCCAAACACGTACACACCCTGATGCCTGGAATCCATGAATACGTGACCTGACATGGCAAAAGGAAGTTTGCAGACAGGATTGGGTGAAGGGTCCTGGGATGGGGGTTATCCTGGGTTGTACAGGTGAGTCCAGTGTCACCACGAGGGTCCCCAGGGACCAGGAGGACCCGAGTCCAAGAGAAGAAATGACAGTGGAGCAGAGTCCAGGGAGGAGAGGACACCGGGCTGCTGGCTGTGAAGATGGAGAACGGGAACATGAGCTGAGGAACGCGGGCGCCTCTAGAAGCTGGAAACGGCAAGAAACGGGTTCTCCCTGGAGCCTCCAGGAGGAGCCCGCCCTGCCCGCACCCTGATTTTAGCCCCATGAGCCTCTCTGGGACATCTGAACACCAGAACTGTAGAATAAATTCAGGTTGTTTTTCGCTGCCTCTTCTGCGACTGTTTTTGTAGGAAGCTGGTAGAAGGGGGAAGGAATGGGGGGCAAAGCCAGTCCTGCATTTCAGCTCCTCCTGATGGAGCCCCGGGGCACGTGCGCTCACATCCCATTTGCCAGAGCTTGTCACGGGGCCACACCTGAAGCCCACGGGCCACTGTCCCCCATCGGGAAGCAGGCGCTCGGATCCCGCCCTCACCCCACCGGTGAGGTCGTGCTCGCAGAGCGGGATCAGGGCCCTCTGCCGAGGAAGCCGTGCCCACCACCCTGGGGGAAGGGGTCCGGACTGTCAGACAAGAGGGCGCAGAGAATGCTGTGCGCTCAGCCCCCAGGTTCCGCGGGGTCCCCAAGGGGCCCTCCTGCACCCACAGCATCAGGACCCCGGGGTGACCCTCTTGCGTGGGTCTCGGGGCCCCATTCCAGATCCAGTGACTCGAGCTCACCTGCCCGTGGAGCCCGGGAACCTCCTCTGTTCAACGGCCTTGAGGGTGAGGCCAGAGGCCCAAGGACATGGGGGCTGCCCTGGCAGGGTCTGGATTCGGGTAGAGGCATATGGGGCCAGAGCACAGGTGACCATCCTCAGGTCCGTGTGCCCTTTGCCAGTGCCATTCCTTAGCCCTCGGGGGCACAGGGGTGGAGGGCTTGGCATCCGTGCTCTTGAAGAGGTCCCCTTGCACGTCGGGGCCGCCACTGTCCCCCTGTGCTCCTTGGTCACCACGTCCCCGCTTCCCTTGAGAGAGGCTGGCACACACAGATGTCGGCACGTCCCACATGGGGCCGTGCCATCACCCTGGGTCCCTCCAAGGTGGGAGGGCATGTGTAGCAGACCGCAGCCCCCCACAGCCGGGCCGACCAGGGGACCCAGCCGAGGAGATGCGTGAGGGGCTTTCACCGCTGGTTCTTGTCTAGGTGGGACCAGCACCCTACAGGGCGTCCACGGCAAATTCTGTCCCTGCCGAGCGCTTCGTAGGTACCAGGAGTGGTGCTGGGGGTCCCCTCTCCAGAGGACCAGCCCCCCTTCGCTGGGGGTGGCACAGGGGACCAAGAGGGGAGCTGGAGCTTCCCACTGTGGGAGCCAACATGGCCCCGTTGCCCAGCTCTGGAGTTTTCTACGGGCATCGAGGTCCCAGAGCCAGGCTCGCAGCAGCAGCACCACCCCAGCACACCTACCGCGACAGTCCGGAACCTCCCCCATCACTGGTTACCCGAGTGAAGAAGCGTCTTGCCAACCCCCGCCCCTACCCCTCACGCGTGACCCCCGACTCAGAACCTTAGCGCACCTGTTTCCTGGAGGCTTAAACAGGACTTTGCTTTCTCACCGTCTGGAGGCTGGAAGTCCGAGACCCAGGCGCTGGCAGGTTGGTGCCCCCGGACTCTCTGAGGGAGAATCTGGTCCAGGCCTCTCCCCAGCTTCTGGTTTGCCGGCAACCTTTGGCGTTCTGTTCCGTGGCTTGTAGATGCATCGCCCGCCCCCTCTCCTCCACGCTCACGTGGCGTCTCCCTGCGTGTGTGTCTGTGCACAGATTTACCCCTTCTTATAAGAACGCTCCTATTGGAGTGGGACGCACCCTGATGGCCTCCTCTTCACTCGGTTACCTCCGTAAAGATCTCATCTCCAAATGCGGCTGAATTCTGAGGTAGGGGAGGCTATGACTCCAGCACATCTTTTGGGGGGACACGATTCCACCACTACACTTAGTGAACAGTTCTCCGTAAAGACCCTCTCACCCCCTCCCCCACCCCCGTTTCCTGGTTGCCGTAGAGAACGGAGCTTCCCGGGGGCCGTCCTGGACTCTAACGCTCCCGCCCCCCAGAGCCACCCCATCAGGACCACACAAGCGAGTGCTGGCACCTCCTCCTCCCACGCTCCAAGGGGCCGCCCGACAGCCTCTGACGCCGTGGACTCCGGAGGCGCGGGAGAACACCCACACGGGCAGCCTCACACCCCACGCGCCTAGCCCAGCACCCGCAGCGTCCACGCCCACGCGGTCCCCCGTCCTGTGCATCCGCTGGCCCTGCGATACCCACCCCGAGATCATGGGGGAGGGGCTCCAGGGGAGAGGGGTGTCCTGCAAGGCTCCTGCCTCAGATGAGATCTCTGGGTGGCAAGGGGAGGGGAGGGGCCTGTGCTCCTCTAGGGGTCAAGGGTCTGCCTCTGCTGTCAGAGGACTAGGGACCCTCGGGCCCAGAGCCTCGGGCGCCCCCACCGCGTGTCCCCAGCCGGGTTCTCGGGGCCCTGCTCCTCTGCTATCTGTCACAACCCCACCCATGTCACCGGAGACCCTCAGAGGCCAAGCACCCAGCCGCCCTTGCAGCCCTGCCACCACCGTTACACCCTGGGCCTGCTTTCAGCGGAGTCTGCCCGCATTTCAAGGGAACTTGGTAAGACGGCGTCCCTCCCCGTCCACTGCCCTGTCATCCATCAGCCACCCAAACCCACAGCCTTCTCTCGCCGAGGCTTTCAGCACAGGACCCAGAGGCTGTCCTGCCACAGTCACAGCACAGTCACCCATCGACGCTGTTACCCTCGCTCAAGTCCCTGCCACGGTCACTGCACGCCCGGCCTCTCACCTTCCACACGCACCTCCGCCCCCACTGAGAGCCTGAGCCCCACCAGGGCCCCAGACCCCCGAGAGATCAGCTCCAAAACGTCTTCCTGACGGTCTGCCTTCCAGGGCCACCTGGGTCTGGGCCCTGCAGAAAACACAGCCTAACGGGGAGGCTTTGGGGCTGCTATCTAACCAGGCAGCAGCGGGGAGGGAAGTGGAGGCGGGTGGCCACCAGGTCAGGCCCCCAGGGCACAGCGGCCTGTGCCCGGGGCCTTCCCTCCTGCAGCGAAGGAGAGGTGGCCGTCCACTGTGTCGGCTCCCCAGCCCTCAGGCTGCTCCCTTCTGCAGACCCTGGGCGCAGCCCTGTGGCAGGGGCAGCGGCGGCAGGATGCCCTCGGGGCCGGCAGGTATCCCAGCTCACCCCTCCGCGGGCTGGGGAGAGAGCAGGTGTGGCTGGAGCTTCCGCGTGGAGTGTGGGGATATCTGAAGCAGCAGGTGCAGAACCCAGAGGCCGGCGCCCAGGCTTGCCCGGGGGGACACGCTGACAGGGTCACCGCTGACCATCCAGCCGGGGCTCGACGGGGAGGCCCGAACCCCGTTGGTCAGCACCGGACAGCAGCTCAGGTGATGTGCAGGCAGGGGAGTGAAGTAAGAGGCATTAAGAGGAGGAAAGAAAGCCAAGTGCTGCCAGGGGCATATGATCCAGCGCCGGAACGTCCACCAGCATCAGTTAAAGGCTGTTCTAAGCCACGGGAAAAGTCAGCCACGTGACCTAGTCAGAATTAATGCAGAGGAGCCCGCGGCTCTCTTACAGGCAAACAACGCACCCGAAGCTACAATGGAAGAAAATGTCTGTGTAAAATAGCAACTGGTAAAAAAGATTAAGTAGCTCGGGGTGACTCAGAAATGTGCAAGATCCAGATGAAACTGGCCAGCCTTCCTGAGCTAATCAGTACATTTAATTAAAAAATCCCCCTAAAACAGATAAACAACAAGGACCCACTGCATAACACAGGGAACTATATTTAATATCTTGTAATAACCTATAATGGAAAAGAATCTGGAAAAGAACAGATACATATATGTGTCTAACTGAATCACTTTGCTGTTCACCTGAAACTGACCCAACATTGTAAATCAACTACAGTTGTATTAGAAAAAATTTTACTCCACCTAAAATATGCCATGCAGCTTATTATTGGAACCAATCAGATTTTAAAGTCCACACAGGGGACTTCCTTGGTGGCGCAGTGGTTAAGAATCCGCCTGACATGGGCTTCCCTGGTGGCGCAGTGGTCGAGAATCCGCCTGCCGATGCAGGAGACACGGGTTCATGCCCTGGTCCAGGAAGATCCCACATGCCGCGGAGCAGCTGGGCCCGTGAGCCATGGCCGCTGAGCCTGCGCGTCCGGAGCCTGTGCTCCTCAATGGGAGGGGCCACAAGAGTGAGAGGCCCGCGTACCACAAAAAAAAAAAGAATCCGCCTGACAACGCAGGGGACACGGATTCGAGCCCTGGTCCGGGAAGATCCCACGTGCTGCACAGCAACTAAGTCCGTGCGCCACAACTACTGAAGCCCACGCGCCTAGAGCCCGAGCTCCGCAACGAGAGAAGCCACCGCGATGAGAAGCCCGCGCACCACAACAAGAGTAGCCCCCACTCGCCGCAACTAGGGAAAACCCGCACGCAGCAACAAAGACCCAACGCAGCCAAAAATAAATAAATAAATTTTTTTAAATAAACAAAATAAAGTCCACACGGAAAGGAAAGCATGAAAGAATGCCTAAATCTGGCCCAGTGGCTGGTCTTGTGAGCTCTCAACGGTTTATGCACATTTTAATGGTTGGAAAATATCAAAAGAAGAGTAGTCGTTTGTGACACAGGGAAGTAATGAGATGTAGGTGTCAGTGTCCATAACTGCAGCTTCACTGGCACACAGCCGGTCCACCTGCTGACCTTCGTGGCCACCTCTGTGCCCCGATGGCAGAGCTGGCTTGTGGCAACAGAGACCTGACCCGTGAATGGTAAATTCCTCACTCTCGGGGCCAGCCCTGCTCTGGAGAACCACGCAGCCAGACTTGGCCCCAGCTCCCCAGGGGTCCCTGAGTCCTGCCGCGTGCCAGGCTGTGCCAGGCTCCGGGAAGATGGGGGTCTGGGGTTGGGGGGGGGGTCCCTGCCCTGGTGAGCTGACCTTCCAGCCAGCGAGATAGACAGTAAAACATGTGACGGGGTGGGTTCTGGATGGGGCAGCCAGGCAGGCTCTCTGGGAGGAGAACCCTAACAGACTCAGAGTGGCACAAGCGAGCCACACCAGCGTCTGGAGGGCGGGTGCTTTGGGAGACGGGAGAGGCAGGTGCAAAGGCCCCGGGGCAGGAATGCCCCTGGAGAGCGGTGCAGTCAGAGAGGGGACCCAGGGCTCACCAGACACCACGGTCACCCCCGCACAGGGCTGTTCTGTGGCAGGAGGGGCGTGTAAGACACAAGAGGCAGCACAGAGCTGGACCCATAATTGGAGCTGCTGAGGAGTAGGACCTGCAGTTGGCCGAGGAGGTGCAAACCTGGAGAATTTGGACTTTGTGTTGACAAAGACTGTCCTCTTGACCGAGCCTCAGATGACCTCCCGGGGCCCCGTCCTCCACTAGACCTTGTCCTTGGGCCCTGCCTTCTGCCTGCCCAGCCCAGTGGTAGCCAGAATCCCCCCTGAATCAGTTAGGGGAGAGTGCCCCCAGCCCTGAGACCTGATCAGTGTCCATATCCAATCAAATTCCTTCTCCCCGACCCTCACATCCCCCGCCCTGGCCTCCCTTCAGCAAGAATCTTCCTCCCCTTAATGTCCGCTCTTCTAATTTTCCACCCCCTCCCCAGTCCTGCTCTTTGGCTTTAACTCGCCTCGTCCTGTTGTATGCGGACGGGAGCCTGACCCCTCTCCCCTGCTGCTGCAGTCCTGAGTGAAGACCTCCTTACCATCTGAACAAGAGCCAGAGTGATACCTTCTCTGACGGTGACCACCCGCCCCGGTCTCACCCGGCCCCGGCCAGATCCCCAGCTCTTCCTGACCGTCCTGAGACTCGGGGCGCCCCTGTTCAACGAGCCGCAGTGCGTCTGATCACGGCGCCGACTCCATGAGGGCACCCAGCGCCCCCACCAGGAGGGCAGCTCGGCCCGACTTCATTAATCTAACGCTCGCTCACGTGTCAAGGTGCACAGCGATTTCTGTAAAAATGATCTGGCTGCTAATTAGGCTGTTTATAACTTGTTTCCCTGGTCGCTAATGATAATTAACATGCAAATTAGCTCAGGGAGGGAAGGCTCAGGCGCCCCCAGTTCATTACCACGTTAATTACTGTTTGCATACTTAAGCATCACAGATATAAATGGTGGCATTTAGTGTAATGGACAAGACGATAATTATACCGACATTTTGAAAAGTCATTTTGCTGTGTTATTTCTCTGCGTGATTAGTTTCCAGAGCCTGGTTGATAAACTTCGTTAGTTCAAACCAATACAGGCTCCTGACACAAACCGGCCAGCGGGCGCCGCCCATTAATCTCCCCCCATCCCCTGATGGCTACAAAGTTTCGGAGGAAGGAAAAAGGTAAAGGAGAAAGTCGGGCAGCTTTGGGGGAAGGAGAACTTCCCGAACTTCTTGCTGTTAAGCAGCTGGTTCCTTGGAATCTGCTCTCACAGCCACGGCAGCTGGTAACTGTTTCAGGTACTGAATTTGGGGAGACCTGTGACTCGAGGCCAGCCTCCTCTCAGGGAGCCGGGCCAGGCCTCACTCCTTCCTTTCTTCCTACCCTCCCTCCTTCTCTCCTTCTTTCGGCCCCCCCTTCCCTCCCACCTGTCAGGTAGGTGCCTGCTGGGCAGTGGCAGCCCTGTCCTGCTGGAGCCAACATTCCAACAACAAAATTCAATAACAGACAAGTGGGCGATGCTGGGCGGTGAAGCAGGCGAGGGGGCAGAGGGGACACGCGAGCTGTTTTAGACGAAAGGGGGTCAGAGGAGGAAGTGAGGCAGGACGTGGGGCGGCAGAGGGGCAGGCAGTGCAAAGGCCCTGGGGCAGGAACCGACTTGTCAGGGTACGGGGTGGGGCGGGCACAGCAACGGGGCCAGTGTGGCTTGGCCGAACGACCAGGGTGCTGGGCGGGGCAGGTCCCAGGGGCAGGAGCTGTTGGTTTAGGGGAGCCCCAGAAGCCTCCCTGATAAAAAAGAGGGGCCTTCTGCATCAGCCTAGGACCTCAACATCGCACACCTGCTCCTTCTAAAACGAGAGCTTCACCCACAATGGTGGCCCTAAGGCGGAGGCGCCCTTGGCAAAGCCACGGCCGCTGTAATTGAGATTAAGAGACAGGTGGGCGATGGGCGAGGAGAGAGGCGGGGGCGCGCCTCCCCTGCTACATTATTGATGGAGGGATGACGATCGGGACGGGCGTGGTCCCCGCGCCAGCCTGAGGGCTGCTGGGCCGGCAGGAGGCTCGGGGCGAGGCCAGCAGAGGAGGGGTCCACGCCATGGGTTGGGTCAGCAGAGAGGGGGAGGGGCCCGAGAGGAGGGGTCTCCCCGCCCCAGGCTCCCGGCTCCAGACTCCAGCGGACCGTGCGGCCTGCGATTCCTGCCGATCTGGCAGGAGGGATGAGAAGCTGAAATTTCATCTGGTGACAAACAAGCCCCGGCCCACCCCGGGCCCCTGGATCCCGCCGCTGTCCCCGTGGCGGCGGGATCGGAGCGTTCTGGGGCGTCCGACCACTGCTGCACAGGTAAACCTCCCAGGCTGAGGGAGGGGCTGCTCTGAGCCGGGGGGCTGGGGGCAGGCTGTCCTGCGCCCTGGCAGCCGGGGGGCCCTGGGTGGCTCACACACGCCGGGAGAGAGAGCACCCCGGGGAGCACAGGAGGCGGGGGGTCGCCGAGCCCAGAGAAATGAGCAGAGCGGCTCCTGGGGAGAGAGGAGAGCACCCCTGAGAGCCCCAGGTCAGCTTTGGGGGGGTTGGGTGCAGTCACAGGCTGTTGCTAAGAGCTCCCCTTTCCAAAGGGAGAAGCAGGGAGCCTGACTTCCTGGCTGGTGCCTGGGGAGGAGGGGGCAGGCATGTTGGAGGCCAGTAGGCTGGGGGGGGTCCCAGGAGAGCTCCCAGGGAGACAGGAGGGGCTACATGGACCCTCCCCTCCCTCGTGTGCGGGGTGGACAAGACCAGCTCGCCTCCAGGGTCGGGCCAAGGCCCCTGCTTGGAGCCTCGGCCATGGAGGCAGCTCACCGGCTTCAGGACGCCCAGCCTCTCCGCCCCCGGCCAAGGAGCAGCAGCCTCCGAGCCACTGGTCCTCCCGGGGCCACGGCGGAGTCTGCGGGCAGGGCCACAGCAGGAGTGGGACCAGACCTAGCGCCCACTTCCCGCTTCCTGGGCCCAGCACTGGGATCAGGCCTGGCCTTGGGGAGGCAGGTGCAAAGGCAGGGAACGGGCCAGGGTGAGTAAACACACCTGCTTTTGTGGAGGTGATGGGTAAACTGATGCCCTCCCGTCCCTCTCAGAGGACCCCCGGGCGAGGGGCTCGTGAAGATTCAGAATGAGCTCCCCACAGGGCCGGGGAGCTGGTCCCCGGGCGAGCGACCCCGCTGCTCCGTGTCTTTCCAAAAAAAGGGCCCAGGAGCGCCCGGCACACCCCACCTCGAAGGAGGTAAGAGCCACACAGTGCAAGGTCAGCCTCAAGGCCGCCACCAACCGTCCACTTTCATGAACTGCTTCTATTTCCGACTCCTTTGCCGTTCTCCTGCTCACACTGAAGACGGTTCTGGAAGCGGGGGCTCGGCGCTCTCTCCAGCTGGCGGGCCTTTATCCCAGTCAGGGGTGTGACTAGGACGGTCTCTGCAAAAGGGGCCGTGTGCTCCTACTGGGACTGACGCGGGCACCCACGTCCCTTGGGGCGGCCATTTCATGGCCATCTCCGGGAGCGTAGGGAGCCCCTGCCGGGGACTGGGCGGCGCCCCTAAACCCCCCCGGGTCTGACCGCACACACTGGGGCGGCCTCGTGGGGGGCGGTAGCGGCGCTCGGAGGCCGTCAGCTCAGGGCTGCTTCTTGCTCCGTTCCTGGCTCCGCGGGGCATCCATCCAAGCATGTTCAGTTGCAGCCTTAACGCTTCCATCACGGTGACACCCCATGTGCCCCTAAGACTGTGGATGAGTCACAAACTCCCCACAGAGATGTGGCCTGTCAAGCTTTCGAGGGGCACCGCAGTGGGAAGGGCAAGTGCACCGAGTCACCTGCATCTGGACCCGGTCAGAAATGGCGGGCAGCCCACCGTAACGGAGGGAAAGCGGCCGCCCTTTGGATTCGGTTGTCGCACCACGGCCTGAAGCAACACACATCTGCACACAGGCTACCTGCGCCTGGTCCAGCATCCTAAAGCTGCCCTGGGGTTACCTGTATCCAGGTGTGCTGCTTCCGGGTAGGGGCCGCGATCACAGCTTCTGGCCCACCGAGGCCACTGCGCTCATCCGGCCAGTGCCCGAGGATCCACGGGCACCATGTGCCAGGGCAGAGGCTCGGGGGAGCAGTCAAGCTACTGTGATAGCGCCGTCAGCACGTCAGGCAGGACCGCCGCCTCCACGCCCAGGCCCTTCCCACAGCCCTGTGACAGCCCAGCTCCATTACCGCTCTTGCCTAATTAGGGTAATAAAATGAAAGTAATCCAAACCGTGGGAGATCTCTCACCGCTCAGCTCGGGTATTGTGCCTTTGTGAATGTCAAGGAGCTAAATAACGGGCCAGGAGCTGGACCCGGGGGCCAGGCCCTGCCGACCACACCTGCCTGACCCTTGCAGACATTGAGCCCAGACTCTGACTGTGCCCGTGGAGCCCTCCCTAAAGGGCTGGTGGGCCACACCCCAGCGGCCAGGACCCCGGGGAGGACATCAGAGGCAGCACCCCTCCCCTGCCCCTGCCCGCCCCGCCCCACAGCATCCAGTGCCCTAGCGGGCACTCCACCTGGTTCCCTGAGCCCCACAGAGGAGCGGGGTTCCCCGGCATCTGGGAACCTTGGCATCTTGAATTGGGAGGGGCCCTAGCCCCAAACAGGACCACGTCTCCAGGGACGTGCAACTCGGCGACCTGCCCAGGGGCCCCTGCCAGGGCCGGGCTCGGCGTCTGGGACCCCAGGGCCCCAGCAGCCGTGCCCCCCTCTTCACACTTACCCTCCTTGCTGCTGGGAGGGGGGGGTCCTAAAGTATCACCCCCTCCGCGTGCTGCCGGCCCTGCTACACTGCAGTCCCGGTGACCCTGGGCCAGCAGGTGCATGTCACAGCCCCTTAGGGCCACCTGCTGGGCCTCATCTCAAGAAGGGACAGGCCCTCTGCCCAGGAGCGGTGCCCAGGCCATTGGGAGTGGGGGTGGCTGGGTGTGCACACAGGGCTCTGGTCCGTCTGCCCAGCTGGGAGTAGCCTGTGTGGAGGGAGACCCAGGGCCAGTAGGAAGACCTACAGGAACCCAGGGGGACGGGGCGACCTGGGGACCGGCTTCCTAGGAAGCAGCCTGCAGGAGGGGCACCAGCCCCTAGAAAGGGGCCCTGAACCAGCCAGACAGTTCTGGGGATGGCAGGGGCCCAGGGCTCCTGCACCTCCCCGGAGCTCCTTCCTCGCCTGCGAGGGTGATAGATGCGTGTGCGGCTAGCCCCAGACTGCGGGCAGCTGCTGCCCGGCGCCCAGGGGCCCCAGAGCCCCTACCCTCCTCCCCAGACTAGGGGCTCAGGCTGCCCAGAGCCTGGTCCTGGGGTGGCGTCTCTCCCCGCCCCTCCCTATGCTCTGGTGGGGCAGACGGGTAGGGGGCAGGGTCGGCGGGGCGCAGGGGGCCTGGGGGACGGGGCGGGGTCCGAGGCGGGGGCGCGCCTGGCCGCTGGGGGCGCCGCTGAGACGCCGAGCCGCCGGGGTGTTGCCGGTGTCCCGGGAAACGGACCCGCCCTCCGGACGCGGGCGCAGCGGCGGTGGGCGCCTCTGGGAGCCCTGCCGCGCGGACCCTCGGGCAGAGCCGCGTCCACAGCCCCTCCGCCCGGCCGCCGGCAGGTGTGGTGGCTCGAGCCTTTCCCTCCCCCGCGCGCCCCGCACGGCCTCGGAGCACAGGCGAGTGTGAGCGCGTTTGCACATTGGGGGGCGCCTGTGTGCGCACCTGTGTGTGAGCGTGTGCGCGTGTGTGTGTCAGTGTGTGTCGGAGAGCATACGCCGGGTGGGGGGCTTGTTTGCAGGCACTTTGGGATCCAGGAGAGAAAGGGCCACGGGCAATTCGTTCTTCGGGTCAGAAGGTTTGGGGACGGGCAGGCACGAGACAGGGCTGGTCCCGGAGCTGTGACCTCAAGACCTGACCCTCCGGCCTGGGCCATCGTGGCTCTCCACTGCCACCCAAGAGCCGGCCAGGCGCCCCTCACCACCCCAGCACCCGCCGCCCCCCGGCATTGCCCCCGTGCGGGAGGTGGGCACGGCTGTGGTCCTGAGGTTGGGTGAACGATAGAAACTTAGAGCTCCGAGAAGGCGTTGAGAAGGCCTGTGGGAGCCGGACTGATGGAAGGGGGTCCGCCTTCCTGAGGGGCTGTGTGCAGGGAGGGGCATCGGGTGGAGTGAGGGCCACCCAACACCTCCCCGCACAGATCCCCCGGGGTCAGATGTCCACAGAGGGCCCATTGCTGAGCAGGCCCATTCTGCAGAAGAGGAAGCTGAGGCCTCAAGGCAAAGAGCCGGCTGGGGGTCTGGCTTGGGAGGCGTGCCCCAGCGCCATGGAGACGCCTGCAAGGCAGGCACCCCCAATGCCCCTTAATAGTTGAATTCACCCTGCCTTCCCTCGGGGGCTCTGTGCCGACCCTGGGGTCTCCATGGGGAGGGGCAGGAGGCCTCTCTGGAGCAGGGCTGGGGGGCCGTAGGGCAGGTGGGCTGCCGGCCACCCACGCACTGACCACGCTCCCCCCTCCAGGTGCTGTGAGGACCGCACGTGGGCCCATCTGCGGCGTGGGCGTGATGTCAGCCCAGGAGCTCGCAGCCTGCCTCTGCTGGCAGGGGGGCCGGCACCTGGCCCTGGGGGAGGCGCCGCTGGCCACCGCCTTCTACCTGGCTGCCTTCAGCTGCCACGCCCCCTCGGCCGTGCGGAGCGTCCGAGCCGCCCTGGCCGGGGCCCAGGGGTCCCCCGTGCTGGCCACGCTGGAGGCCTGGTGCCGAGGTGACAGCCGGATCCCGGCCATCCACTGGGACGGCATGGCGGTGGTCTCTCTGACGGGGACCCTGGCCTGCGCCTTCCTGGCCACCCTGTGCCCCGACCACCCAGCCGCAGCCCTGCACTCCCTGGCGGGCCTGCTGGCCCACGGGCACCACGGGGAGGTGGTGGAGCGCTGCGGGGCCCTGCTGGACGCCCACTCCCAGCAGAGTCTGGAGCTGCGGCTGACCCGTGCCCTGGCCTGGGTCCTGTCCAGGACACGGGTGGACGCCGGGGTGGCCGACTACCTCCAAGCCTTTGCAGCCAGCGCCGACCGGATGGTGGCCTTCGTTCACACCCACCAGCAGCCCTACCTCCCCACTCTGGTCAGCACCCTCCAGGACTACATCTTGGGATGCCAGGAGGCTGGGGACGGTGCCAGCCAGCAGGAGACCGACTGCCGGAGACTCCTGGCAGCCCTGGACCCTGTGGGCACCTGGAGCAACACCCCGTCACCCGAAGCCCTGCTCCAAGGTGGCAGGTATGAGGACTGCCAGGCGGCCTGCAGCCGGGCCCTGGAAGCCGCCTCAGCGGGCAGCAGACCCCAAGGTAGGCGTGCCCTCCACACCCCCTAAGGGTCGGGGCAAAGGTTGCTCTCACCATCGCTTCACTGCGTGGTTAAGTCCTGCTTACGGCGGGGGTGGGAGTTGTGCTGGGGCTGGGGACACCACAGTAACGAAACAGAAAGACGCCTGACCTTATGTGGCACCAAGAAAAGCAGCAAAACGAAATCTGTGCTTTGAAAAATGGACTATGAGAGGTGCTGCTCTAGCCTGATGGTCAGGGAAGGCTTCTTGGAGGAGGTGTCGTTTGAGCTGAGACTGAAGGATTCCAGGCAGCAGAAACAGAATGTGAGAAAGTACGTGGGGTTCCTTGCCGCTGAATGGAGCCAGAATGGCTGGCGGGGGGTCGGCGATGGGGGAGAGGGAGCCGGGAGATGCTAAAGACAGTAGCGGTGGCTAAGCCCTCCTGGCCTTGAAAGACTGGATTTTATCCTCAGGGCAGCAAGAAGCCATGGGAGGGTTTTAAACGGTGGAGTGAGGTGCTCTGATTTGCATTTTTAAAGTTTCCTCTGGCTGCTGCGCGCAGGATGTGCCACAGGGGCCAGACTGAGAACAGAACCTGCTGGAGGCTGGGACGCGGTCCAGGTCTGAGTTATCACTGAGACAGAAACGACAAGACTGTGGCCAGATGTAATGATGGGGAGAGGACGGGGGCCTAGAGGAGGATCAGCAATGATTTCAAGAGTTCGCCTTCAGCAACTGGATTGCAGAGGCCGGGGAGGAGCGGACGGGAAAGGGGGCATCAGGGGCTAGAGACACCCCCAGTCTGAGATGCTGCTCCTGCCAGGCCCCTTCTCTGGGTCCTGCTTCACGGCGGGGGCGGGGGCAGTGGGGCGTGTGATTGGGAGCCCGCCGGAGCCACCCGCCAGCCTGCAGCCACACTCCCTGCTCCCTGTGCGCAGGTGGAGGTGGTGGCCACACCCACTTCTGAGGGTTGCTGTGCAGATTCAGTGAAATTGTGTATCAAGCCCTGAAAATGTTGTCACCCGCTAAGCGCTCCCCAAAAGTGTCCCTTGAGCCCATCAAGTGGATGTGTCATTAGGCAGCTGGACACATGAGCCAGCTCCCGAGATGAGTGGGGGCTTGGTCTGAAGAAGGTGTTTGCGGATCATCCACACAAGGAAGGGGTTTAAAGTCAAGGTCTAGATCAGGAGGGAGCATGGGAGAGAGTGGGGGAGCCGGACACCTGGAGGTGGGGGGCCAGGGGCCCTGCCATTCACTCCGTGGGCGGACCCGTTGTGCGGGCTTGGTACGCACTTTCATCGCATCTACACAGCAACCCTCGGATGAGGGTGCAGGCTCGCCCCACGTGCCCGTGGGGCCACCAGGGGCACACAGGTGTTCACAGAAGCTGGAATTTGACCCCCGGGCGCTCCTAACTGCCCACCGCACTGCTCTCCACCAAAAGAGGACCCAGCAAAGGGGACAGGAGGACAGGAAGCAGGCGGAAACCAGGAGCCTGCAGGGCAGTGACAGAGGGTGCTTGCCAGATAAAGAGCTGCACCCAGCTCAGAGCTGCACCCAGCTCAGAGCTGCCTCTGCAGAGTCCACGTGGAGGGCGAGGCTGTTGGTGACCCCAGGGTGAGAGGGAGGCCAGACAGAACTGAAAACTGAGCGGGCCAATTTCTTTCTGGAAATATGCCAGACCAGATACGCTGAAACCCTCCTGCTATAAATTACCTAGAAACGCTCGAGTCACAGAGAATCCCAAGTAGGAAAGAGACCCTTGGTGCCCAAAGCACAAACATGCAGCGGCCTGTGCGCTGGGGGCGTTCAGCAACCCCTGGGTGGAGGGGGTCTTCCACTTTAATGGCCAGATAAGCCCCTGCAGAAATCCAGAATCCCCAAAGGGCTGCAGCCTTGAGGAACAGTGTTCTAGAAAAACTCGGCTCCCCACTCCCACCCCCAGAGACTGCAGGAGGCTTGTCTGTTCCACCTGGGCCCTGAAGCGGACAGGGTAGCCTTCACTATGGATCGCTGCATTCATTAGGACAAAGTCACTTATGTCACTGGGAGTCACCTTATCATCCCCACCCACACGAGCATGGCTTACCATGTGAACAAATAAATTCTCCTGTAACAAACGTTTTACAAATGTAGATTCCTATTACAAATGCATTCTAATCTCCAGGTTACTTATCCAAAGTCCTTGGAAACATCGAATAAAACCTCCCATATTTGGGAATATGCTCAGCCCTTCTTAGTACGTGGCCATACAAGGACACTCGGTGGTGTATAAGGACGAGATGCAGAACAAGAGTAGCTTTAACCCACGTCCCCCAGGGGCCTCAGTTCCTTGACTGCTTATCCTCTGAAAGTCCCCAGGGCACATCTCCAGTTCGTTCAAGGTTCCTCATTAAGAGCTACTGGGGTAGGTGAGAGACAGAGCCATGGTTGTAGCTCCACCCAGCATGGAAACAGAGTTCACTTGGCCTTGAGATTTGCTGGGATCAGCAGAAAATAGTGCAAGTGATGCTGTGTGGTTCTGGAGGCCAAGCCCCACCTCCATCCTCTTGCAACATTCCCAGCGCTCTGCAAAGATGCTAACTAGTGAACCACGAGGGCACACACAGATAGGGAGGCTCAGCCCACGGCCAACACCAGGGCCCCAGACATGTGAGTGAGGCCACCTTACACCCTCCTGCCCAGTCGAGCCACCAGGTGGCCGCAGCCACAGGAGTGACCCCCGGTAAGACCAACAGAAGAAGTGCCATCTCAGCCCAGATTGAAGAAGCACCGCAGACAAATAGAAATGGTTGTTGTTTTAAGTCACTACGTTTTGTGGTAGCTTGTCACACAGCAATAGTAGCTGATACAACTGCATACTGAGTCAAAGCCTTGGTTTTTGATGCATCCTTTAGCCAAAACTGAGTTAAATAATACAAGACTTATAGTTTTATGTTTCTGTAATAACACAATTTACTACATTCATTAATGGAAGAAAGAAGAATATATTATCATCGCAATAAATTAGGGAAAAGTATTTTATAATATTTAACATCTCCAAAATGTAAACAACCAGGAACAGAAGAAAGCTTACTTAATTGCAAAAGATAAAATCTATCAAAACCTACCAAAATATCACACTTAATGTGATCTTTTAGAATCAAGAACACGGAGGCTGCCGACTCCCGCGTTTATCCATAATTGCTCTGGAGATGCTAGCCGAGGCAACGAGGGAAAAAAATGTAAGACTAGAAAGGAAGCGATAAAGCAACCATTGTTTCAGACTATGTAATTAGCTATGTAGAAACCCCAACAGAAACAACAAAAATGTATTAGATATAGGAATAGAATTTAACAGGAGATACAAAAAGTATTTATGTTTATAGGCACCAGCAACAAATAGAAACTTTATGGGTTTTTTTGTTTGTTTTTGTTTGTTTCTTTAGATTTATTTATTTTTTTAACATCTTTATTGGAGTATAATTGCTTTACAATGGTGTGTTAGTTTCTGCTTTATAACAAAGTGAATCAGTTATACATATACATATATCCCCATACCCACTCCCTCTTGCGTCTCCCTCCCACCCTCCCTATCCCACCCCTCTAGGTGGTCACAGAGCACCGAGCTGATCTCCCTGTGCTATGCGGCTGCTTCCCACTAGCTATCTGTTTTACGTTTGGTAGTGTATATATGTCCACGCCACTCTCTCACTTCGTCCCAGTTTACCCTTCCCCCTCCCCGCGTCCTCAAGTCCATGCTCTACTTCTGCGTCTTTATTCCTGTCCTGCCCCTAGGTTCTTCAGAACCTTTTTTTTTTTTTAAGTTTCCATATGTATGTGTTAGCAAACCTTATGGTTTTAAAATACACCATTTACTGTAGCAAAAGAAAATAATTTCTTTCAATGAGTCATATGACTTAATGGAGAACACTATAAAACGGCGAGGGAGAGGGAGAGGGGAGAAGATGGAGAAGAAAGTGGTGGTATAAGGATCTTCCCTACCAGTTAATACAAAGCTATGTTAATCAATACAGAAGGATACTGACTTAAGGGACAGATAGATAGACTAATAAAACCAATAGAGAGGTTAGAAATAGACCTATAGTTGTCTGGAACTTAATATGTGACAGTGTGCATTGCAAATCTATGGGGAAGAGAGGACCATTATCCAATGCATGGTGCTGATTCTCTACCTCAAACCATGCCAAAAAAAGTAAATTCCAGGTGAATCATGTGACTAGCTAAGTTTTACAGTTTCTAAGAGAAAATATGAGAGAACATCTTAAGACTTCTGTGTACAGCTGGGCTTCTTAAGATACAAAAAAAGTGGAAACAGTAAAGCAAAATTTGATACATTTGATTAAATTGAAAATTTTAAACTTCTGTTTTGCCCATAACTATAGAAAGTGAGAGGAGACTCCACAACAGAAGAAGATATTTGCAAAATATTCAGTGGGCAGAAGATGAGTACGCAGAATATTTGAAGAATTCCTGCGCGTCAATAAGGGAAAATCCAGTACAAGAACTGGCAAACGCGCTTCCCAAAAGAGACAACGCAGATGGCTAATAAACGTGCAGAAAATATTCAACATCAGAGTAATGATACAAATGCAAATTAAAACAATGAGACACCACTTTCTACCCGCCAGATTGGCAAGCAAGGTTTTTTAAATAAATGAGCCTTTTACCAGCAATCAGGAAAATGAAAATTGAAACAACAGTGGGGTAGCATTATAGCATTTTATATTCCCCCACCGCCAGATTTTCAAAATTTTTAATTCTAACAATAAAAGATTCTGGCTTTCAATAATGGTGAAGTCGCTGGACTAAATTGTGTTTCCCACATATAATTATAAAATTGGGGCATAATATAAAATGCAAATATCTGGCAACCGAACAGTGACCAAATGCGGGGAGAAACTGGAGACAGACCCCTAAAAGATGAAGACTCTATACAACAAAAGCTTGCAGCTTTTTGCCTCCTCAAGCCATGTTTTGTAAATGTAGGACAGAAAGTTGCCATTTTACTGGCTTGAGATATCATATGACAGAAATTGGGGATGAGAAAAGTGACTGTAAAGTTAGAAGGGAAATCCTGAAAAAGAGAGAGCCACATTCAAGGGGGAAGGGAGGTAAGACCCCAAATCTGTGTATTAAAGGCACTTAAATCCTCAGCTGACCACTGAACTATACACACATGGGAGAGACTGGGTAGCCTAAAAAAGCAACAACTGGAAGCTGCAAGAACTAAATGGAGGTTTCAGCTGCTGTCCGATAAAGAAGACAGAGAATTTGGAGTTTGATCCTAGCCAATTTAACTGCCGGCTAAAACAAAATTCAGTTCTCTTCAGGGGAACACAACTGAACCCAGAGTCTCTACAAAGAATCAACCAGATGTCTAGTGTACAATTTAAACAATTACCAGGCATGCAAAGAGACAGGAAAATAAAAGGTGAGCCACAGTCAGGAGAAAAAGAAGTCAACAGAAACCGACCTCAAGATGATCCCAGGGCTGAAATTAGCAGACGAAGGACTTTAAAGGAACTGTTATAAATATATTCAAGGACTAAAGGAAAATATGGTCATAGTGAATGAACAGTTGTGGACTCTCAGTAGATAGTGGGAACTATGGGGAAAAAAAGAACCAAATGGAGATTCCAGAATTGAAAAACACAACTGAAATGAAAAAGCAACTGGCGTCTCAGAAACAGAGCAGAGGGCTTCCCTGGTGGCGCAGCGGTTGAGAGTCCGCCTGCCGATGCAGGGGACGCGGGTTCGTGTCCCGGTCCGGGAGGATCCCACGTGCCGCAGAGTGGCTGGGCCCGTGAGCCGTGGCCACTGAGCCCGCGCATCCGGAGCCTGTGCTCCACAACGGGAGGGGCCACAACGGTGAGAGGCCCACGTACCACAAAAAAAAACAAAAAGAAAAAAAAGAAACAGAGCAGAGAACACACTTCCATATGGGTAAATAATCACCGGCCCCCCAGGCCGCTTGGGCTCTCCCTAGGATCCATGAGCTATTGCAAAAGTCAGGGACACAGGTGTTCTCTTCAGGACTTAGTAAATGACACGGAAGTCTCAAAGTTTCTTTAAATTTGGCCACCAGGAGTAGACTGGGTGACCTTGTTGTCGGTTGGTTGGTTGATCTCAGGGTGCAAGATGCTTCTTTTACGTGGCTACGTGCTGTGTCGTGACACTTTCGCACAATGGCAACAGGGCGGGGCAGCAGCAACTTTGCTTCCGTGCAGACGTGAAGGTTATTTGCCCCCTCCTGTTTCCGTGTGAAGGCTTATTACTGTTGCGGCTGTTGAGTCAGGTTATAAGGAAAGGTTCTGAAGGAGTCCGTGCAAAAGGCACTGAAGTGGAGGTCCAGGGCCCAGCGTTGTGACGTGCCGGGCCCGGAGGACTCCCCTCCCCGGCAGCACTGCCCCGAGACCTATAATACCATGCGGGTGGGCACCCCTGACCTATAATACCATGCGGGTGGGCACCCCTGACCTATAATACCATGCGGGTGGGCACCCCTGACCTTGAGCTCCTACCAGCACTGAGTTGTCTGTGATTCTTGCAACGGCATGTGCACCTGCCTGGCAGGGATGGGGCGGCTTGACTTTCTTTACCAGCCGGAAAGCCCCCATTCACACGTTTCCGCTGCTCGGATACAGAGCACGGGGACGGTGGAGGCGAGGCCGCTGCTGGCGGGAAAGCTCACTGAGTGACGCCACCCACCAGCCCTGGTTCCAGGCCTGGACACACATTAATCCGCTCACTCCTCGCAGGCCCGTGAATGGAGACTATCCTCCTTCCCACTATAAAGCAGAAAAGGAAACTGAGGCCCTGCAAGATGCTGTGAATCCCCACGTACCCCGCTCTTGAAGCGGCATTGGGGGCGTGATCCCTCTTTTTCCGGAACCTGATGGGGTGACCTCATTGCAAAGAGGGAAGCCCTGGGTCCCACTGTAGCCAAAGAAGGCATGAGACAAAGATGCTGCCGTGACACCTGGCCCCTAAAACGTCACAGAACCTCAGCTCCGACCTGGGGTTGCTCTCCGAAGGCAGAACCCGGCCCTAAAATCCATCCCTGAAAGTGCCAGGGGTGTTGTGACGAAACGTCCAGGGCGGCTGGGCCGGCTGTGAACCCACGTGGCGAGCAGCGCTGGGGAGGCCACCCTGGCTGCCCCCTCCTGAGCCTGCTCTGTCCCCGATGGGCTCAGGGCCTCCTGCCAGCACTCACCCTTCCGGTGCCATATACCCTGGGCTTCTGGGAGACTCAAGGGAATCGCCGTGAGACGCTTCAGAAGGTCCCAGCACTGGAGGGCTGGGGTCTGCCGGGGGCTCCCCTGGAGGACGCGGCCCAAAAGGCAGGACCAACACCTCTGTTCTCTCCCCAGGTGAGCGTCGGGCCACCCTGCTGGTCACCCGCGCTGCCGCGGCCTTCCTCCTGGACAGCGGGGCCCAGGACCTCCTCCGGGACCTGCACGAGGCCTTCTGCGAGAGGCCCTCAGCAGCGCGGACGCAGTTCGAGGCCGTGCTCTCTGCCGGGGACCGGGAGCGTCTGCGGGCGCAGGTGCAGGAGGCCGCGGACGTAGGCTTCGCGCGCTTCCAGGAGACCGTGCGGAGCCGCCCGGAGCTCCGCGAGGACTCGGGCCGCGAGCTGCTGGCCCCGGTGACCCGCGCGCTCCGGGTCCTGTGGCGCCTGGCACCGCCCGGGGCGCTCCCGGCACTGGGCACCCGGCTGGCCGAGTGCCTGCTGCTGCGGGGGGACGCGGTGGGCGCTCGGGCTCTGTGCGAGCGCTTGCTGCGGCCCTGGCGCACCGGGGACCGCGCACGGGACCGGGCCGGGGACCGCGCGCCCCTGCTGGCGCTGCGCGGCTTCTGCGCGCTGCACGCCGGCGACGCGGGGAGCGCCCAGGAGGACTTCCAGGCGGTGGTGGAGCTGGGGCCGCCGCACCCCGGCAGCTGCGTGCGAGCCCTGTGCGGCCGCGGGCTGCTGCGGGTGCTGGCGGGCAGTGCGTTCCTGGGCGCGCTGGACTATGTCACCGCCTGCCGCCTGCGGCCCGAGGAAGCTCTGCTCGTCACAAAGGCCTACGTGCCCTGGAACCAGCGGGGGCTGCTGATGACCGTGCTGCGGGAGGAGGGCCGCAGGATGCTGCAGCGGAGGCCGGAGCCGGGATCCGAGAGCGGGCCGGGCCGCAGGAGCAAGGCTGCGGAGACCGACAGCCGCGCTGCGCAGGAAGGGTAAAAACTAGACCCGTGCACGCCGGGGGCTGCTTGCTTCACTCTGGTCTCCTCCAAGTTAGTCGCGGTGTGTTTCCTACTACTTTACAGTAAACTGAGGCAGGGAGCTGCTAGGTGATTTCCTTAAAGCTTTGGTGGCAGCTTTAGCTCCAGGGCCCGGATCTTAGGACCCTCGGTCCCAAAGGGCAGGATGCATGATGGATTTAGGTGTCAAAGAAAATTAGAAATGCAAAAATGGGAATGAAAAAATAGAACTTACCTGTCATCCCACTGTTACATTTCCTTGTTGTTTCTCCTTGTGCATAGAGAGTCCACAAAACTGAATTTGTGCTCTATGTGCAAATACATCCCACCTTTTTTACTCCCTAGACCATGAACACTTCTTTGGTCACTAGATACGTTTCTTGGGCAGCCCCATAGCTCATCCTGTAAATGTGCCATCAATCCTTCGGGCATTCCAGTATGTCTGCTCTTAGTTATAACGCATCCCGGGTAATCTCCAGCCTATGCAATGTTCTGCGCTACAGATGGAGACAGAGGTGGAGCTCCCGGGTCAGAGAACACAGCCCCCGTGAGGCCCTTGACTCTGGAGCTGCCCACCTGCCCGTCAGTCCACACGCTCCAGCCCTCACGCTCCTTTTGCAAAATTCTTTGCCAGCCCAGTGGGTGAACCTGCAGCTGTTTGGACTTGCATTTCTCTGGTAGCTGGGAGGTGGCAGGAAGGTGTTTTAGCAAAGCTAAAAGCACTGAGCTGAGGGCCCCCTGGGGGGGGGCATGTTTGACGTCAGCCCCCTCGCCCCTACACGCACGCACAGGCACGCACACACGCACAGGCACGCACGCACGCACGCACAGGCACGCACGCACGCACGCAGGCTTCCTCAGTCCCCTAGTTCCTTAACGTGCATTGCTTTGATTTGATGGTGAGGAGGACCTTTCTTGTCAGAGATGTGGGGCCCTTTATAGCTTTTCTCTCTGGGAACTGTAACATTTGAGGCTCTGGCCCCTTTTCCCAGTGGGAGCTCCTTCTCGTTCCCAAGAGAGGACCAGGATCATTCCACGTGCAGCCTGGGTGTTAATATATCCAGCTCGGCCTCCAGCACCCTTGAGCCCTGCAAGGCCGACATTTTTATCCTGTTTTTGCAGAAAAGAAAACTAAGGCAGGGTTGGCTGGGGGTCAGCATACAGCCTCAATTTCTCATCTGTAAAATGCCTACCCTACAGGGTTGGGGAGAATGGGAGGTGAGGGCCGAGGGCTGCATGTCGGAAAGGGCAGCCGTGTACTCTGGGGACGGCACGAGGGTCCTTCCAGCAAGGAACTGGTCTCTGAGGTCCCGCGGGAAGGGCGCTGCCTGGACCAGGTTTAGGGGATAGGATTTGCCAGCAGCCTGCCTCCCTGGGCAGGTGAAAGGGGTGAGGGCAGGGGTCAGCCCTCTCCCAGCTGCTCTCTCCACAGGGACGCCCGTGGCGTGTACCAGCTGGCCATGCTCCTGATGGAGCTGGACACGGAGGATGAGGCTTCGCGCCTCCTGGCGGCCGATGCCCTGTACCGCCTGGGCCGCCTGGACGACGCCCACAAGGCCCTGCTGGTGGCCCTCTCCCGAAGGCCTCAGGCAGCCCCTGTGCTGGTGCGGCTGGCCCTGCTGCAGCTCCGGAGGGGCTTCTCCTATAATGCCAGTCAGGTGAGGGGGCCCCGGTGGGCCACAGCAGGGCAGACGGACACAGGGCACAGCTCTGTCGAGGGCACCAGGCGTCCAGCGGCCCTTGCCCAACACCCCGCAGCCCAGACTTGAGAACAGGCAGAGCTCGTCCCACCCCGGTCTGCCACCTCCAGCAGGTGCCTCACCTCTCTGACCCTCCGTCTCCTCATCTGTGCCCCGTTCTCTCAGGTTCCCAGGAGAATTAGCTGCAGCAGGTACCCCAGGGCCCAGCTGGGCTCCAGCATGCAGTGGTGCTCTGTATTTGCTTTTCTTGCGCTGTGAAGAAAAAGGGCCATGAGTTGGGTGTAAGCAGAGCTAAGTCCCAAGTAAACTAGGCTTGGAGGTGACCCTGTCCCGGGGAGGGGGGAGAGCAGAGGAGCCCCAGGCCCTCAAGCCCTGTTGCCTCCCCTCCCTCGGGTGTTATGAGGGCTTCCTGTTGGAACGTGGCAGAATTTGATGTTCCAGGGGGAGATTCAGGCTTTGGGGCAGGGCTGCGGGGCCTGTCAGCTTCCCTCTTCCGCCCTGGCCCGGTCTGGGTTCTGGTCTCCCTGCGCTGGGCCACAGGGCTGGGAGGCAAGGATGCTCTGGGAGCGGTGTCCACACAGGTGCAGCCAGCGGGGGCAGCATCGGGCAGGCCTCTGTGAAGTTCTGTCTCCCCGAGGGTCTCGCTCCGCCCAGAGCAGGGACTGAGTCCAGGGCTTTTGCTCGGCACCTTCTGAAGGACTCCCTGGGCCCTCTGTCACTTTGCGACTTGAAAGCCCCCTTTCCTCAAGCTTCTCAGACCTGTGGCGCATGGGCCCGTGAGGCGAGGCGAGGTCTCCATGTCACCGAGGAGGCACGGCTTAGGGACACTGGGGCCGCCCCCCCACCCAGCCTCCTGACACTCAGCAGAGGAGCAGCCCAGAGCGGGACCCACACCTCCCGACCCAGTTTTCCCTGTGCTCAGCTCTGGCAACCCGCAGTCCTTGCCCCCGTGGGCCACGCCCCCACGAGCCACGCCCCCCACGAGCCACGCCCCCCACGAGCCACGCCCTTGCGGGCTGCATCCCTGAGCCACACCTCTGCACGGAGGATGGGGGTGGACTGGTCTGGCCTGGGGCACAGGGAGGACCAGTGGTGACGCCTCTGCCCCTGCAGCTGGTGAAGAAGGTGGTCCAGTCTGGAGACACGGCCTGCCTCCAGCCCACCCTGGACGTCTTCCGCCACGAGGACCGCCAGCTGCTGCAGGGCCACTGCCACGCGAGGGCCCTGGCCATCCTGCAGGCGCGACCGGGCGGCGCCGAGGGCAGGGCCCACACCAGGGAGGCCATCGCCTACCTCTCTCTGGCCATCTTTGCTGCAGGTAGGAGCCGCCTTCGTAGCCCCGGGGCCCCCACCCTGTGCCAGGTGCCCGGGGGCAAGGGGAGCCTCTGCCATGCGGGGAGGGGTGTGGTCAGGCACCGGGGAGTCTGGGCGAGTGCTTGGCTCAGGGGTGTGGTGCGCTCCGGGGCCACTCACTGCAGGGAGCGCGCTAACGCCTAGGAGAGGGCCCAACCAGCTGGGACCTGAGCTGGGACCCCTTCTGAAACCTGGGCCGCCATGGCGCGCACCCAGGGCCCTGAGGGTGGGAGGGCCAGACTCAGCTGAGGCCCTTCTCCCAGCTCAACCCCTCTCTCTCCATCCGTGGGGGATGAGAGCCCCACTCCCCTAAGCCCTTCTTAGGAATAGCGGGGGCGGCTCCGTGTGTGCGCCTGGTCTCCCCGCTCTCCCAGCCCACCCACCACGCCCTGCCCTAGGCGCAGGAGGGTCAAAGAGTTGGGCCTTCTCGGCCTGGCACCTTCACGGCTGCAGCCGTTCTGTGACCTGCCCCGTGGACCCTTCCCCCCACCCCCACCCCCGCCCCTCCCCTGGCCTCACTTCAGATGCGGCCGCAGTGCCCCCTCCTCTCAGAAGCCCCCTCTGAGTGTCCACCAACCCTCCCAGATGCCACCCCGCGTCCCTCAGCCAGGGCCCCCGGATCAATCCAGACTGCTGCTCCCTGGTGTGTGCGGGTGGCCAGCAGTCTGTGAGCTCCCAGGTGACCCCAAAGCTGCTGCAGCCCCTCCCCCTGCCCCTTTGAGCACCAGGACGGGTGCAGTGACTCCTGGATGAGGGCAGGCACACTGAACCTGGCCGTGCCCAGCCGCCGAGCTCGCGTCCTGATGCCACACCCCCTTCCTCCAGGGAGTCAGGCAAGTGAGTCCCTGCTCGCCCGCGCCCGCTGTTACGGGTTCCTGGGCCAGAAGAAGACGGCCATGTTCGACTTCACCTCCGTGCTAAGGGCTGAGCCGAGGAACGCGCGGGCGCTGTGCGGACGGGCGCTCTTGCATCTGGCCCTGGACCAGCAGAAGGTACGGGCCCGCCCTCCCCACCTGGGGCTGGGCGCGTGCGGGTGCCTAGGGTAGGCGCTGCCCTCCTTCTCAGCGCCCCGCAGAGAGGAAGCAGGGCCAGGCCGTCTAAGCGTCAGTCATCCGTCAAAACCCCGCCTGTACCGGGGCTCACGGGAGCCTCACCATCACACCCCTGGTCTGGGGGAGTCTTTCCCTTCCATCTGCAGAGTCCCCGTGCCCCCACACACACACCGCTTCAGTCAGCATGGATTGATGTGCAAAGCCTCAGGATTACTAGGGGGGCTGCCACCTTACGGTAAGGAGACCTCCGCTGTCCCCTTGGGTGCCACTCTGAGCTGTCTACACAGGGCCTGTGGATTTGGGTGGTCAGCGTGCAGGCGCAGGGGTGGGAAGTGGCCCATTGCAGGCCCAGGGCACATACTTTCCAAGGGGAAGATGTGCAGCCACAAACAAACAGCCCTGGATAAGGGCACTCTGCAGCCAAGGGCAATGTCATTGGTGAATAACTGAAATCGATTGTCTGCCCTGATGCTTCGCTGGGCCAAAGTACAGCCCAGAGGTATCCTGCCTGCCAGGTTTCTGAATTTCTTAAGGGCTGGAGTCCTAGGAGACAAGGAAAAATGATCCAAGATGCCACTGGGATGACAGCATTTCAAGATGGCACTTCTGCCTGTCAGGGGGTCTGTGTTTCCCCCAAGGGCACTGGCAGCCTGATTTCTGTTCCAGCCGGGCGCACTCTTGTGCTTGGGAGCCCAAGCCTCTGCAGGCCCCTTCCTGTTCTGGGAAAGCACCTGTAGTTCTCAGGGACAAGCCCATTAAACAGAGATGGGATTCAGCCAGGAGAGCCCTGCTGCAGGAGGCGGACCCCTTGGAAACCCACCCCTGGGCGATCTCGACATGCCAGCAGCTCCCCCGAGAGGTGCCCCAGAAACATCCCCCCTGCTGCTCTGTCTAGGGCAGCGGGGCATGTGGCAGGGAAAGTCAGCCTGGATGTCTGTGAGTCAGGATGAGGGAGCAGGGGCAACCCCACGTCGTCACACCCGTGAACTTCCTCGTCCTGGAGGTGGGCTGAGGCCGAGCACCCACACACCCCCTGGCCCTTCACCGAGAGGAGCTCTGAGCCCGCCGGCCGGGCTCCAGAATCCAGAGCCCTGCTCCCCCACCCCTAACTTTCTGATCAAGTCCTGTACCATCTCTGAGCCTCGTTTCAACATCAGTAAAATAAGGGGGGGGAGGGTGCTTGTTCAAGGCCATCAATGCTCAGCCTTGAGGGGGTTGTTTATTCAGTGCTGTCACGTACTCAGCGTGGTGCCTGGTCCCTATTGAGGGCTCCATATGTGGCAGCTGGAACCCCCGTGAGGCAGCACAGAATGGGACTTGCCAAGCTGATCAGCTTTACCACTGGCCAGCCCCCGAGTCACGTAGGGCCCCGGTCATAGTCTAGGAAGGATCGCAGAGGACCGTCTTTCCATCCACCCATCTAAGGGCTCTGTCTCTCCAAGACCTTCATCCCCCACACACCTGCTCCAGGAGGACCCCATCCCTGGACTTTAAAAGTATCTAGGCAAACTTCCAGTGCTGGCTAGGAGAGGGTAGCTGGTATTGGGCTGCTGAAAACAAAATATCTGGATAAAATACATGACAACTGTCTTCCGGCCCTGAACAACAGGCAGTGGAGAGAAAGGCAGACCACACAAGGGGAGTCCTGGGGGGCCCCACGATAACCTTTCTGCCAGGGGAGGCTTTCCTGTTACTGCACAAGGAGGTGGGGCAGTCAGCTTGCTGAGCTGAGGAGGCAGAGACGGGGGTTCCAGCCTGCTGCAGTAGCTGGAATTTGCAAGGAAAGGCAACGGAGAACATGGGGCTGTGCAGAGAAGTCTTCATGGGATTCCAAGTGGTTCTTGTCTGAGTCTGGGCTGCACATGCAGGGGCCCAGCAGAGCTCGCCCGTGGCAGGAGATGTTGGAATTCTGACCCTGCCAGAGCAGAGACCTTTCTGAATACCTTGGACACTTAGCTGAGACCACATCCTAAGTAAAGGTCATATCTTAGGACTAAGTTCAAAACTGAAATGGACCTGCCCTCGCAAGGAACAAAACCGGGTCTAGCAGAACCAAAATGACCCACCAGAATAAAACACAACCTCCTTAATGAGAGGGTGACATAGTCCAGACTCTGTACAATGTACCATCCACAATGTCCAGCCCCAAATCAAAAACTGCTAGACACACAGAGAACCGGGAAGTGTGACCAATAATAAGGAAACTAAGTACTCGATAGAAACAGATGTTGATCCTGAACAGCCACCTCAAGACGGCTCAGATGCTGGAATTAGCATACAAGGATGTTAAAACAGTGATTGTAAACATGTGAAGAACGTCAAGGAAAATTTTTTCATAATGAGTGAACAGATGGGGAATCCTAGCAGAGAAATGGAAACTATTGAGAAGAATCAAGTGGAAATTCTGGAGCTGAAAAGTATATCTAAAATTTTAAATTTACCGGATGCACTTAACAGCTGGTTGGAAACTGCCGGAGAAACGGTTAGTAAAATTGCGGATATGGACCAATACAGTTTATCCTGTCTGAAGAACAGATCAGGGGAAAGGATTTGTTGTTGTTGTTGTTGTTGTTTGCAGTACGCGGGCCTCTCACTGCTGTGGCCTCTCCCGTTGCGGAGCACAGGCTCCAGACGTGCAGGCTCAGCGGCCACGGCTCACGGGCCCAGCCGCTCCGCGGCACGTGGGATCCTCCCGGACCGGGGCACAAACCCGCGTCCCCTGCATCGGCAGGCGGGCTCTCAACCACTGCGCCACCAGGGAAGCCCGGAAAAGGATTTTTTTTAATGAAGAGAGCTTCAGTGACCTCTGGGATGATTCCAAGCAGTCCAGTATATGTATAACTATAGTCCCAGAGAAGAAAGAATGGGGCAAAAATATATGCATATATGTATATGTATTTGAAGAAATAATGGCAGAAAATTTTCCAAGAAGCTCAACAAATCCCAAGATGATAAACACAAAAAGAACCACATCTAGGCACACCTTGATCAAATTTCTGAAAACAAAAGATAAAGAGAACATATTCGAGGCAGCCAGTGGGAAAAAGAAACATTACATACAGCAATATGAAAAAATGACTGACTTGTCATAGAAACAATGGAAGCCAGAAGACAATGGAATGGTGTCTTTAAAGATACATATTTTGGGGACTTCCCCAGCCGTCCAGGGGTTAAGACTCCACGCTTCCACTGCAGCAGGCACGGGTCTGATCCCTGGGCAGGGAATTAAGATCCCACATGCCACACAGCAGGGCCAAAAAATAAAAAATAAAGGTACATATTGTCACCTTATAGGACAACTGCCAAAAAATGTTAGCGAGGCAGAGTTAAAAGGCCAATGGAGGAACTAAAATAAAATACTAAAGCTATTCAATTAACCCAAAAGAAGGCAGAAAGGGAGGGAAAAAAACAAAACAAAAGACACCTAGAAAACCAATAGGAGGGTGGACCTGAAGATGACTCCATGGCTCCCGACTGTTGGCCAGGTCAGAGGTCAGATGCAAAGGACTCACCAGGGTCAAGGCTCTCCTAAAGGGGCCCAGCCTCCCCCCTGGCCTTGTGTGCTTCCACGGCACAGTCAGGGCCTCTAGACTCCTCCCCCACCACTCCAAGCTGCAGACTCAGCCCCTGGCCCATAGCCCTTCTGGTAGCAGCCCAAGCCCACCTCTGTGCCATAGCGGGTTCTTTATCAGTGTGGCCCTTCTGGGGTTCCAGACCGTTTCCCCCGTCCAGAACTCTGATACGCTTGCCCCAGTTTCACCGCGCCCTCCTTGAATGCTCACCATACGGGCCCTCTTGTTGGCTGACCCCCACTCCCACCCCACGGTGGGAGGGCAGGAGCTGGGCCATCTGCCCGTTCTGGTGTCACCAACACCCGGCACCAAGAGGAACACGACAGACACCCAGCTGGACCACTTCTGTCGCCCACCCTGCCCTCCTCCCCTCGCAGGAGGCTGTGGACGACATCCTCTCGGCTCTGAAGCTCAGCCCGAGAACGGCGGTCCCTGAGATCCGCTCTCTGAAGCCAGAGGTCCAGGCCCTCATCACGCAGGGCCTCTCATCCCGCTGCCGGGCCCTCCTGATCCAGCTGCCGGACACAGGGGCCCGCCTGAGCAACGAGGACACCCAGAGCCTCCTGGCCGCGGGGGAAGCCCTGATCGAAATCGATGCCGGGCAGCCCAGCTGGCACATCCTCCTGGCAGACGCGCTGGCTGCAGTGGGTATGTGTCAGCCCGGACATGAAGAACATGGGTGCCTGTCCCTGCTCCTCCCACCCCTGGATCCTTTTCTGTAAAACGGGAGGAAGAGACTCAGGACTCAATGGCTTGTAAGGTCCCTTCCACCCTAAATCCCAGGGCCTGGTCCCCGTGTGGGTCCTCCGTGTGGCTTTGCCCACTGGGAGGTGAGACAAAGGAGTGATTTGGGGTTTCGTAAAAGGCTCAGATGCTCAGGCCTCCTCATTAACTCACGCATTCATTTGGCAGATGTTTATTGAGTGCCCTGTTCTAGGTGAGATTGTCTTAGGCCCACACGTGTCGCTCTTCCCTGCAAAATCTTGAAAATATTTCAGCACTAATTTGAAAGGGAGACCTCTCCACAGCCTGCGTTTCACAGGCCTGTGATCACCACTCCCCAGCCTGTGAGATGCCCCCGCCAAGGCCTCCAGGGCCTCCGGGGCTGCTCTAGTCCCGTGCAGCTCTGCTCAGGAGAGACAGCAGGTCCTTGCAGTGGCCATGGTGAGGGGCTTAGAGTCCTGCTACCCCACCTGGGGCTCAAAGAGTTTAGTGACTGCCCCCGAGTCGAGGGGCTGGGTCATCAGGTGGTGCTGGGTGAGCGACATGGTGTCACCGTGCCCCTCTGCTCCCTGCCCCTTCCTTCTGGTGCTGAGCCCCTCCATCAGCCAGCCACTCCCAGAGCCGGCACCAAGAAAGGCTGAACTGGGCTTCCCAGTGGCCCCCCTGCCCCAGCTCCACCCTGACTGTCCTTCCCCAATCCCTGACAGGCAGCTTTGAGAAGGCCGGCGCCCGCCTGCAAAAAGTCCTGCACCTGGCCCCTGCTTCAGAGGCGGCCCGGGCCCGGCGTGGCCTGCTGCGGCTCAAGAAGGGTGATGTGCCGGCCGCCACGCAGGACCTGCAGCGTCTGGCAGAGACAGACGCCCAGGACCTCGGCTTCCTGCTGCATCTCCTGGAGGCCTCGGAGAGGCAGAGCCTCGCCCAGGTGGGCACAGCACCCCACGGAGGCCCCAGCCCAGCCCCTCTCCAGCACCTCGGGTGGGAGACCCCCCAGGCCCGGGGTTCTGGGTAGCGCTGACCTCCCCGTGCGCCTGATCTCACTTGGACATGGGGTGGGATGGAGGTTCAAGCGGGAGGCACCCGGATCTGGCCAGCTCAAGCCCTGTCACCCCCAGAGACCTCAGGGCTTCTTTACATGAGGCATATAAGCCACGGCTGACTCGGGGTCAGGGAGAAGGAGGGGACCCCATCCTCAGAGCCAGACTGAGCCAGGCAGGAACACCGGGCCCTCGTTGGAAGCCCACCCCAACCCCCAGGTCAGGCCAGGAGAGGCGTGTCCCTCCCAGTGAGCACATGGGTGGCGGGCCAGCTCCTGCCCCTGGTGAGCTGAGGGCCACCCCGAAGGCATGTTGGGCTGCGGCTGCCGCCTCTTCGGGTGGGTGATCGTTCCGCTGCCCATTTGACACGAACAAAGCGCGCCCTCCACCGGGCCTTGGGTGGGGCCACTGCCTGCACCGTGGCCCTGGCAACTTGGGGGGGGGGCGTTTTGGGGGAGGGCGAGTTCACTTCAGAGGGTGAAAGTGTAAGGAAGACCCCGAGACAGGGCAGGGGGGTGCGAGGGGGCTCTGGAGGCGAGACCACGGCGACAGATAGGCCAAGGCAAAAGCCTGGAGGCAGGAAAGATCTCAGAGTGTTCAGGAAACAAGTGGGCAAAATGCAGCTGGTGTGGAGCGCAGGAGGAGGGGCTTGCGGTGGGGGCCAGAGAGAAGGGTGTCCTCCATTCTGGTCTGGCCACCTTATTCCCTTCACTTGCTGGAGGCAGGAGCAGGAGAGGCAGGGCTGGGGGAATGGAAACTGCACAGTGGCTTTCCCTGCAGTGGCTGAATTTAATCTTTTTTTTTTTGGAGGGGGTGGGCGGTGAAGGGACCAGCAGGTTGGAGTAGGGAGGGGCCAAAAGCATCAGCCGGTGAATCTGACCCCTGCGCGGGGAGGGGGGGGGGCAAGTATTTCACCTCCTTATGCTTCCGTGGGCTCTTATCACTCAGGGTCCTTCAGGAAAACTAAAACCGCACTGTTTCCACGAGGGGGTCAATAGGGGAGTTGGCTAAATGAGCATTACGGACGGAAGGAGTGAAGCGAGCAATTGGTCATGCAGGGGGACAGCCCTGGTAGGGCCGAGGGGGCCAAGCAGCGCGTTAACGAGGCCTAGAACAGAGGAGCGGCCGCGGAGCCCGGGGATGTCTGTCGGAGGACGGGGCCTGGCTGGGGACTCAGAACCTTGAGGCGGGGGAAGGGGGGGCTCTAAGCTGGGAGCGGGGAGCTAGGTGAGCGTCTATGAGTTCACAAGGCGGGGCTGGGCAGGGCTGTGTCCGTGCGTTCAGACGACGGCCTGGGCCCGGAGGAGAGCACTATGCAGGGCCGCCTGGAGCCCAGATTCGGTGCCGCGAGAATTCGCTCGACGTTAGGCCGTGGCCGGGCGACGAGGGCCGACCCGGAAGTGAGACGGAAGTAGTGGCGCCCCGTTTCCGGCGATAGTACGGCGGCGCGGCGGGTGGCTCCGCCTTTCTCTCCAGCTCCGGGAGGACCACGCAGAGCCGGTGGGGAGGGCGCTGCACGGAAAGGACGGGTTGCTGGTCCTCGTCGCCCAGCAGGGCCGAACCGGCTCCAGCCCGGGCTCCGGCCTCTCGCCAGCCTGTGTGCGCGGTCGGGCTGGTGGGAAGACGGGACCACGCGTTCACCCCGCCGGGTGCTGGGTGCCCTGTGCTCTCCTGGGGACAGGCGGGGAGCGGGGGCGTTGCTACCACCTGGCTGCATGGAAGAGGGAGGGTCAGCAGGAGAGGGAGGGTCTGGAATGTGCCCGTTCAGTCCGTGGGGAGCCACTGTGGGTTCTTGGGAGCAGGAGGAGACGAATGAGGCAAGCGGATTTATCGGGGCAGTTCGGGGGAAGAGGTAAGGCATTTTGGCAGGTTTGGAGAGTGGGCTTCAGTCACACTCAGAAAAGGAGAGTGAGCCTGGGGGGCAGAGGAGAGGCATCGGCCCTCGGGGCTGCGCCATCCAGACGGGGGCAGCAGGGGACTCAATCCAGCTGTCCGCGGGGAGAGAAGTGCTAGGGTGGACAGCGCCCTCTGATCTCTGGCCTTGCCCTGCAGCATCCAGCAAGGCTGAGGCTTGAGTCCACCAGAGCCCTCCTGGACGCACCGCTCTGCCCGTCTCAGGGGAGCAAACGCACCCCCAGCCCCTGGGTCATGCTGGCAGGCGCTGGCAGTGCAGGGGGCGCCCGGAGAGTGTCTCCCTGGCCTTGACTCTGGCTCCACAGGGCCTGCGGGAGCAGCTCGTTGGTTAGCAAAGTGAGAAGCACAGTAGCGCAAAGCAGACCCTGCTTTTCTGACCCGGGGCGCAGGCGGAGCCTCAGGAGCAGGCTGAGCAGAGGCGGTGTTTGCTTCTGTCCTCGGTGCCAGGGCAGCCTCGGGAGGGCAGGCAGGGCAGGAGGCTGGGAAGAGCGGAGGGAAGGGGAGGGAAAGGAGGGGGTCGCCCAGGTAAGAGAAGCTGGGCCTGCAGGTGGGGCAGTAGGGCTGTGCGAAGGGGGAGGGCGCCTTCTGAGCGGGGCCCTTCTCTGGGAGATCTTGCAGGGCGGAGGGACTGCAGCAGGTGGCCTCTGCCCTGCGCCCCCACCCCTTCCAGAGGGAGCGGGCAGCTTCTGCCTGGGGCTCAAGTAGCGGCCAGCCCGTGGGGGGCCTTCAGTGTTCTGGGTTGGCCTGACCTGCCTCCCTCCGTCCTCTCTGTGCAGGCCGCAGCGCAGGAAGCTGACACCCTCATGAACTCAGGGCGGCCCAGCCAGGCGCTGGGCTACTGCTCGCTGGCCATCCTGGCGGGTGGCGGTAGCGCTTGTCACCTGCGCCGGCGGGCTGCCTGCCTAGCCGAGCTACGGGAGTTTGGCCGGGCACTCGGCGACCTGGACCACGTGCTCCGAGAGGGTTCAGGGGACGGTGACCTCCAGGCACGGGCGGAGGACTTCTGCTCCCGGGGCCGCCTGCTTCTGAGCCTGGGGGACGAGGCCGGGGCCGCGGGGGCCTTTGCCCAGGCCCTCAGGCTGGCGCCCGCCCTAGCCCAAAGCAACCTGTGGCAGCGGCCAGGCCGGGCCCCCACTGCCCACGCGCTCCTGTGCAGGGCGCAGCACTGCCTGGATGAGCAGCGCTACACAGAGGCCTGGACGGCAGCCGAGGGCGGCCTCCTGGTGGACCCGGAGCACAGTGGCCTGAAGAGACTGAAGGCGAGAATCCGGAGGGAGGCGTCCTCGGGCTGCCGGCTCCACTGACCCAGCGCTCCCCAGGCCCAGCCGTGGGGCCGCCCTGTCGTTAGCATTTCTCATCCGGACCTGGGCTACACCCCGTCCCGGATCGGGGAGGTGCTCACCCACCCTCCCCTGCCCCCGTCCTGGGGTGGGCTGGTGACAGCCAGCCTCGGGAAGCAGAGCGGAGAGCTCCCCACTTGCCTGAGTCACCATCCCAGGAGGCTCAGACACCCTCCCCTCAACAGCAACCTGGTCTCCAAAGCTGCGTCCCTCTTGGCCCCCAAGTGGGGCTCGGGCCTCAGAGAGCAACCCCAGTCCTGTCCCTGGCTTGGGACCTGCAGGTTGGATGGGGTTCAGGCCGGCCCCTCGTGGCCCTGGGGAGACGGTGCCAGCCCAGCTGGCACCTTCTCCAGCTATGAAGCAGCCCTTGACCCTGGCCTGACGTTCGGGCCAGCCTCCTGCAGGGCCTGGGCCCCCTCAAGGACAAAACTCCCAAGCTGGGCCGCAAACCCACGCTTTCATCAAGGCTGTTCTCCAGGAACCCAGCGCCTCCTCCGCCACCTGCCATGCAGAGCCCTCCGCCCCCCCCGAGGGGTCCCTGATGGGTAGAGCATCCAGGCGTCTCCTCGGCAGGTCTCCAGCAAAGCTGCCTGGTGTCAAGGCGCTTCCTATGTGGATTAAGCTTAGCCGCCCCCACCCACCACAGTTTGCTTGGAAAACCTCTCCTGGAGGGAGCGGAGACACCCACCCTTGTCCCATCACCAGGGGTTTCAAAGAAGCCAGGTCCGAGTTACGCCGTTTTTCTCTCCTGTTCCCAAATGCAACTGCTGGACAGGCCATCGGGGGAAGCCGGGGACCAGGGGGTGCGTTCGCCCCTGCTGTCCTCCCCCCAGACGTCCTGCCCTCGTCCTTCCCTTTAAGGCCAGAGATCCTCACGCTGAGCCCGCAGGTGCCCGACTCGCCACAGCTCTCCAGGACCTGATGCTCTTTGCAGAGCCCCCGACGTGCCTCCCAGCCCCGGCTGCTCACTGCTGAGCTGGGGGCTGAGAAGCCAGGCCTGATGTGTCCCGACAGAAGGCACAGCGGGCAGCCCTCTGCCTGCAGCCTGGCCACCTGGCCTCATCGCCTGCCCCTGCTGGGCGCCAGGACTGCTCACAAGTGGGCCTCTCAGCCCGGGGCTTCCTCTCCCCCCTCCTCCAGGGCAGAAGCTGGGAAGGTGGAGCTAACTGCTGTCAAGCCCCTCACCACCGAGCACATCTCCCAGAAGCTTTTCACGTGTGTTACTGCTTTCTTTTTCTCCCCGGAGGCTGAAGTAAGCTCGTCCTGTTCTGCAAGCTGAGGCTGGAAAAGTCCAAAGATTCACAGATGGTCACAGTCAAGTTAGCTGGGCTGTCTGGGGACCACTCCCAAGCTCCCGGCTCTCCGGGCAGCTTCAACAGAAGACAGGCCTCCGGGACGTGCAGAGAAGGGCGCATCCTCCCAGCTCCACGGGCAAAGTCTGCCCTGCCCCCAGTCGTCCCCACGCACCTCCACCTGGGTAGGGGGTCGTTCTCACATCTGCAGGTACACGTGAGGCCGTTGTCCCAGCCTCCCGTCGTGCACTCAGGTGAACAAGGACTAGCGGGTGCCGGGCGGCCTCCATAGCAGAACGATCAGGTGGGTCTGATATAAATCAGACTCTTCCCCCAGAGCAGATGCTGCACCTTGTTTTCTCAAAATCACATTTCAGGTTACCAAGAAAATGTTTATGATGTGGTATAGAGAGCATTACCTACTCTCAAGACAATAAAGCTATAAATTAATTTTTTAAAATTCCCTGCAGGTGAAACACCTCTTGGATCCAACAGGAAATCAAATCTGGAATTGCAGAATATTGGAAAAAATAATAGTGACAAAAACAGTCCAGGGAAGCCCCTAAGGGATACAGTGTCCCAAGGGAAGTTCACGCCCTGAGTATATAACTGACCAATGAATATAAAGCACATCCGCATCTTGAGAAGTTAAAAAAAAGACAATAAAATAGAGAAAATCAGCAGGTAGGAATTAGTAACAATAGGAGCAGAAATTAATGAATTAGGAATCGAAAAATGGAAGAACTCAGAAATCCAAAATACAATTCTTCACAAATCAAATAGATGAACCAGGAGCTAACTTAATCTAGAAAGATGGAAAAAGCACAAAGACATTTTTTTAAGGTAATAAGGACAAAATAACAGGAAATTTAAAGAATCATAAGGCATTACTCTTCTCAATTCTGTGCGAATAAATTTGAAGGCCTGGATGAAATGTATAGGTTCCTAGGAAAACATTATGTAACTAAACTAACTCCAGAGTAGACGTAAAAATTACACAGGAAAATTACCGTGGAGGGAAACAGAAGGTTGTTAGGGAGCTTTCCCCGAAGCAGCTCCAGTTCCAGATGGTGTCAGGGAAGATCTGCCAGCCTTTAAAGAACAGTCAACTCGTAATTGCTTTCAACTCCTTCATAGCCAAGAAAAAGAAGAAAAGCTTCCAAGTTATTTTTTTTTCTATCGAAGTATAGTTGATTTACAATATTGTGTTAGTGTCTGGTATACAGCAAAGTGATTCAGTTATACATATATATGTATATATCTGTATTCTTTCGATTCTTTTCCATTACAGTTTATTACAAGATAGTGAATACAGTTCCCTTCCAAGTTCTTTTTTGAAGAAAGCATGATCTCAACCAAATGAAAGCCACAAACCAATTTCATTTAGAGATTTCCAGTTCAGAAACCCAACTAAATGAAATACCAACAAACCTGAATCCAACAGCACGTTAAAAGAATAACACACCACAAGCAACGTACACGGGAATGCAAGGATGGTTCAGAATTAGGAAAGGTGTTCATGTAGTTTATCACAGAAATAGACCTAAGGAGAAAGTAAGTCCCATGACCCTTACTGGGTCTGTAGCGGGGGCACGGGTCACGCATGATAAGTCCACTCCAACATGTCATCTCCCTGTGCCTGTGCGTTCCTTCCTCTCTGGCACACAAGGGAGGTTTTGGCATCTCGGCTTCATTAGCTACAGACCACCATTAAGTCCAGATAGAGTCACTACCCGCAGCTGCCGTGAGCCAACACTCAATTTCAGAATCTTTGGCAGGTGCACCCATATGAATGGAGTCAACCCAGCCCAGTGCTGGGCTCCCTCCCCTGTGGTCTGACACCCCTAGACCCAGTCCCCACACATAATCCTCAGGTTTCTCTGTGTCAGTTAATTATATCTTGAAATTCTCTGGGTGGATGTGCTATTTCCTTCTGGGACAGATGTCGTACTTTCACCCACCGTGAGCATGCTGAGGCTGGACCCTGCTTATGGGTCTGGGGCCAACAGGGGCTGGGGGGGTTGGGTAGAATGAGGATCCTCTTTCCAGGCACCTGATCCACCTGAGGTTCTCGCAGGGTTTATAGTGAAGAGGGGCTCACCCGCTCAGACCCTGGAGGGGCCCAGAGGACCCTGGGGGTTCAAGGTTCTCACGTCATCTGAGCCCGACCAGACATCCCATTCCTCGTTTCAGGGTCCCATTCCTTGCCAATCAATGCCCGAACTTTCTCGTAAGAAACTCGGTGAGGCTGTGAAGGCGCCAACGCTGCTGGAATTGTACTACTCACAGGATCAAACGTTGTGTTTGACTTTTAGCCACATCAGCCCTGTGCTGGTGAGAAACGAGGACTCAGGGCTGTGGCTGGAGCTGAGTGCAGACCTGAGCTCGCGAGTGTCCGGGACACCAGGGACCCCAAGGCTGCTGTCATTCCGTCAACAGTGGGGGCAGCCCTCAGCTCCCGAGGCCCAGGTTCAGCTGTCACATCACAGCCGGTGGCAGCTCGGTCACTCCCAAAGCCACCACGTGCCACGAGTCACAACTCCCACGGCCTCAGGCCCAAGGGCACAAGCAGACCAGTCCCCAAACCCCATCTCTGGAGGCACCTCCTGGGGCCACTCCTAGTGCCCATTTATGTGTCATCAGCGCCCACTCAGGTGACAGAAACCACACCCAGTGATTCAAATAGTGAGAATTTAATACAAAGAAGAGTTAGTTACGGGGGTAAAATAACTCTAGGGATCCCGGAAGCAGCAGCCGAGCTCCAAGACAGGCAACCCGGCCCTCGGCCCGGGCCCTCCCGCCCCCGGGTGTTTCCCAACCACACTTTTGGGCCAGGCACTGCACAGCTGTCTTCTCCTCTGACTCCGTGGCAAACCTTGTAGGGGAGGGGACCAATGTTCCAGCTATTGGGGCTGGGTTGGGCGCTCAGTGACGGAGCCCTGGGGCACAGTCGGACCGCCCTGGCCCCTTCCCTTCTGCCCGGGAGGCCCAAGGCCTGGCTTCAGGACGCAGCGAGCAGGGAGCGGGTGCGGGGGCTTCCAGAGGCCCGGCTCTCATCCCAGCTCTCCAACTGCCTCAAAACCATTTAACCTCTTCCAGCCTGGAGGTCTTCTCCAAGCGGGGCACCTCGTGCCTGCCTGGAGTGTGGATGGGCAGGGCCAGGAGAGGTCCGGTTCCCGTCGCGCTGAGGCCCAGAAACACGCCTGCCAGGGGGTGCTGGGCTTCCTGCAGAGGACAGGACCCGCCCCCGACCACCCAGCCCGAGAGCGCGGGGCAGGGAAGGACCGGACCCAGCAGTAAAGGGCAGGCGTCTACAGCGTCTGAGGGTAGCCCCAGGAACAGAGGCCACTCCCTGCCTACCATGGTGCCAGGGCTGATGAGGGAACGGAGGCCCACCCCCTACCCTCATGGGGGGGCTGCCTTCTTGGACCCCAGAGCTGAGGCTGGGCCTCAGACCTCCACATCCCGCATCTACTGCCTGAGAGACCGGGGGGGTGGGCAGGGAGCCCGCACTGGCCCCTGAGCTCACCTAGGAGAAAGGACTAAAATCCACCTGGGGGAGATGTCCTCAGCAGCTGGGTCGCTGTCTGTCTAGGGACCCGGCGGGGGCCGGGACTCTGTAGCTCCTTGGTCTGGGGACTCCCCCGCCCCACTTCCCAGCTTCTCTTGGAAGGCAGCCAGCACTGCTAGGCTTGGTTCCCCCCAGAACCTGCCGGCCTCAGCGCAGTACCTGCTAGGAGGCCGGGACAGGACCCCAGGCCCCTTGCTCCCTCAAAGTCTCTATCTTTCACTGATGGAGCTACAGACGGGGAGGACCCAGAACGGGGCCGTGTGGGTGGGAAAGCGCCGCTGAGCCCCGGAGACCGGGCAGCCCCTGCATCCAAGCGGCCTCCGGCAGGGACGGGGGCCACTCCGGCCGCACTGCATCGAGCGTGGGTCCCCAGGGCCGTCACACTCCGGGAAGGAGTCTCTAGCTGGCAGGCTGGACCCTGACCCATCTCTGGCTCCCAGGAAGGGCAGCTGCAGCTTCTCAGTCCCCTGACCTTGACCTCATCCCCGTTCAGGCCAGCAGCTCAGACAGCCTCCAGGCCAGGCTGCCAGCCCCTCGTTCTGGCCGGGTTTGTTCGGGGGAGTGGAGGGCTGCCAGGGCAGTCAGGGGGCTGAGGACAGCCTTGCCTGGGGGTCAGGGGTGGGTTCTGGATCTGAGACCCTGAAGTGCTGCCCTCCTCCCAGGGAGGCGGCCAACCTAAGAGGCCACCTGAACGTGGACTGGAATATTCCAACGAGACCCAGCGCGGGCCTTCTGGTGAGGGGTTGGCATGAGCGGCTGTTTACCCTCAGACCCCTGGCTCTGTGGCCTGACCCCTGGCCTCGGACACCCTTACAGAGTCCCAGGGGCCTGGGAGGATCCCTCCGTCCGTGGGATTCTGAAACAGAGGCGGAACCGTACTGATGACTGAGTCAGGCCCAAAGAGGGGACATCTGGGTCCTGACTGGGGCCTACTCCACACAGAGCCCCCCACAGCCCGGCCCCCACCCCGGGCCAGGGGCGCCTGCCTAACGCTCTGCGAAGCCCGGAGGGCCCCTCCTGTCCCCCAGCCAGGACCGCCTGCCTCCTAGGGGTGAGGGTCTGAGCCTCGAGACCCCCCAGGGGCGGAGAGGCAGCCGAGCCCCACGCCAGCTGAATGTGGGTGTCTCTGGGTGGGGACCACCCCCATCTGATGAGCAGGGACGCCTCCTCCCCTGACACCCCGGCAAGACCCCCAGAACCCACCAGCCTCGCTGGAGATGGAAGGGAAAGGACCCCGCGGCCAGGCTGCTTCTCTGGTTCCGACCTCTCTCGGGCAAGGGAGGCAGGGTGAGGAGAGGAGTCTGGCCTTCCTTCCCAGGAGCCTTGCAGGCCCCTTCGGACTCCGGAGGGAGGGAGGGAGGAGGGGCAGGAGGCGGGGCCCTCAGCCTCCGAGGACACAGCTCAGCAGGGAGCCTCGTGCCCCCTCCCCCCACGCCAAACCCGATGGAACCTGCCCGCTGTGAGCGCTGGGGGGCGGTCCAGGCCTCCAGAGAACCCATGCCCGCATCACAAAGGAGGCCTCTCACAGCCCCACCCCTGGGAGCCCTCCGGACCCAGCCTTCCGAGACCTGCCTGTGGGGAGCTGCCTTTCTGAGTGACCCGCAGGTGAGCCGGGCCAGCTTTCCTGGGCAGTGAGGCCGGGGGAACGCTCTCCAAGCGCCGGCCCACTTCCCAGGCCGTGGGGCGGGCAGCCCAGCACCCCGGAGTGAAGTAGATTAACTGAGTGATGGGCGGACTCCTTAGTTCTGACCAGAGAGAGGAGGCGCCGGTCAGCCCAGAGCCACAAGTGCCAGGCAGGGCTCAGGCCCGGCCATTCATTCATTCGACAGTCGTCGATGGACGCCGCCAAGGTCGTGAGCACCCGTCTAAGTCCTGCGGACCAGGCAGAAGGAGGCCCCTGCCCCCGGCCCTGACGTTCCCAAGGGGGCGGTGGGCAACAGAAATAGAAACAAGGGCCGTAGAGGCTGAAGCGTAGGTGAGGTGGTGAAGCAGGTCCGGTGTGGGGGCAGGTGGGGGCCGGACCCGGAGAAGGCCTAGCTGAGGTGACCTTGAGCGTGGACTTGCAGGGGGCGAGGGGCTCAGCCCCCAGTGAGTCGGGACAGGTGTTGGCAGGTGAGAACAGCTAAGCCAGCCCTGGGCGATCTCCGGGCTGCGCTCACCTGCCCGCGGCCGGGTGGCACAGGGTCTGCCCTCTGCCCTGGGGCGGGGCTGGGCTCCGACCCCGACCCCGACCCCGACGTCAGGAGTGTGAGCTTGTGTGAGGACAAGCTCGGCAGGGCAGCCAGCTCTCCCCCGGGGCCCGGGCACGTTTCTGGGTCAGGGCTCTGCGTGGCAGCAACAGAGACGCGCACACGAGCACACACGCACACACCCAGGAGCGCGGGCACACGTGCTCGCTCACACGCACCGGGGAGCAGCGCAGCCCGTGGGCCGCTGTCCCCACGTGACCGGGGCGGCACGCCCTCTCCCGCACACAGCAGCGGCCCGGGGCGTCTTCCACCGCTTCTCCCCCCCGGCGGTCTCCGCCCGGCTGGCTGGAGAAGGCGACCCTTCTGTAGTGACAGGGTGGCGAGGCGGCGGGAACGCCAGCCAGGCGACTCCTGGAGCCGCCCTGCGGGGCCCGTCGCGGCCCGCGTGGTCACCGCTGCGTGGGTTCCAGTCATTCTCGGCTCGCCCTCACCCCTTGGGCTCCAGGCAGGAACAGTGGGCAGGGAGCCCCGTGGCCCAAGCCACCTCCCAGAGCGTGTCCCTGATGCGCCCAGGCCCACAGCTTCTCAGCACAAGAACCCCAGGCAGGCTCCGCTGCAGGAGCCCCTCGACAAGCCTGGGAGCTGGGCCTCTGGGTCCCGCGTGCCCACCGCAGGCTGGGAGCGGAGCGGCCCCGGCCAGAGAACAAGCTCGGAGGGGACTGCCTCCAGAAGGGACGGCCGCCAGGGCCGGCAGGCCAGCCCTGCCCCAGCCCCGGCCCTCAGACTGTGGCCCTGGGAGAGAGAGAGGAAAGCTCACAGGCACAGGCCGGCTGTGGCCTTGGGATGGAGACAGGGGCTGCGCACCCGCCAGCCTCAGGCAGGGCCTCCGGGCGCCCCGGGCTGGGTGGACGCCGCCCCTGGCCTTGGTCTTGGGGCTTCTCAGCTGTGCGCTTTCCGCGTCTAGAGACTTGCGATGCGAAAGGCCGAGAGCCCGGCGGGGCTGCTGGGGATCGCAGGCCGCGCACGGCGGAAGCACCGAGGTTTCCTGGAGGGAGGGCTGCCGTTGCTGCTCCTGGTGACAGGTGCCCTGGTCGCCCTGGGCCTCCTCTACGCCGACGGAAGAGGTGAGTGAGGGCGCCCCTCCCCTCGGGCCCGCCACCGACACCCCGCTCACCGCCTCCTCCCCACGCGGCCTCGGCCCCGTCCCGTCTGCGTGCCCGCCCACGTGGATAAGCCAGCCATCGAGCGGGCACGTGGGGTCTGCTCGGGGCACCGGGGGCTGCCGGGCTGTGCTGCAGCCTGGAGAGAAGGGGCACTGGCCTGTGGGGCCCGGGGCCCTTCCAGAAGGCTCTGCCCAGGCGCCGGCCGGCTGGCACAAGGCTGGTTCTGCCGGCTCTGAGCTGGCGGGCACCGCGGGACTCCCGAGATGCGGCAGAGCGGTCCCCCCCGCCGCATCTGCGCGGCCCCCTCCCCTCCCCTGCCGCACAGGGCGCTGCAGTTCCCGGCCGGCCCAGCAGCAGGAGCCCGCGCTCCAGCGCTGGGGACCCGCGGCACAGCAGCCCTCCAGCCAGCGGGGCTCGCCTGCCGCCTCCCGGGCGGCCATCCTGCAGAGAACCTGCTGGGACCCCGCTCGCGGCCTCCTGAAGGCCTGGGTCCCCGGGGCCTCGTGGCTTCAGGCTCTGCTTTCTGCACATGGTGGGTGGGGGCCAGCACTTGGTTCCTCCTGCGGGTGGGGGTGGTGGACAGGTGGGCTCAGAACTCAGGAGGATCTGCAGGAGAAGCCCTCCCCACGGCCCCAACAGTAGGGCAGCACAGGCTTTGTTACTAGAACATTCCCTCACTGGCCAGAGCCACCTGCGCTGTGGTGGGACCATCCATCCATCACTGGGCAAGGCTGTTTCTGAGAACCAGAAGCGGGTGCTGCCTGCAGATGTGGTGGGCGGGCCCTGCCCAGGGCTGCTCCCACCTGACCAGATGCCTGGCCGGACCCTGCCAGCCGCTGCTGTCTCTGGCCCCTCCGGGCCTCCTGGCAGGGTCGATGGACACTTCACCTCCATGAGCACGGGCCGTGGGGAGGGACCACTCACTGCTCAGAGAGCCCTGGAGAGCCCTGGAGAGCCCAGACCCCAGGGAACCTCTGTTCAGGACCACTGGGCTGCAGACACCGGGTTGAGAGGCTTCCGGGGGACAGGGCTGAACCCCCACCCCACCCCAGTCCTCATCTAGGTGGTACCAGCCTGACAGCAGGGACCCTCCCTGCCCAGCCTGCCTCCGCCTCGTGGTCCCCTAAATACAAGTGGGCTCTCTGCCAGGGCCCCTCAGGCAGGACTCCCGTGCCCCTACCCCCCGGAAATGACCCAAGCCGATCTTGGCCTCAGGTCCTGATGGAGCCCGTGGAAGAGTTTAAATGCTGCATTATTATTTATTTTTAAATACTTTCTCATCCACTATGGTGGTGTTGCTTTTTTCATTGATTTAGGAGTTATTCAGAAATCTCTCTTTTTAAAATTGCTAGATGCTTGGAGACTTTTTCTTAGTCACCTTTTTAAATTGGTTTCTAATTTAACTGCCTTGTCAGCAACCGTGGTTTATGTGATATGGATTCTTTGGTATTTGCTGAGGCTTGCTTTAAGGCTAATACACGGTCGGTTTTATAAATAATCCACGTGCACGTGCAGTACACACAACACCGTTAGATGAAAGTGGAGACACAGACAGAGGTTTAGATGCATCCATTAGGTCAATCAAATCGTCTATATGTTTGTTTTTTTCCATTTTCTTGACCTTTCAATTACTGAAAGATGTGTGTGCTAAAACCTTGCCCTAGAGAACTATCAATTTTCTTTGTAGTTACACCAAGTATTAATTTGTGTATTTTAAGGTTAAACTATGGGAATTCCCTGGCTGTCCAGTGGTTAGGACTCCATGCTCTCACTGACGAGGACGCAGCCAAAAAAAAAAAAAATGTCCACATTATTATGTGGATGCAAATTTAGAATCAGTGTATCTTCACTCTGTATGATTATGTAGCGCCCCTTTATATCTTTAGAGTGCCTTTTGCCTTAATATGTTTTGTTTTAAATTCTGTTTTGTCTGATATGAATTAGCATTTGTTCTCTATTTTTTTCATCCTTTTTCTTTGAGACTTTGTCTCTTTAGCTTTAGGTGTGTCTTTTGGAACCGTGTACAGCTGGATTTTGTCTCCATCTTGTACCTGGAGGGTTTAGTCTATGTGTATTCACACAGAAATGTATGGTTTTTTTCTATTGTGTTCTTTTGTGCTTCTGATGCCTCTTCTTTCTCTTTCCTTGCCTTCTTTTGGATTGATCTATTATTTTTCACTCTGTTTTCCTGCAACTATCTTGAAGGTTTTATATTTCTAATCCTTTTAATGGTTACCTTAGATTTTTTGTCTTAATATTTATTTCAAAAGTTATAGATAAACCTTTTTCAGAAAATTGAGTGTTTTTTAAATAAAACTTTGGGTGGGAAACACAATCCTACACCCACAATCCTGCCTCCTGGAAGTCTGCTCCTCAGAAAGAGCCATATTCGTTGTCTAGTGCAGAGGTCTGCAAACTATGGCCTGTGGGCCAAATGTGGCCCACTGCCTGTTTTTGTAAATAAAGCTTTATTGGAACACAGCTGTGTCTACTCACTTATGTATTGTCCATGGATGTTTTCAGGCTACAAGCACTAAGTTGAATAGGTGAGACAGAGTCTGTATATGGCTCACAAAGGCTAAATAATATATTGTCTGGCCTTTTACAGAAAAATATTGCCAACCCCTGGACTGGAGTGTCTAAGCCTCATCTTTGGACCCTTCTCTCTTTACTGTCAGTGTTAGATCGCAGGGAGGCATCGTAAGGCTGTGGTTAATACCCAGGCTCCTGAATCTGACAGCCCCCCCAGATCCCAGCTGTGTGACCCTGGAAGGTTTTCTTCGCACCTCTGTGCCTCAGTTTCCTTATCTGTAAAATGGAACATAACATAGAGGCTTACTGGAGGGTTCAATGATTTAATACATCAATAACACTTAGAAAACTGTCTGTCATGCTGTTTATGATCAGATTTAATAATAAAACATTAGATTTGTCATTGATTTCCTATCCATATTGTTACTGACATCCCAAATGGGAGGCAGATTTAGTTCCTTAAGCCACCCAGGCTTCCACTGTCCCAGTATAGGTACATCATTGCTTTTGGATAAATCCATATGCATCATTACAATAGTTCTACCGAGTATTTTTCACAGCTGAGCTATGAAGAATAGTTGGATTACATTTCCTTTCCTGTTATTATTTTGTTTTCTTATCATTAATAGCTATCTTGTTTAAGGAGTTTCATTTCTCTCCTTCCCCTTTCTCTCTCTCCCTCTCTCCTCTCTCTCTCTCTCAGACTCTATATACATATCTGTGGGATGGTTTGATATTATCCCACAGTATTTGGATGCCCTGTTCAGATTTTGTTCATTCTGTTACTCTTTGTGATGCAGTTTGAAGAGTTTGACCTTAATTAGTCTTCAGTTTCACTGGTTCTTTCCTCAGCTGTATCCAGTGTGCTGGTCAGCCAGTCAAAGGAAGTCTTCATCTCTCATAACAGGCTTTTTCTTTCGGATATTTCTATTTCCCTCTTTTTTATAGTTTCCATCTCTTTGTTGAAATTTCTTGTCTGTTCATGAATGTTATCCACCTTTTCCATTAGATGGAAACATATTAACCGTAGTTATTTTGCAGTCCTTCTCTGATAATGCCAATATCTGAGCTATCTCTGAGTCTAGTTCTATTGATTACTTTATCTCATGGCAATAGATTGTTTTTTCTTGCCTCTGTGTGTGTGTGTGTGTGTATGTGTGTGTCACACATTTTTACTGAATGCTAAGCATCCAGAGGAAGAGCAGAGACTGAGGTCAACAGCATCTGCACCCAGAAACAAGCACAGTTGCTCTGTTAGTGTGAGAGATGGAATCCATCTAGTCAGGAGTCAACTGATCTGGGGTTTTGTTTTCACTTTTGTCACCCTCGGTGCACCACAGACTTCACCTTTCTCTGGCTGTGAGCAATGATTACCTGTGCTTAGAGAAATGGGCCTGGGGGGGCCAGAGGTTCCCCGTTGTTCCTGCTCCAGCCTCAGCTCTCAGCAGTCCCTGAATGTGCAACACAGAGGGCTTCTCTCCATGCCTCTGCCCCGCCACAGATGGTAGGTTGCCCTTGCTTTGTAGTGCTTGGCTCATGCTGGGGTGGGGGATCTCTGGTGTCCCGGCCGCATCTCAGTCTTGGAGTGGGGGTGTCTCGGTATCCCTGCCCCGATTCCCATGTCCATCAAACTCTGCCTTATGCCTGAGTCCCCTACCCCTCTCCTAGTGGCAGCAGACCTCAGCTGGATGTCAGTCTAGGATCCTGGACCCACAGCGGTCTCCTGTGCCTCTCCCATGAGCAGGGGAATTTTACGTCTGACTCTCCTCCGGGCCAGTAGGTTTTCATCTAGTCCATGGGAGTGAGAGGGTTTACTACCCTCCCCTCAGTGGTTTAAAGCTCTTGCTCCTACAAGAGGAGGGTCCAGGCAAGCAGGAGACGCCTCGTACTGGCACCTCAGCAGAAGCAGATAACCTCTTGCGTGCCTGTACCACGGAGGGGGACTCTCTGGTCTTCTGAGACCTGCCCCATTTTTTCTCATTGGCACCTGATAAGGATCCATGGAAATAACTGGTGAATGAGTGCAAAATGCCCCCGTGTTGAGGTTCCAGCTGTTCCACACTGACAAGCTAACTCACACTTGGCCTTCAAGAATTCATTAAAATGTTAGCTGATTTCTTCTTACCCACCTGTGTGGTGACTGTCTCTTACTCCTAGGTCCTGTCAGAGTTCTCAGTGCTGCTTGGTGGGACGTGTCACTCTGTTTTCCTGGTCACCCTCTTACCTCAGGTCCTCGATGAGCTCCAGAAAAGCTGTGATTTCTGTAGACTATCTGGATTTTCCCTGTTGTTAGAAAGGGAATGATACTCTAGTTGGCTTTTGATGTCATAAGCAGAAAGCAGAAGTAATATGCCTGAAATTTTATATGCATATGTAACTTAAAGTATTCAGCTAGTCAACATCTTCATATTTCTTCCAAACAAGCATCTAGAACAGTTTGACTCATCCTCCACCCTGACCACATGTTATTGTGGGTAAGTCCGTGGTTTCTATCTTATTTTTTATTTACTGCACACAGGCAACATTCTCTAATATACTCAATTTAATTTTGATTTTCCCAAGTCCTTATCAGTTTCTTTTTTTTTAATTTACTTTTGGCTGCGTTGGGTCTTCGTTGTTGGGTCTTCATTGCTGCGTGCGGGCTTTCCCTAGTTGTGGCGAGCGGGGGCCTCTCTTCATTGTGGTGCGTGGACTTCTCATTGCAGTGGCTTCTCTTGTTTCAGAGCTCGGGCTCTAGGCGCAAGGGCTTCAGTAGTTGTGGCTCACGGGCTCTAGAGCGCAGGCTGAGTAGTTGTGGCGCACGGGCTTAGTTGCTCCGTGGCATGTGGGATCTTCCCGGACAAGGGGTCGAACCCGTGTCCTCTGCATTGGCAGGAGGATTCTTAACCACTGCGCCACCAGGGAAGTCCCTTATCAGTTTCTTTGCTCATCATTCTTCCTACTTCTCAGGTAGCCCTTATGAAATCATTTTCCTTCTTTCTGAAGTACATGCTTTTGGAGACTCCTACACAAAATGTGTCCATGGACCAGTGGTGTTGGCCTCACCTGAGAGCTTGTTAGAAATTCAGAAACTCAGAGCCCATTCCAGGCCTACTGGATTAGGATCTGCATTTAACCCCCAGGTAACTCATCTGCACTAAAGTTTGGGAAACACTGATTAGGACACAGCATTTGTTGAACTTGCTTGATAATCAGAGTAAGCTGGGGCAATTGTTAAAAATCCAGACCTTGGACCCTGTCTCCATCTGCTTGCACCACTGTAACAAAATATCATAAGTCAGGGTGACTTAAGCAACAGAAATCTATTTTCCCCTAGTTCTGGAGCCTAGAAGTCCAAGATCAGGGTATCAGCCAATTCAGTTCCTGGTGAGGACTCTCTTCTTGACTTATAGACAGCCACCTTCTCACTGTGTCCTCATGTGGTGGACAGAGCAAGTTCTGGTGTCTTTCCTCTTCTTATAAGACACCAGCCCTACTGGATCAGGGCCCCACCCTTATGACCTTATTTAACCTTCTTCACCTCCTCACAGGTGCCAACGCCAAATGCAGCCACATGGGGGGTTAGAACTTCAACATAGGAATGGTGGGTTGGGGAGAAAAGATACAAAAGTTTAGTCCATAACAGGACTCAACCTGGGCAGAACCAAGAAATCTTATAGGGTAAGACCTCCGAATCTGTACTGTAACCAGCATGTTAGGCCTTTCTTGTGATCAGGCAGATTTGGGGAGCACAGCGTTAAAATACTCTTTCAACTATAAACCTTCATTTTTGTTTACTTGAAAATGACTTTATTTGGTAGTCATCCTTCAGTGATAGTTTAACTGGTTACACAAATCTGGGCTTAGTTATGTTCTCAATATCTTGAAGATTTAGTTTCGTTGTCTCTGACTTCCATTGCTGCTGTTCAGAAATCTGGTTCAATCTAATTGGCCTTCTTGTCAGATGAACTTTTTCCCCTCTGAGCTGTTTTCTCCCTGGTACTGAGCATTTTTACCATGAGGTGTCTAACTATGAAGCTCTTTTTATTTATTCTGCTTTGCATCTTTTGTGATTCTTGAATCCAAGCACTAATGACATTTATTAATTTTGGAAACTTATAGCCACTGTCTTTTTAATACTGTGTCTCCCACATTATCTTTATTTTCTCCTAAAATTCTGATTACATATGCACTCAATTTTTCTCGCTCTATCTTCCATATCTTTTAGAGAAAAGTTTCCATCTCTTTGATTTTGCCCCACATTCTGGGTAAATTCTTTAGCACTACATTCAAGTTCACTAAATCTCTCTTCAGCTCTGTTGTATCTGCCACTTAACCCATCCATTTTGGATTTTTTCTAAAGAAAAATTATTTTCAACAATTTCATGTTTTCTATTTCTAGAGTTTCCAAGTGATTCTTTTACAAATTGATTTTTTCAATTTTTTCTTTGCCCTTGTTTTTAATTTTTATTTCTTTCAATGATTCAAACATACTTGGGTTATTTCTGCACCAGCTAGCCACTGCTGCCTAACAAATCACCCCAATACTCAGGGGCTTAAAACAACACTTATTTATCAAGACACACATCCATCAGTAGGCTTCAGGGCTCAGCTAATGTAGGTCAGCCTCCACTGGGGCAGCTGTTCCATGAATTTCATCCTCCTACAAGGACCAGCAAGCATGTCCCTCTCCATACAGAAGCTCATGGGGACAAGTGGAAACACACTTAGGGCCTAGGCTCAGAGCTGGAGTACATTATTTCCAACTCATTCTATTACCAAAGCCATAGGGGCAAACCCACAGTGAAAAGAGAGAGGAAAGGGCTTCCCTGGTGGCGCAGTGGTTGAGAGTCCGCCTGCCGATGGAGGAGACATGGGTTCGTGCCCTGGTCCGGGAAGATCCCACATGCCGCGGAGCAACTAAGCCCGTGAGCCATGGCCACTGGGCCTGCGCGTCCGGAGCCTGTGCTCCGCAACGGGAGAGGCCACAACAGTGAGAAGCCCGCGTACCGCAAAAAAAAAAAAAAAAAAGAGAGAGAGAGAGGAAATATTCTCTGCCCCTTCAGGGGAAGCAACTACAATGGCATGTGCAAAGGCACAGATGCAGAGAGACATTGAGGTTTGGGGCCTCTGATGCCAGCTTCCACATGTTATGGGTCAGATAATCCCAAAATATGAATCCTTGGGGTTCTAGTCCTGCTGTTTGCTGTTTCTTACTCATGGATTCTGGTCTTTTCATAAACCTCAGTCCATGTTCAAATTGGCTTTATCTGCGAGAATCCTTTGCTACTTGGGCTAAGTTTCCCTCCAGACAATATGTGTGTTTGTTTCCATCAGGCACCTGGGAATGCTACCAGCCTAAATTTAATTTCTCAGCTTGTGGTTTCCTTGACCACAGGGTCATGTAAGCTCACATCCCACACCTGCATGACAACCAGCCTGTGTTGATACATTCTCCAGGGAGGATGGTTATTTTCCACCCAATAAAGTTCTTTGTAGCCCTCTTTTGTTACGGAGGAAGAGACAGAGACAGAGACAGGAAGAAGAGAGAGACAGAAAGAGGAAACAAGTTATTCACATCAAGGCCAACCTTTAGGAGAACAGATCTTTCAAAGGAAATATCAGGTTATTTTTTTAATGTAGAGAGTCTATGTGAAAATAATTGGCATATTACAAAAGTTATTCAAGCAAATATAAAAAAAGAACAAGAGTAGACACATGTCAACTGCGTACAAGGAAGTCTACTCCCTTCTGGAATCATGAAGGGGGGGAAATATCCCTGTTTGGGGTCTGTTTGCTGTGTGTCCTGTTGATCCTATTTTAGCATTAGAGGAAGACGTCATTTTTATTCAGCTTTTGTGTCAAAGGCCTTGCTGTTTGCCTCTTCTCTTGCTCAGAAGAACAGATTTTGAATGAGAATATGGGTGCTGGAAGTCCAACCTCCGTCAGTCGCTAGTGACCGGCCGTGGGTGCATCACCCCACATGCCTGTCAGTTTTCTCATCAGAAAAATGGAGGTGGTGACCCTCACAAATGAGGTGGTGTAAGTTAAAGGCAAAGTGCGCAAACATGGTGATCTCATCTCATTCAGTTTTGGAAATGTTTTCTCAAGAGCCCACTGCATCCTCAGGAAACTCTTGAGCTGTAGCATCAGATGAACTTATCTCAGAAATTTCCCCCAATCAGAAGGTTATGGCAGCCCATGCTGGGAATGCAGTGGAGGAAATGGGAGGGGGACATAAGCATAGAGAAGGCATGAACTTACCTCCCCAGTATTGGGTGTTTCTTCTGGTTTTGTCTGACTAGACTGGAAGCAGATCAATCAGATGAACTGTTTGGGTTCTCACAATGCTTCATTCACCCTGTTTACCCTGTGGTCCCCTTTCTGGACCTAGTCATTATTCCTTCCCACCAACCTGGACTCCCAACTGGTTACCTGCTCTTTCTATGGGAAGACTTTCTTTAGTTATTTGTTGTAGTGAGTGTTGTGTAATGGAGACAAATTCTCTCAGCTTTTGCCTGAAATGTCTTTATTTCACTTTCACTTTTTAACTACATTTTTGCTGGATATAGAATTCTAAGTTGGTAGTTTGTTTTCTTCAAGCATCCATTCTAGAGTTTGTTCCATCGTCTTCTGACCACCATTGTTTGTGATGAGAAGCCAGCCGTCACTCTTCTTTGGCAAGTGCCTCCCATGAATTAATGTCTTTTTTCTCCTCTGACTGTTTTTATGAATATCTCATTCTCTGTAGTTCTCAGCAGTTTGACTTGATGCTGTTGCATGCATGGTTTTCTTTGTATTCAGCCTGCTTGGGATATACTGCCCTTCTTGGATCTGTAGGCTTATATCTTTCATCAATTTTGAAAAATTATTAGCCATTATCTCTTCAAAGATTGCTGACTCATACCATTTTCCTGTGGGGCTCTAGCTGCATGGATGTTAAGCTATTTAATATGGTTCCACAGATCTCAGATCCTCTGCTCATGTTGTTTCAAAGTAATTTTTCTAAATTTCTTTTCCTTTTTCTTTTGTTCTTGGCCATGCTGCACGGCATGTGGGATCTTAGTTCCCCGACCAGGATTAATCCCACGCCCCTTGCATTGGAAAAAGCATGGAGTCTTAACCACTGGACCACCAGGGAAGTCCAACTTTTCTAAATTTTACAACAGCTTTAGATTTACAGAATTATTGCAAAGAGAGTACACAATTCCCATATACTTCATACCACATCTTATATCACATAAGTGTGATGCATCTGTCACAAGTAATGAACCAATGTTTATGTATTACTATTAACCCAGTCCATGCTTTATTCATATTTTCTCAGTTTTCCCCTCATGTCCTTTTCTATCCCAGAACCCCACATGATTTAGTTGGCAAATCTCCTTGGACTCTTGGCTGTGATGGTTTCTCAGGCTTCCCTTGATTTTTATGATCTTGACAGTTTTTAGGAGGACTGGCCAGGTATTTTGTAGAATGTCTCTCATTTGTCTGATGTTCAGACTGGGGTGATGTTTTGGGGAGGAAGCCTACAGACCAAGGGGACATAATTTCAGTGACTTACCATGTTGATTTCAACCTTGATCACATGGCTTGAGGTAGTGTTTGTCAGCTTTTTCCACTGTATAGGTATCTTTGTCCCCTCTCTTTCCACACTGTCCTCTTTGGAAGGAAGGCAGCACTTGCAGCCCACACTTAAGGGGTGGGGAGTTACACTACACATCCTTAGAGATGGAGTATCTATGTAATCTATTTGGAATTCTTCTGTTTGGAAGACTTGTCTATTCCACCACCACCCTCATTTTTTATTTATTCAACAATTTTAAAAAACAATTTGTCAGTACGGACTCATGGATATTTATTTTTTACTTTGAGTTATAATACAATACTACTTCATTTTATTGCTCAAATAGTTCCAACTTTGGCCATTGGGAGCTCTGTCAGTTGGCTTCTGTGCCCGTTCAACATACCCTATCATTGTGTGTTTGGGGTTTGGCGGGGAGGGTAACACTTTCTTACTTTGTGGCACTATAAGATGTTCCAGGTTCACCTTGTATACTTCTTGCCCCAATTACATAATCAATCATTTCTCCAAGGATCGCTGGTTCCTTTTTTTGGACAAAGGTGTTAGAAACCAAGATCTGGGTGCCTATTTGCTCATTGCTTTTGGGTTGTTTTTGCTTCTGGTCACTCTCAGCTGATGATCTATAAATATTTGTGTATGTATCCATCTGTGTCTATAAGCTAACTGTGAGTTTATACTGATGTCTCCACCTCTAATCCATGACCACATGGATCATTCTACCTCCTCCCTTGCTTATCTGTAACTACCCTTGTAGCAGTAATGTGCCTGGCCTTCTGCTAGCCATTTGCCTACTTATTAAATTCCAAGATACATGTGTGGTGGTTTCAGAATTGTTAACCTGTATTCCCATGGGGGACAACTTTATCAACTAGAGCACAGCACTGCATACAGCTCCTTTGCCTTCAGTTTTACAGTTTTTCTATGCATTTTCAAATTGATTTAGCTCAGCACCTTGTGCCTCTACCCCTTTTTAGTGAGGTTACTGCACACACTGTGATATATTTAGATTCTCATGCTGCATTTCACCCTGGGATTCCCTGACCTCCTAAATGTTCTTGTAAAATTTGCATACATTAAGGTTTACTCTTTGTGTTATAAAGTTCTGTGGGTTTTGGCAAGTGCCTAATATATTGTATTCACCATTGCAGTATTAGAATAATTTCACTACCCTAACTATTCCTGTGCTTCACCTCTTCATACCCACCAGCACCACCCCTGCATCACATCCCCCACCAAACTCCTGGCAATCATTGTTTACTCTCTCTGAATTTTTCTTTTTCCAGAATGTCATATAATTGGAATCAGTGTACGTAGTTTTTCAACCTGGCTTCTTTCACTTAGCAATATACACTTAAGATTCATCCATGTTGGCCTCCCATGGGGACCGGCCTGAGGAGCAGTGGCGGAGCTTCGAGACTAGGGCGGTGCAAAAGGTAGACAAAACAACCAGTGGAGTAGGAAGCATCTTAAAATTAGATGCAAGCGGCACACCTCAGGCTGGTGCAACGTCACACTGGCCTCTGCTGCCGCAGGCTCGAACCGCATCCGTACCCCTCCCTCCCCATGGCCTGAGTGAGCCAGAGCCCCCGAATCAGATGCTTCTTTAACCCCGTCCTCTCTGAGTGAAGAACAGATGCCCTCAGGCGACCTACATGCAGAGGCAGGTCCAAATCCAAAGCTGAGCCCCGGCAGCTGTGCGAACAAAGAAGAGAAAGGGAAATTTCTCCCAGCAGCCTCAGGAGCAGCAGATTAAATCTCCACAATCAACTTGATGTGCCCTGCATCCTTGGAATACCTGAATAGACAATGAATCATCCCAAATTGAGGAGGTGGACTTTGGAAGCAATGATATTTTTTTTTTCCCTTTTTCTCTTTTTGTGAGTGTGTATGTGTATGCTACTGTGTGATTTTGTCTGTATAGCTTTGCTTTTACCATCTGTCCTAGGGTTCTGTCTGTCCTTTTTTTTTTTATTACTTAAAAAAATTTTTTTTCGTAATATTTTTTATTTGAATAATTTTATTTTATCTTCTTTCTTTCTTTCTTTCTTTCTTTCTTTCTTTCTTTCTTTCTTTTCTCCCTTTTATTCTGAGTCGTGTGGAGGACAGGCTCTTGGTGCTCCAGCCAGGCGTCAGGGCTGTGCCACTGAGGTGGGAGAGCCAAGTTCAGGACACTGGTCCACAAGAGACCTCCCAACTCCATGTAATATCAAACGGTGAAAATCGCCCAGAGATCTCCATCTCAATGCCAAGACCCAGCTCCACTCAATGACCAACAAACTACAGTGCTGGACACCCTATGCCAAACAACTAGCAAGACAGGAACACAACCTCATCCATTAGAACAGAGGCTGCCTAAAATCATAATAAAGCCACAGACACCCCAAAACACACCACCAGACGTGGACCTGCCCACCAGAAAGACAAGATCCAGCCTCATCCACCAGAACACAGGCACTAGTCACCTCCACCAGGAAGCCTACACACCCACTGAACCAACCTTAGCCACTGGGGACAGACACCAAAAACAACTACGAAGCTGCAGCCGACAAAAAGGAGACCCAAAGCACAGTAAGTTAAGCGAAATGAGAAGAAAGAGAAACACACAGCAGATGAAGGAGCAAGGCAAAAACCCACCAGACCTAACAAATGAAGAGGAAGTAGGCAGTCTACCTGAAAAAGAATTCAGAATAATGATAGTAAAGATGATCCAGAATCTTGGAAATAGAATGGAGAAAATACAAGTAACGTTTAACAAGGACCTAGAAGAACTAAAGAGCAAACAAACAAAGATGAACAACACAATAAATGAAAATAAAATTCTCTAGAAGAGATCAATAGCAGAATAACTGAGGCAGCAGAATGGATAAGTGACCTGGAAGATAAAATAGTGGAAATAACTACTGCAGAGCAGAAGAAAGAAAAAAGAATGAAAAGAATTGAGGACAGTCTCAGAGACCTCTGGGACAACATTAAACGCACCAACATTCGAATTATAGGGGTCCCAGAATAAGAAGAGAAAGAAATGGACTGAGAAAATATTTGAAGAGATTATAGTTGAAAACTTCCCTAATATGGGAAAGGAAATAGTTAATCAAGTCCAGGAAGCACAGAGCATCCCATCCAGGATAAATCCAAGGAGAAACACACCAAGACACATATTAATCAAACTATCAAAAATTAAATACAAAGAACAAATATTGAAAGCAGCAAGGGAAAAACAACAAATAACACACAAGGGAATCCCCATAAGGTTAACAGCTGATCTTTCACCAGAAACTCTGCAAGCCAGAAGGGAGTGGCAGGACATATTTAAAGTGATGAAAGAGAAAAACCTACAACCAAGATTACTCTACCCAGCAAGGATCTCATTCAGATTTGACGGAGAAATTAAAACCTTTACAAACAAGCAAAAGCTAAGAGAATTCAGCACCACCAAACCAGCTTTACAACAAATGTTAAAGGAACTTTTCTAGGCAGGAAACACAAGAGAAGGAAAAGACCTACAAAAATAAACCCAAAACAATTAAGAAAATGGTAATGGGAACATACATATCAATAATTACCTTAAATGTAAATGGATTAAATGCTCCAACCAAAAGACATAGACTGGCTGAATGGATACAAAAACAAGACCCGTATATATGCTGTCTACAAGAGACCCACTTCAGACCTAGGGACACATACAGACTGAAAGTGAGGGGACGGAAAATGATATTCCATGCAAATCCATGGAAATCAAAAGAAAGCTGGAGTAACAATTCTCATATCAGACAAAATAGACATTAAAACAAAGACTATTACAAGAGACAAAGAAGGACACTACATAATGATCAAGGGATCAATCCAAGAAGAAGATATAACAGTTGTAAATATTTATGCACCCAACATAGGAGCACCTCAATACATAAGGCAAATACTAACAGCCATAAAAGGGGAAATCGACAGTAACACAATCATAGTAGGGGACTTTAACACCCCACTTTCACCAATAGACAGATCATCCAAAATGAAAATAAATAAGGAAACACCAGATTTAAATGATACATTAAACAAGATGGACTTAATTGATATTTATAGGACATTCCATCCAAAAACAACAGAATATACATTCTTCTCAAGTGCTCATGGAACATTCTCCAGGATAGATCATATCTTGGGTCACAAATCAAGCTTTGGTAAATTTAAGAAAATTGAAATCATATCAAGTATCTTTTCTGACCACAACACTATGAGACTAGATATCAATTACAGGAAAAAACCTTAAGAAATACAAACACATGGAGGCTAAACAATACACTACTAAATAACCAAGACATCACTGAAGAAATCAAAGGGGAAATCAAAAAATACCTAGAAACAAATGACAATGAACACACAATGACCCAAAACCTATGGGATGCAGCAAAAGCAGTTCTAAGAGGGAAGTTTATAGCTATACAAGCCTACCTTAAGAAACAAGAAACATCTCAAATAAACAACCTAACCTTACACCTAAAGCAATTACAGAAAGAAGAACAAAAAAAAAAACCCCAAAGTTAGCAGAAGGAAATAAATCAAGCTCAGATCAAAAATAAATGAAAAACAAATGAAGGAACCGATAGCAAAGATCAATAAAACTAAAAGCTGGTTCTTTGAGAAGATAAACAAAATTGATAAACCATTAGCCAGACTCATAAAGAAAAAAAGGGGGAAGACTCAAATCAATATAATTAGAAATGAAAAAGGAGAAGTAACAGCTGACACTGCAGAAATACAAAGGATCATGAGAGATTACTACAAGCAACTATATGCCAATAAAATGGACAAACTGGAAGAAATGGACAAATTCTTAGAAATGCACAACCTTCTGAGACTGAACCAGGAAGAAATAGAAAATATGAACAGACCAATCACAAGCACTGAAGTTGAAACTGTGATTAAAAGTCTTCCAACAAACAAAAGCCCAGGACCAGATGGCTTCACAGGCAAATTCTATCAAACATTTAGAGAAGAGCTAACACCTATCCTTCTCAAACTCTTCCAAAATATAGCAGAGGAAGGAACACTCCCAAACTCATTCTAAAAGACCACCATCACCCTGATACCAAAACCAGACAAAGATGTCACAAAGAAAGAAAACTACAGACCAATATCCCTGATGAACATAGATGCAAAAATCCTCAACAGAATACTAGCAAACAGAATCCAACAGCACATTAAAAGGATCATACACTATGATCAAATGGGGTTTATCCCAGGAATGCAAGGATTCTTCAATATATACAAATCAATCAACATGATACACCATATTAACAAATTGAAGGAGAAAAACTATATGATCATCTCAATAGATACAAAGAAAGCTTTCGACAAAATTCAACACCCATTTATGATAAAAACCCTCCAGAAAGTAGGCATAGAGGGAACTTTCCTCAACATAATAAAGGCCACATATGACAAACCCACAGCCAACATCATCCTCAATGGTGAAAAACTGAAACCGTTTCCACTAAGATCAGGAAAAAGACAAGGTTGCCCACTCTCGCCACTATTATTCAACATAGTTTTGGAAGTTTTAGCCACAGCAATCAGAAAAGAAAAAGAAATAAAAGGAATCCAAATCAGAAAAGAAGTAAAGCTGTCACTGTTTGCAGATGACATGATACTATATAGAGAGAATCCTAAAGATGCCACCAGAAAACTCCTAGAGCTAATCAATGAATTTGGTAAAGTAGCAGGATACAAAATTAATGCACAGAAATCTCTTGCATTCCTATACACTAATGATGAAAAATCTGAAAGTGAAATTAAGAAAACACTCTCATTTACCATTGCAACTAAAAGAATAAAATATCTAGGAATAAACCTACCTAAGGAGACAAAAGACCTGTATGCAGAAAATTATAAGACACTGATGAAAGAAATTAACAATGATACAAATAGATGGAGAGATATACCATGTTCTTGGATTGGAAGAATCAACATTGTGAAAATGACTCTACTACCCAAAGCAATCTACAGATTCAGTGCAACCCCTATCAAACTACCACTGGCATTTTTCACAGAACTAGAACAAAAAATTTCACAATTTGTATGGAAACACAAAAGACCCCGAATAGCCAAAGCAATATTGAGAAAGAAAAACGGAGCTGGAGGAATCAAGCTCCCTGACTTCAAACTATACTACAAAGCTACAGTAATCAAGACAGTATGGTACTAGCACAAAAACAGAAATATAGATCAATGGAACTGGATAGAAAGCCCAGAGATAAAGCCATGCACATATGGTCACCTTATCTTTGATAAAGGAGGCAAGAATATACAGTGGAGAAAAGACAGTCTCTTCAATAAGTGGTGCTGGGAAAACTGGACAGCTACATGCAAAGAATGAAATTACAACACTCCCTAACACCATACACAAAAATAAACTCAAAATGGGTTAAAGACCTAAATGTAAGGCCAGACACCATCAAACTCTTAGAGGAAAACATAGGGAGAACACTCTATGACATAAATGACAGCAAGATCCTTTTTGACCTACCTCCTAGAGAAATGGAAATAAAAATAAAAATAAACAAATGGGACCTAATGAAACTTAAAAGCTTTTGCACAGCAAAGGAAACCATAAACAAGACCAAAAGACCACCCTCAGAATGGGAGAAAATATTTGCAGATGAAGCAACTTAAAAAGGTTTAATCTCCAAAACATACAAGCAACTCATGCAGCTCAATATCAAAAAAACAAACAACCCAATCCAAAATGGGCAGAAGACCTAAATAGACATTTCTCCTAAGAAGATATACACACTGCCAACAAACACATGGAAGAATGCTCAACATCGTTAATCATTAAAGAAATGCAAATCAAAACTACAATGAGATGTCATCTCACACCAGTCAGAATGGCCATCATCAAAAAAATCTACAAACAATAAATTCTGGAGAGGGTGTGGGGAAAAGAGAACCCTCTTGCACTGTTGGTGGGAATGTAAATTGATACGGCCACTATGGAGAACAGTATGGAGGTTCCTTTAAAAACTAAAAATAGAACTAGCATATGACCCAGCAATCCCACTACTGGGCATATACCCTGAGAAAACCATAATTCAAAAAGAGTCATGTACCACAATGTTCACTGCAGCTCTATTTACAATAACCAGGATGTGGAAGCAACCTAAGTGTCCATCAACAGATGAATGGGTAAAGAAGATGTGGCACATATATACAATGACATATTACTCAGCCATAAAAAGGAACGAAACTGAGTTATTTGTAGTGAGGTGGATGGACTTAGAGACTGTCTGTCATACAGAGTGAAGTAAGTCAGAGAAAAACAAATACCATATGCTAACACATATATATGGAATCTAAAAAAAAAAAGAAAAACGGGGCTTCCCTGGTGGCGCAGTGGTTGAGAGTCCGCCTGCCGACGCAGGGGACGCGGGTTCGTGCCCTGGTCTGGGAAGATCCCATGTGCCGCGGAGCGGCTGGGCCCGTGAGCCATGGCCGCTGAGCCTGCGCGTCCGGAGCCTGTGCTCCGCGACAGGAGAGGCCACAACAGAGAAGACCGCGTACAGCAAAAAAAATAAAATAAAATAAAATAAAATAAAATAAAGAAAAACGAAAATGGTCAGAAGAACCTAGGGGCAAGATGGGAATAAATATGCAGACCTACTAGAGAATGGACTTGAGGACACAGGGAGGGGGAAGGGTAAGCTGGGACAAAGTAAGAGAGTAGCACTGACATATATACACTACTAAACGTAAAATAGAGAGCTAGTGGGAAGCAGCCGCATAGCACAGGGAGATCAGCTCGGTGCTTTGTGACCACCTAGAGGGGTGGGAATAGGGAGGGTGGGGTGGAGGGAGATGCAAGAGGGAAGAGATATGGGGACATATGTATAGGTATAACTGATTCACTTTGTTATAAAGTAGAAACTGACATACCATTGTAAAGCAATTATACTCTAATAAAGGTGTTAAAAAAATTAGATGCAAGAGCATAAGGGAATTGAGATTAAAATAAAAGGTACATTTTGGATCAGTAGCAAAACTTATTCAATAAAAGTGGGAAAATATGGCTATCATTAATAAATTCTAGATATAACAACTAGTTAAATGTAAAAAAATAATGAAACTGTAAAAGTATCAGAAACCTGGGAGACTTGAAGTAAATTATTCATGAGGAATACCTTTCTAAGTTACAAAAAAAAGATACATTTAATTATATAAGAATTAAAATTTCCCTCATGGTAAAATGCACTACAAAGCTCAGAAAACAAGCAAAAGAAATTGGGAAATATATTTAGAAATAGATATGCTTTCTTTACAACTTTTGAGAGAAGCACATGTTTCTTTTTCCTTTAACCTGTTATGTGGGTATTAATCTATAATGTAGGTGCGTGGTTCCTTTCCTTTAACCTGTAATGTGAGATTTAATCTATATTGTACGTCCGTGGTTCTTTTCCTTTCATCCGTAATGTGAGTGTGAATATGGGGCAGTGTTTCCAAGCACACACCTTGGATGTTCCTGTACTGGTCCCATCACTGACCAGCCACAAAAACTTGCAAATGTTGCTTTACTTTCCTGGGGGTTAAAGTCTTACCTAAGAAATGGAAGCAAAATAAACCTTCCCCCAGGGATAACAGAAGGTTTAAAGGAGTAAATATGTAAATGACTTAGGACAGTGCCAAGTACAAGAGAGATCGATATAAGTACTTATCAATTTTTTAAAGAGACAGATGAAAGAAATAAAATGTGGTGATTTCAATCTATTGATATATATTCTTGACATTAAACTACCTTCTCATTCAAAAAAAAAATTCATCCATGTCTTTTTGTGGCTTGAAAGCTTTTTTCTTTTTATTGCTGAATAATAATTCCATTCAATAAATGTAATACAGTTTATTCATAATCCTATTGAAGGACATCATGGTTGCTTCTAGTTTTTTGGTTTTTTTGAAGTTATAAATAAGTCGGCTACAAACATTCACATTCAGGTTTTTGTGTACACATAAGTTTTCAAGTCAGTTGGCTAGACACCTAGGAATGGAGTTGCTAGATCATATCGTAAGACAGTGTTTGGTTTTTTAAGAGACTGACAAAGTGTCTTCCAAGACAACAAACGGTTCCAACTGTACCGTTTTTCATTCCCACCAGCAATGAGTGAGTTCCCAGGGCTCTGCACCCTCACCAGCAGTAGACATCATCAGTTTTTTATTTTGTCCATTCAAATAGGCAAGTCATGGTATCTCACTGCTGTTTTAATTTACAATTTCCTAATGAAAAATTATGTTAAGCATCTTTTCATATGTTTACTTTTCAACTGTGAATTTTCTTTGGTGAGGTGTCTTCATATCTTTTGCCCATTTTTTAATTGGGATTATGTTATCTTATTTTTGAGTTTTAAGAGTTCTTTGTATTTTTTGGATACCAGTGTTTCATCAGATATGTATTTGCAAATATTTTCTCTGAGTTTGTGGCTCTTTTTTTCACTTTCTTAACAAGACTTTCACAGAGCAGAAATTTTCACTTTAATGAAGTCTCACTTGTCGATTTTTTCTTTCATGGATCATGCTATTTGTGTCGTATTTTAAAAGTCATCACCAAACCCAAAGTCATGTAGATTTTCTCCTGTCTTCTTCAAGAAGTTTTACAGTTCTGCATATTATATTTATGTCTGTGGTTTATTTTGAGTTAATTTTTGTGTAAGGCATAAGGCCTGTGTCTAATTTTTTTGGTTTGTTTTTGTATTTGAATGTCCCATTTTCCTTTTGGAATATTTATTGAATGGCTATACTTTCTCCATCGAATTGCCTTTGCTCCTCTGTCAAAGGGCAGTTGACTGTATTTGTGTGGGTCCATTTCTGGGCTCTCTCTTCTGTTGCATTGATCTATGTGTCTCTTCTTTTGCCACTACTATGCCATCTTGATTACTTGTAGCCTTACCATAAGTCTTGAAATCAAGTCATGTGTCTCTCCAACTTCATTCTTCTTCATTGTTGTTGTCTGCTCTAGCTACTTGAGCCTTTCCATACAAACTTCAGAATCAGTTGGTCAATAAATACAAAATAGCTTGCTGGGATTTTGATTGGAAATATTTTGAATCTGTAGGTCAAGTTAAGAAGAATCAACATCTTAATAATACTGTCTTCCAGTCTGTGAACATGGAATATCCTTCCATTTCTTTACATATTTGATTTTTTTCATCAGTGTTTTATAGTTTTCCACATATAGGTCCTGTACATATTTTGTTAGATTTATACCTAACTTTTTCATTTTTTAGGTGCTATTGTAAATGGTATTTCTTTGATCATTTCAAATTCCAGTTGTTCATTGCTAATATATAAGAAAGCAATTTGTATATTAATCTTGTATCCTGCCACCTACTATAGTCTCTTATTCGTTCCAGGAGTTTTTTGTTGTTGTTGTTTTGTTTAGGTTTTGTTTTGTTTTGTTTTGCTTGATTCTTTGGGATCTTCTACATAGATGACCTTGTCATCTGCAAATAGAGTTTTATTACTTCCTTTGCTGTCTGTGTTACCTATGTTTCCTTTTCTTGTCATATTGAACCAGTAAGACCTCTCATGTGATGTTGGATAGGAGAGATGAGAGAGGACAGTGCTGCCTGTCCCCAGTCTTAGGGGAAATCACCCAGTCTCTCACTGTTAACTGCCATGTCAGCTCTGGGTGTTCTTTAGATGTTATTCTCCGTTCAGTTTTTTCATCTTTTTCCTTTGTGCTTCAGGTTGGATCATTGATACTGACCTATATATGCTGACACTAATACTTTCTTTTGCAGTATTCAGTGTGTTGTTAAACCTAAAAAATGAATTCCGCACTCTTTTTAGTGCATTTCCATTTAGTTCTTTTTTAGAGCTCCCATTTATCTGGTAAAATTCACCATCTATCTACATATTTTTCCGTCTTTTGTACAAGACCCTTTACCTTAATTATCATGGTGATTTTAAAGACTGTCTGCTAACTCTGACATCTGGTCACCAACGAATCCACTTTGAACTGTTTTGGGGTTTTTTTCTTGGTTATGGGTCACATTTGCCTATTTCCTCATGAAGGAGGATTTCTCCCAGCTTTCCTGCCCTGGTCCAGCCTTCACCTGCATCACCGCCATGCATTATGGGAGGCCCCAGAGAAAGAACCAGAGCCTTGGCTCCTTGGAACCCGAATCCCTCCCTCCAGCCCACGGGCAGGAGCAAAGGGCTTGTTAAAAATCCCCCCACTCCATGCCCCTCCTGGAGGAGGCCTGCCCCTCCTCCTGCCCTGGTTGCAGGTGAAATAGCCACAGGTCCCTCTGGTCCTGGGAGGGCTCGGCCCTTTCTGGACTTCAGTTCACTCAGGTTTCTTGATGTCTTCAGCTCTCATGTCGCTTCTCCAGATTGCTGTCCTTGTTAGGTAGTAGCCACAGTCTGCTTAGACTTTCTGCATCCTAATCAGAAGCAAAGACACCTTCTCCCCCACCATCTCTTTGGCCAGAGCTCAGATGCCTAGTCCACTCTTCCACCGAGGGCGTGGCCCTTGTCCAGAGGCCCTGGGTTGCTGAGACCGGCAGATGCCCGTGGTGCAGACAGACGTAGCACCCACTGAGCACTGCATTTCGTTCTTTTTTTTTTTTTTTTTTTTTCGGTATGCACGCCTCTCACTGTTGTGGCCTCTCCCATTGCGGAGCACAGGCTCTGGACGCACAGGCTCAGTGGCCACGGCTCACGGGCCCAGCCGCTCCGTGGCGTGTGGGATCTTCCCGGACCAGGGCACCAACCCGCGTCCCCTGCATCAGCAGGCGGACTCTCAACCACTGCGCCACCAGGGAAGCCCAAGCACTGCATTTCTGTTTCTGATCCATGGGACCGTCCACGGTTTGCCTCAATCTATGCATCACTTTTCTCCTTTTCCACTGGACTGGGGGCCCCTTAAGGGTAGGGCCCATGTGGGGCTCAGATCTGAATCTCCAGAGCCCAGCACCAGGGCTGGTTGATAATATTAGCAAATGTTGGATTCATGGATGGGTGGAAAGAGCAGCCACTAACAGGTGGAGGAGAAACACCTCCCCCGCCCGCCGCCCCCAGATCACACGTCTCATAAACACTCCCTCCAATGGCCAGGCCCCCAGGGGACACCCAGCACATTCAGGGCCTCCTACCCCCTCTGCGGTCTCAGGGGCCGGGCTGAACCGGGCCCAAGGCTTGCCCACGGCCTTGACCTGGATGAGGCCCTGTTCCCTCCTGCCCAACTCTCCGTGGGTCTCCCTGGTGGGGAAGGTGGCCAGGCCTGGTGGGCTCTCTCCCTGGACCTGACCCTCCCCCTTCCCTCCACTCACGCCACCTTCCTGCACCCCCTCCAGGCCGACGCTGACCAGGCAGTGCCCGCCCCCCTACGTAGTAGACAAATGAGGGAGGGCGGCTTTGCACTTTCAGCTGCCCACACAGGTGGAGGGGCTGGAGCTGAGGCCAGTGGGTCAGAAAATGACCCCCCAGAGGACATCCTTTCCCCCTTAAGGGGCCTATCGTCCCTGTCTTGGTAGACCCCAGGAGCTGCCGACCCTGGCCTGGGTGAGGCTCATGACCCCGTGGTAGAGGAGGATGTCAGAGGGCACTTCTTAGGGGAAGAGGTCCTGCCTCAGGACCCCTCTGGGCCCGGCAGCTGCGGCCCCAGGGCCGGTGGGCCTCCCCCTCTGCTCAGATTTGAGTTCTGCTGGAGCCCCTGTGTCTTGATTGCCTGGTGACAAGCCCTCACTACAGCGGGAAGGGGCCGCAGTCCTACACAAGGAATCCCCAGAGCCCCCAGGATCCCCCTCTGCAGGAGAATGCCTGTGCTGCCCCAGGTCAGCCCCAAGGCACCCGGGAAGTGGCGGCGGCAGGAGAGCTGAGTGCTGTGTTTCTCCCCAGGGAAGCAGCTTCTACTCTTTACTAGCCGGCTTTGCTTCTCAAAGGAAGAGAAGACCACTGTAAAACGAACACCCCGAGGTAGCCCTGTCTCCCCTCCCAACACGACCCGAGCAGGAGGGGTGCTAGGAAATGGCACCCCACATGGCCAGGCTGGGTTCCACCGCAGGCCCGGGGTGTGCGGCAGGACAGGGGACCCTGCCCAGGGCACCAGGGTCCCGTGGGAAGAAAGGGCAGTTGCAGGGATGCAGCCGTGCGCACCTGCTGGATGCAGAATGCTTCCTGGGCGCCTGGGAACCAGCAGTTTCAGGGAGCTGCTCCTGAGATCCGGCAGGTGCACGTTGATACAACCAGCAGGAGAGGGGGTGGGGGGTTGGGAGAGAGTGAGGGCGTGCAGGGACGGGGCAGCACAGGCAGGCTGTCTGGAGGAGGTGACGCCTGATGGGTGAGCGCTGGCTGGGCCGACAGGCAGGAGGGGAGAATGGCCAGCTTCAGCCCTCAGCTGTGGGGATCAGAGGGTGTAAAGGGGCTCCCAGGTCACTGCAGGGGTCAAGCCATAAAGAGCTTACCCTCACTTAAGGCCCCTGGCCTGGGCCACCCAAGGAGGATGCAGGCTGCCCTCCAGATGCCCTCAGGGCCCGGGCAGGACCGCCCATGGGGGTGGGGGTGACCGAAGTTTAACCCTGCCCGCCCTATCCCTCCCCACCCCACCTGTGCCCCGCCCACCCCCCGCCAGCCCCGCCGGCACCCATCATCCTCGCCGAGTGCCCACACCGCTCCTTGTCCGCAGACATCCAAAACCCCAAGGGCACGGGCGAAACCTGCACCACCCCTGGCTGCGTGATGGCAGGTAAGCCCCCCTTCCCTCCGAGCCTTCCACAGCCCTACCAGCGGGCTCGGGGCCCCCAGTGATGCTGGCACCCGCACTGCTCGAGGCCACGGGGAGCCACCGCACTCCTGAGACGTGGCATTGGGCTGGTGGGCAGACCCTGGATGTGCCTGGGGGCAGGGACTCTACTGCGGGTGTCTCACCTCCCCTGCCCCCCAGGAAGCTGCTTCCCTGCCTGCAGAGGCCCCCGTGACCACAGTGAAGCTAGCACAGGGACCCCAGGCGCTCTTTTCTGCACTTACAGAAAGAAGGTCACACAAACACACACTCTCAAGTTTTCTCCCAGGAATTTGTCTTAAAATTGGGCACCATGTGCCATCGTTTGCAGATAAAACACAGTGAAAATGGTATGAAGAAACACTAGTGTAAAAACTCAGAAATGTGATTTTTCTGCCCACGTTGGGCGAGTGGATGGGCTCCTGTGGCGCTGCCCCCTGCGAGGTCCCAGCCAAGTGGAACACAAGGCGAGGGAGGGTGCTGGGTTGGGGTGCAGCCTGGCCACCTCTGCTGGAAGCGTCCTGCCGGCAACCTGGGGGCCCCACTGTCCCTGCCACATGGGGTTCTGGGAGCAAACCCATCTGCTCCAACAGAAAACAAAGCCCTGTGGTGGGTGAGAGCTGCCCGCCCCCGCGGACGCACTGACCGGTAAAGGGGCTCCAGGGGCAGGGCCAGTGCTTAGCACTGGCTGTGAGCTGGGCGGGCTCAGCCAACACCTGGCCATCTGTGGGACCACAGGCATCCCGGATTCGCAGATGTATGAGTGGAGGATGGGAGAGGTCACGGGGTCCAAGCTCATGGGGCTGATAAGTGGGGTCCTTTGAACTGGAGGCCCTGCTGCCAACCTCCCTGAGGTCCCGGGGAGACGAACGCTTCTGAGGGCACAGGGCCGTGACTGAATACCCGACAGCCCATCGGGCTGTCCACACCGGATCTCCCCTCTTCCTCTGCACCCCCCGTGGACGAGCAGCCGCCAGGATCCTCCAGAACATGGACCCGTCCGAGGAGCCCTGTGACGACTTCTACCAGTACGCGTGCGGGGGCTGGCAGCGGCACGTGATCCCCAAGACCAACTCGAGATACAGCGTCTTCGACATCCTCCGGGATGAGCTGGAGATCATTCTCAAAGGTGAGCGCGGCCTCCACCGAAGGAGTGGGGACAGCCCGTCGAGCCAGTGGGCACAGGGGAGAGGGAGTCCCCTGGGATGAAGGCCTCCACTGGGTGCACCAGGGACACGGGCACCTTTGACTGGACCTCCCCAGCAGCCTCCTCAGGCCTCTGTCCAGCTTCTCCTCTGCCCACAGGGGCGCTGGAGAATTCTACCACCAAGGATCGGCCAGCGGTACAGAAGGCCAAGATGCTGTACCGCTCCTGCATGAACGAGAGTGAGTGACCAATGGAGCTGCCCCCCCGGGACCCTGTTCCAGGACCCCAGGGCCCTGCGACAGAGCACGGTGGAGTGGGCGCCCCTCCAAACTCGTGCCGGTGGGAGCTGTGTGCTCCGCCTGGCTGGCCACCGGGCCCAGGTGCCCTACGGGGTCCAGGCTGACTGCCAGCTGCCCGGGACCGGCTCACACCCTGACCCCAGCCAGCCACGCTGTGGCCAGGCAGGAGGAAGGCAGCGCGGAGTCTGCCTGGGAGGCCCAGGGAAAATGCGCGCGCGCACGCGCGTGCCTGTGTGTGGTTTGAAGGAAACATTATTCAGGACACTCGGTAAAGATGGTAAAGGGCAGACTCTTCAGGGCCATCTGAGTAGGTGCAGGCATCACTGCAGTGGCGTCTAGCAAGAGGGGAAGGCGATCGGGCTCCACTCCAAATACGGCGAGGCGGGCAGGTGAGGGTTCGTAGCCGAGGGGCAGGAGAGGCGCGGCGAATGTTAGATTAGGAACAGGAACCATGGGGCGGGGGTGGGGGCGAGTCTGGCGACTCTCACCTAATGGGATTCTTGCTGAAGGCGGCCAGGCAGCCAGGCAGCTGGGGGACAGTGAGGGACGAGGGCTCGGCTCGGCCACCGAGAGGCGCGGGGGGAGTTCTGGCTAAAATGGCCACTCGGAGTTCTCGCTAAAACTGGATTTTACCGGGAGGTGCAGTGACGGGCCCAGCAGAAGGTTCAGGAGCCTGACTGAAGGCGGAATCAAGAGATAATCTTACTGTGTGTGTGTGTGTGTGTGTGTGTGTGTGTGTGTGGAGACGCAAATGCGTGTCTAGTGTGTGTGTGTGTTTGCACATGTGTGTAGGAATATGTGTATGTATGCGTATGTGTTTATGTGTGTATATGTGTATACATGTATATGTGTATTATGTCTATGTGTGTGTGTGTTTGGGTATACATATATATATGTCTGTATGCCTGTGTGTGTGTGTATGTCTATGTGTATGCGTTTTTGTATGTGAGTACATATATGTGTATATGGGTATTACGTCTATGTGTATGTCTGTGTGTCTATATGTGCATGTGTGTATGTGGGTACATATATGTGTGTGTGTGCATATGTATGTCTGGGGGGGCATATGTGGGTTTGTGTGTATGTGTGTGTCGGTATGTGTGTATATGTGTGTCTGTGTGTGTTTATGTGTTTTGTGTGTATATGGGCATTATACCTATGGTATGTATGTGTGTATATGGGTATATATGTCTATGTGTGTGTATGTGTGTATGTGTGTATGTCTGAGTGTGTGTGTGTGTGTGTGTGTGTGTGTGTGCGTGTGTTGTGCGGCAGGGGTGGGGGCAGTTTCCCAGTGCTTTGGTTCCTGTTAAGAGGAGTCACACACTTGGGCCCCTCCGGCCCGTCTTCCCTTAGGCACCTGCCTAGGGGCCTGCAAACCCAGCCTGTGGTTCCGGTTGCTCTGGGGGCCGCTTCCCCTCCTCAGCACCAGGGTTCGAGGTTGGCTGTTTCCCCGGGGGGTCTCCTGCCGGGCGGGGTTTGTTTCTGGTGTACCTAATAGCAAGACTTGCAGGGCCCTCAGCATTATCGGGGTGTCTCCATGGGGTCCTGGGCTGGCACACTCCTCTCCTCCTCATGGAAACAGGAGGTCACGTGATCCAGTCTGGCCAGCACCTGCCAGGTGAAGGAGATGCGCTGTGTTCCCACCTGTATAGAGTTTCTGGCCTGAGAGACCAAATGTACGAAAGGACAATGGCCTGACCGTGTATAAAAATACAACTCTGACCCCCGGTCTGCAGCCAGGAGGCCAGGCCATCACCTACGGGAACCAGCCCAGGAAGCCAAACAGTAACTCCTGTAATGATCTGCCCGAGACGGCCGACCTGACCTGTCACTGGCAGCTCCCTAGGTTTTGTCCCTGCTCCCGACTCAGGACCCAAGAAAGCAAGCCCAGTGTGCCCCCACCAGCCACGTGGGACACCCTGCTTCTCGCTCCCCCAGGCCCCGGCCCCCATCAGGGCGCCCTTGAAGCCGCCCCCCTCCCCCTGGACCCCTCCGCTCCCAGCCCCCCCCTCCAGGTCAAGCGACCAACCGGCGAGGCCCTCCCCGCCCCAAAGCAGCGGGCCAGCTCTATTCCCACTTTTGCGGGTTCTTGTGCCAAGTTCGCCCAAGCTTCCTGGGCGCCCCCGTGCTGGGAAGCTGTGCTCCGTGCTCGGTTAGCAGTTCAGTCCACCAGATGCTGGAGCTGGAGGGCACGCAGGCTTCCCAGCGCCGGCTTGGACCCCCACCCCTGGCCTGTTCCCGGCCTTCCAGAGTACCGCCTGGGCTTCTCTGAGCTTTGGGGCCTCCCTTCCACACCCTTGTCCCGGTGGCGCCTGTGCTTTCATCAACCCCAGCCCCCTTTCCCGCCTGCGTCCGTCTCTGCTCTTCCCAGGCCCCTGCATGTCCTGTGCTGCAGAGTCGGCACCGGGAGGGTCAGGCTCCGCGCCGCCGTCAGCATCCCCACGGGTCCACGTGCCGGCGGGTGTCACGCCCGCCCCCCCCCACCTCCCCGCCAGGGCATCGGGTGAGCGGCCGCTCCCTCCTGTCTCAGGTGAGATAGAAAAGCGAGACTCGCAGCCCCTGCTGGACATCCTGGAGGTGGTAGGAGGCTGGCCAGTGGCCATGGACAAGTGGAACCAGAGCATAGGTAAGGCAGGGCCTGGTGGCAGCCTCGCATGGGCGGCTGGCCCTGGGGCTCCTGGGAGCAGAGCCCTTTCCGGCCCGAGCCGGAGAGTTTGCAGCAGCTGCTGGCGGGCTCCCAGCGGCCGGTCCCCTCCGCTCTGCAGAGGGACATCCCTTCCAGAGCCCCATAGGGAAGGACCCGGGCTCTGGCTCCCGGCGTGGGCTCTGCTCCTTGTACTCGGGCGGGGGTTGCGGGGGGGGGGTCGCTGCCCTCAGGGCCCTGTTGATCCCCGCGGGCTCTGTGGGGAGAGTTCCGGGATCCCCTGTGGGGCGAGGGGCTGGGCTAGGACCCCAGGTCCTGGCAGGTCTCCGGCACGGGGTGCTGGCCCCCAGGCCCCCGGTGGGAGCTGGAGCAGCAGCTGGCCGTGATGAGCGCGCAGTTCGACCGGCGGGTCCTCATCGACCTCTTCATCTGGAACGACGACCGGAACTGCAGCCGGCACGTCATCTATGTACGGGCCGCGCCGGGGCGCCGGGGCGCCGGGTCCCCTGGGCCTGGCTGGGGGCTCCCGCAGGGCAGCGGGGAGACAGCTGTTACCACAGGGGGCGGGGGGCCCACGTATGCTCCCCGGGCCCTGCCAGCATCCACACCTGCGGTTCAGGGGACCTGAGCCGACGGTCTGGGTTTCTGCTGGGCCTTCCGGGGCCCGTGTCCTGACCAGAGGGGCGGCCCAGGTGCCGAGCTGGTCCTCGGGACGGTCCGTCCGGGCCTTTGGCACCAGCACAGAAAGCCCAACCTCAAAGAGCCACCACTGGCCACAGAGAGGCCACAAAGGACCCCGCGTGGAATCCACACTCCGCTCTGGGAGGGGGGCTGGCCAAGGCCCTGTGAGTGGCCCGCAGCCCCTGGCCACCCCTCAGCCCACCTGCAGTGCAGCCGCAGAGCAGGGCCCGGGGCCCAGTACCTGCACACGCTCCGGACGGAGCGCCCGTTCCCGCCAGGCACAGCGCGGTGGAGGGGAGAGGGCTGGGCCCACCTCGGCGAGGCTAGGGGTGTCCCGGCTCCATGCCCAGGTTCCCACGCTCTGTCTCCAGATAGACCAGCCAACCCTGGGCATGCCGTCCCGAGAGCACTACTTCCATGAGGGCAGCGACCAGAAGGTGAGTCGGGGCAGCGCGACGCCGGACCTGCCCCCGCTGGCGCTTTCCCGCCGGCCCCTCCCGCTCCGGGCGTCTCGGCCCGTCACTCCAGGGCCCGCCTGTGGCCCAGCTCCCTGCGTGTCCGCTCGACACTAACCCCACAGCTAGCCTTTGTGGGCACTTGCGCGGCTCAAGGCCGGCGCTGAGGGCTGGACGCGCAGACGTGGAGCCCTGCCTTTGTCACCATCGTAGGGGCGTCCCTGGGGGATCCGCTCAGCCCTGCAGCCCCGAGGGGCACACCCTGCCATCCCCGTCTCGCCAGGGCAGGACTGCGGTCCACACCGCCGGCTCGCTGCACGTGGCCTGTAGAGATCTGAACGCAGGCCGCCCAGGCCCTGAGCCTGCTGCCTGAGCCAGCCTACTCCTGCACCAGGAGAAGAGAGACGGGGAACCAAACAGCAGCAAGGCGCGCGGAACAGGGCCAGGGGCTGCGGAAGGAGGGGTCGGGGCGGAGGACGGGGAGCAGGCTGAAAGACAGGAGGTGACATGACCCACGGCCTGGAAGCGGTGCGGAGGGCCTCGTGGAGGAGGTGGGCTGGGAGGGCCCAGCCAAGAGGGAAGACAAGCGTGGCCAAAAGAAGGAGCCGCGGAGCGGGCAGTGGGGCTGGGGGAACAGCCCACGGAACCCAACTCAGAGCAGCAGGGACTGGGGCCCCCGGAAGGACTCACGCCTGGCAGCCAGGGACCAGGCCCGACCTGGGGGCATCAGCCCCGCCTGATGCCAAGAGACTGGGAAGACGTGGCCTCGGTGGTCCCTGCCTGCAAACGAGGAAACCCCCCCCGGCAAAACAGGCCCCAAGAAGGCGGGTCCAGGAGGGGCACACAGCCTCAGGACCCAGCTCCTGACGCCCGGCCTAGGCGAGCCTGGCGAGGGCGGCCCACCTGAACCCTGGCGCCCAATGGCTCTGGGCCTTTACTAGCACCTACTGTGTGCCCCGCAGTTTATAGGCAGCCGTGCAGTCCGCTGGAATAGGTCTCCGGTCCCGTGCGAGCTGCTCGGGCACGGGGTCACACATAGAAGGGGTGCAGCAGGGAGCCCGGCGCTGAGCGTCTGGCTGTGGGTCGGCGAGCAGCCCATCCGGCAGGTCTGGGGAGCAGGCGCCGTCCACCCACGGGGCTCACAGCCTCCCCGCCCACCGGCTTGCCGTGGAGCATGAGTCCCAGCGCTGAGGCCCCTGGTCTGGGAGGCGTGGGCCGTCTGGGACCCCCAAGCCGATGAGCATCCGGAGGGCTGCTTTGGGGCATATGCCCACCCCACCCCCGCAGAGCTCCACCCCCGCAGAGAGCTCCACCCCTGCAGAGCTCCACCCCACCCCCCCGCAGAGAGCTCCACCCCCGCAGAGAGCTCCACCCCCGCAGAGCTCCACCCCACCCCCCGCAGAGAGCTCCACCCCCGCAGAGAGCTCCACCCCACCCCTACAGAGAGCTCCACCCCCGCAGAGAGCTCCACCCCACCCCCCGCAGAGAGCTCCACCCCCGCAGAGAGCTCCACCCCACCCCCAGCAGAGAGCTCCTTGAGCTCCTCAGCTCAAGGTGGCTAAGGCCGCCAGACTGTGTCCTGCACCCTTTGGCTCAGGTACGGGAAGCCTACCTGCAGTTCATGGTGTCGGTGGCCACGATGATTCGCGCGGACATGCACCTCCCCAAGAATAACGACCTGGTGCGGGAGGACATGGCCCGGGTGCTGGAGCTGGAGACGCAGCTGGCCAACGTGAGGCCGCGGAGCGGGGGCGGACGGGGTTGGGGGATCAGGCCCGCTGCCCCGCCCCTGTGACCACCCGCCCCGCTGCAGGCCACGGCCCCCCAGGAAGAGCGGCGCGACGTCACCGCCCTGTACCACAGGATGGGCCTGGAGCAGCTCCAGAACAAGTTCGGTCTGAAGGTGAGCCCCAGCCGTACCTGCCCCGCCTCTCTCCCCTAAGCCTCAAATACGCCCACCCCAAGCAGGGCCCACGGGACCGGTCACCCAACGAGGACGGCAGGCGTCAGCCGGCTGCCTGGGGCTGCGGGGCCACCCGCCTGTGAGGTGCCTGCTGTGGCGCCCCAAGTCTTCGGAGTGGGAGAGCGGCCTGCGAGGGGCTGCTTCCTCACCCGCCCGAGTCGGGCCGGCCCCCCGCCCGGGGCTTCCTGTCCCCAGGCCCGGCTCGGGGCCCCAGCGCAGCTCTGCCCCTGACAGAGGGCCCCACGGCCGGACCCTCGGACCCTCCCCCTCCCGCTGGCCAGGCCGTAGCCTCAGGGGCCTGGGCTGGGGAGGGGCGGCCCAGCCCGGGAAGGGGGAGCTCAGCCCTGCGCCCCGCAAGGCCCCGCACTCACTCAGCCTGCCCTGAGCAGTCAGAGGGGCCTCCTCCTGTGGAAGGAGGGTCCGGACGTGGCTCTAGCCACCGCCAGCTGACTGTGGTGACCGAGGCCAGAGGGAGAGGGTGCAGCTGGGGACGGAGCCCACCGTCAGAGGCAGGGCCCGAAGCTCCTTCCTGTGACTAGAACACCTAAGTGTCTTGGAGCCACAGAACAAGATGGGAGAACTCGGGGGACCCTGCCCAGGACTCCTGCACCTGGCGCTGCAGAAGGCCCCGTCGCCCCGCGCGCCTCCTTCCCGGCTCCGTGCTGGCCTGCTGTGACACCACCCCGCACCGCCCGCCAGCTCGCCCCCTCCCAGGCGGGCACTTTGAGGGGGCAGCCGTGCTCTGGCACCGACTCCATCCATGAACGAAGCAGGCAGCCCCCGCCCAGGGCTTGGGTCGGGGAGAAAGAGGTGTGGCCCGCAGAGTGTGTCGGAGGACAGGCAAGGGGGGGGACAGAGGAACAGCGAGTGCCAAGGTCCTGCGGCCGGGGATGAGCCGAGGCCAGGGAGGGAGGGTGGACCTTGTCGGGCCTCCGGGGCCATTTTGAAGGCACCGGCTTTGATGGGACAGGACTTGACTCATAGCGAAGAGAACCCGGCTGCTGAGGACACAGGGAAGGGACTGAGGGCCAGAAGCAGGGAGACGGGTCAGGAGGCTACAGCACAACCTAGGCGGGACCAGGTGGGGGCCTGGGACAGCGGCCGCCGGAGTGCTGAGAGTGCTGAGAGGTGTGGCTCGTGCATTCATTTGGAAGGGAGAACCAGCAGGGCTTGCAAATGGACCAAACGTGGGAAGTGAGAGGAAGGGGGGACGCAGACGGCCAGAAGGCACCGTGGACACGCCCCGGAGCAGGCGTGGCCACGTGCAGGAACCCAGGGCTCGGGGTGTCCGGACTATAATGCGTTTCTAGAGCTTCGAATTGCCACACGTGAGCACATCCACACAGCCCCCTCCCTGCCCTCCTCCCCAAAGCAGCCACCACCCGGCTTCCACCACACGCGTGCGCTGGGCCGCTGCTTTCTTCTACATTCTGTAGGCGAGACTACATCTCAGCGTCATTCCATCTCATCTCGCTGGGGCAGCGGCAACCTCTCACTCGTCCCGATCACTGTACGATCGACCCTATTAACACACAACAGTTTTGTGCTCCTCTTCTACTCTTGCTGGGCCTCTGGCTCAGTTCCAGTTCTGGACTTTTCTGAGCGATGTTGCTACACTCATTCTCATGCACGTCTTTTGGCACACACACGCGAGCATTTCTGTCAGGTGTCCACCTAGGGATGCAGTGGCCAGGTCTTAGGACACCGGTTGTTCGAAAATCATCCTACAGATTTACACGCCTCAACAGGAGTGTGTGAAGCACCCCCTCCAATGCTTGGCGGGGCCCATTCCTCCCGTCTTGGCCCATCTATGGATGTGTCGCAGATGAACGTGTTGCGGAATTTCATCTGGGCTGGATTTGACTTTCCCTGAGCACTGCTTCACGCTGGCTGGCCAGCGGTGGCCCCCTTTTGTGAAGTGTCTGCTCAAGTCTCTTGCCCATCTGTACTACTGGGATATCTGCCTTCTCGCTGATTTTTAGCTCTTTGGATACATTGGATGTGACCCCGTGGTCAGTTTCTGTGTAGTAAATGTCCTTTCCAGTGGGCAGCCTGCTGGTTTACTTTCATACCGGTTCTATTTTTTAAAGGAGGGCTTAAAATAGTCCAATTTATCAAAGACGGATGGATCCTTTCTCTATGGCTAGTGTTCATTGTGTTCTGCTTAAGAAATCTTTGCCTGCCAAGGTTGTTTAGGTCGACAGTCTACCTTGAGTTGATTTTTTATGTACAGTGAGAAGGAATTGTTTCATGTGCTCCTTGTGGCTGTCCAGATGATCTAGCACCACTTATTGAAAAGACTCCCCCATTAGCCATTGCGCTGTGTGCCAACTTGATTAAAGACCGAGTGTCTTTTTGTGCACTTGTGCCTGTGTGCATGTCCGGATCTGTGCGTTTGTACCTGTGTGTGTATTTCTGAACTCTCTTCTGCTCCATTGGTCTCTCTGTCTATTCACGTGGCGGAACCTACTGTCTCCATTGCTATAGCCTTGTGATAAGTTTTGATGTCTACCAACTTTGTTCTTCAAATCGATTATTCTTGATCTTTTGCATTTTCTTACAAGACTCAGAGTCAGCTAGTCAATTACACACACACACACACAAAAAAAAAAAAAAAAAAATGCTGCTGAGATTTTGACAGGGATTGCTTGAAATCTAAGCATCAATTTGGGGAAGATCCTCATCTTTCCAAGGTTGAGTCTTCTGTTCCATGAAACTTCCATATATTTACTTCCACATATTTATGTTTTCTTTCATTTCTCTCATTAAGTTTTATAGTTTTCTACTTCAAGGCCTTACGTATCTTTCATTACATTTGTTCCCAGGTGCTTGGTTTTTTAATATTATTGTAAATGGTATCATTTTGCAATTTCTCTTATTGTTTGTTGCTAGTATACAGCAATACTTTGTATACAGCAATTTTACTCAAAGCATGTAGTAGTTCTAATAGTTTATCCTTTAATATTTTATAGACACAAAATCATGTCCTTTGTAAAAAATAAGTTTTATTTCTTCCCTTTTTAATCCTCATTGATTTTATTTTTTTCTTGTCTTATTGAACTGGCTAGGACTTTCAGCATAATGCTGAAGTCATGACAGTAGATATCTTGTTTCCCTCCTGATCTCAGAAGAAAAGCTTGCAACATTTTGCAAGCTTTCATTTAATTTTGTTTGCTGTAGAGTGGGATTTTGTTTGTTGCCACTGCTGCTGTTGTATAGATCCTTTTATTAGATTACAGAACTTCTATTTCGATTTGCTGCGTCTTTTTCATGAATAGTCAATTTTAATATGCTTTATCTGCATCTACTGAAACTACCGTGTGATTTTCCTTCTGTATTCAGTTACCATAGTGAATTATATTGATTTGATTTTCAAATGTTACACCACACTTGTATTCCTTGAGTAAATCTAATTTGGCTGTGTTGCATTATCCACTTTATATAGGTGTGGATGAATTCCGATTGCTAATATTTTGCTTAGAGTTTTTGTATCAATTATCATAAATGAGACTGGCCTATTGTTTTCTTTTCTTTAAGTCCTTATTTTGGTATGAAGGTTATTCTTGGACTCATAAATCAAGTTGAAAGAGTTTTCCCTTTTTTCCTTCTCTGGAAAGTTTAAGATTGACAGTATGTCTTCCTTAAATGTCAGATAGTATCCACTGGAAAAGTCAGATGAGTCTGGAAATTTCTATGTGGAAATATTTTAAATTAAATAATCCAGTTTCTTACATACAAAACTATTTATATTTTCTATCTCTTCTTTCATTTTTTGCTAAGTTGTGTTTTTCCAGGAATTCTTCCATTACACTTGAATTTTCCAATATATTGCCATAATCTCTTTTCGCTGTAGGCTCTGTAGTAATGTCACCCACCTTTTTCCTGATTCTGATTACCTGCACCTTCTCTCTTATTTTTTGAGTATTCTTTAGAGGGGGCTGGGTTTCTTGGATGCCCAAGAACTGTGTCTACCTCTCCATCTTTCCCTCTTTCTCCTCACTCCCTCCTTCTCCAGGGATTTAACTGGACTCTCTTCATACAATCCGTGCTATCCTCTGTCAAAATCGAGCTGCTGCCAGATGAAGAAGTGGTGGTCTATGGCATCCCCTACCTCCAGAATCTTGAAGACATCATCGACGTCTACTCATCCAGGTGAGGCTCAAGGAAGGTCCCGAGAGGTGTCAGCATCTTTCCCCTGCTCTCTCCTCATACCCAACAGCTCCTGCTCTCAGGAGAGGACCCCATAAAGCATTACTCTGAGGCGTGAGGGACATGACAGGGTCAAATATTTGTGGCCAGTGGAACCTTACATTAGAGATGCGAACCCCTCCTTGAGTCATCCAGGGGCAGGCAGGATGTATCTGTGGGTCGTCTTAGAGATTTTTTCTCCACCACCCTGAAGTCTCTGTTTGCTGTGGAGCCTGCTGTCCAAGGGCCCATAAACCACACCCCTTCCCTGGGCAAACAGCACGTACCTGTTCTATCCGCTGCCCTCTGCCTCCTGCCCCAGGACCATGCAGAACTACCTGGTCTGGCGCCTGGTGCTGGACCTCATCAGCAGCCTGAGCCAGAGATTCAGGGATGCACGTGCAAACTACCGTAAGGTGAGCGATGCCCTGCCCCTGCACCGAGCCTGGCCTGTTGCCTTGACAACACTGACCTGATACCCTGCTGTGGGCCAAGCACCAAGGTCCACCCTGGGATCAGAGCTGTGATCCAGGCTCATGAGACACGCCCTCTTGGGGCAGCCTAACAATAAGCCATCGACAAAGCACAATCTGCTCTTTCAAGACCAGCAAGTAGGATGTGAGGGGAGGGGGTGAGGGCAGGGAGAGCCTCTCTGTGAAAGTGACCATGGAGACCTCAAGGCACTAATGACCCAGGCCAGATTCCCAGGAGCAGAAACAGCCGGTGCAGAGGTCCTGGGGCAGGGACCCCAGGGTCACGTGGGGAGGAAGGAGATGAGGTCGGGGAGGAGGGGGAGGCAACCATGGGCCAGAGCAGCATGTGGATTCCACGTGCACTGAGAGCCACTGGGGTGTTAAGAGTGGGAACCACAGTCCTACGTCCCGCCTGGTGTGGTCATTCTGGCTGCTGCGGGAGCACAGGCCGAGTGGAGGCAGGTGCCATCATTGGCGGTGGGGGGTGGGGCGAGGGTGGACCAGGGTGTCGGCACTAGATGGAGGCGCTGACAATAGGCAGTTGAGGTGTGGAAGGGGGGACGAGGAACGGGGGAGTCGGGGGCCTCTGAGGTTCTTCGCCAGGGACGTGGGGTGGGCAGAGGTCCGGCCCTGATCGGGGAGGTGGGGGCAGAACAGGTTGTGGCATCGGGCCTCCTGCTTTGCTGTTTTGGACTGAGAACGCTACGAGCCAAGCGTGGAGAAGGGAGCTGAATCCCAGAGCTCAGAGGACAGAGGATGAGTCACACTGACTTCCTCAGCGGCAGGAAACCCCACAGCCCCGGAACGTGTGGCCAGATGCTGGGCAGAGCTCCGAGGTGGCCGAGATTTGGGGCCAGAAATCTGACGGGGGACACATTTCCATCGTGTGCCCTGTGTCTCCAGGGACAGACGGGCAGACATTCTCATCGTCATTTTGGAGATGGGAAAACCGGGGCCCAGGCAGCTGGCGGCTCACGGCTGAGCTAGACAAGGCCCCCAAGGTCAACGCCAGCCTGTGCTTCGGGGTAGGGCTGGAGTCCCTGAGAGCAGAGTCGGCCAGACAGCCAGGCCAGGGTGCCAGGGACAGGGGACAAGGAGGAACTCGGGGCCGGGCAGGGCACCCGCACCCCGGGGTCAGCCCGGGCTGGGAGCCCAGCCCTCCAAACTGTGCACCCGGTCCTCCCACACCAGGGCCGGTGTTCAAAGGGAGTGTCTGAGTTCACCAATGTCCCCCACTGGCCCCTGGGCCCGCTGGGGCCGAGGCCAGGGAAGCAGACATTGGTAAACGTGGTGAAATGAAACGTGCCAGGCGCTGTACGGCACGACGGTAGAGGAGGTGCGCTGGCGGGAGTGCGTCAGCTACGTCAACAGTAACATGGAGAGCGCCGTGGGCTCACTCTACGTCAAGGAGGCCTTCCCCGGGGACAGCAAGAACATGGTGCGTGCCCGGCGACCCCGCCCTGGGCCAGGGGACAGCAGCCTGTGGCACCTCTCGGCCCAGCAGCGCCTGTGTGCTCAGCGGTACCGGGGAGCACGTGTTCGCCCGGCACCCCATCACACAGCGGGATGCGGGGAAGCCTTGCCCGCCCCAGGCCTCTGGCCCCCAACAGCTATTGGCCCCGACCCCCGGCCCTGCGGGCCTGCCCGGGAAGGGGACAAGTTGTACGAGGCGTGAGTCCGGGGCCTGGCAGGCCCTAGGCCCACCCAGGACAAAGTGCTGCCGTGGGGGCCGTGTCCCAGGGGGTCAGATCCCGCCCCCAAGCGCCCACCACGTTCGGAGTGGCCCCCCGCAGAGACCCCAGTGCCGGTCAGCCAGGCACCAGGGTCACGCGCTCCCCGCAGGTCGGAGAGCTCATCGACAAGCTGCGGGCAGTGTTCGTGGAGAGCCTAGACGAGCTGAGCTGGATGGATGAGTCATCCAAGAAGAAGGCCCAGGAGAAGGTGGGCAGGAGGCTGGGAGAGGGTGGCCCCAGTGCGAGGGGTGCAGGGTAATCACAGCCACCCCCTCTCCAGAGACGAGGACAGTGAGGCTGGGGGGTGCGGGGCTCGCTCGGGAAGGGGCTGCGGGCAGAGGGGAGACCCCCCGGCAATGGGTGGGGGCGGCCACGGCCACAGTGTGACAGACACAGCAGCCACGCAGCTCTGCCCGGCGGCCCCAGAGCCCTGGCCGGCGGCCGGGTGCGGAGGTCGGTCTCTGGTCGAGCCCGTCCACGTTCTGCCCCCATTAGCCTCCCCACAGCCTGCAAGGAGGGCGAGGCCCTTAGCCCCTTACCCGCGTGGCGGGGACAAAGCCGGGATGCCCACCGTGGGACGGGCATGGACCGGCCCCCCCTCTCCTCCCTAGGCCATGAGCATCCGGGAGCAGGTCGGGTACCCCGAGTACATCCTGGACGAGGGGAACACACGCCTGGACGAGGAGTATTCCAATGTGCGCGACGCCCCAGACAGCTCCACCTGTCCCCGCGCCCCAACCCAACCCGCCCCCGAGGGCCTTGGGCCCTCAACTGCCGCAGGCGGACCCCATCCGTAACTCAGCCGCCTGGTCACAGGCTGGGGCCCTAGCATCACCTTCCATTACAGGTGGGGAAACCATGGCTGGGAGGGACTTGGATCTTGCCCAGCAAATGCACAGAGCCAGGGCTGGCCCCTAGTCCGCCTGCCTCCAGAGCCTGTGGGCCACATTTGGGACTGCCTGGCGAATCCTGAGGCCAGTCCACAGCCGCCCTTGACCTCCCTTACCCCCGGGCCCCTCGAGGACCCCGCACGCATGCCCACCCGTCCCCTGTAGCTGAACTTCTCGGAGCACCTGTACTTTGAGAACGGACTGCAGAACCTCAAGGCTGGCGCCCAGCGGAGCCTCAAGAAGCTTCGGGAGAAGGTGGACCAAAACCTGTGAGTGGGGATGGCATGGGGGGGGGGAATGGGCCAGCGGGGGAGGGTGGTGGGTCTGACTCAGAGCCCCGCTGCACCCGCCCTCTGCTCGTGGGGTCCCAGGGAGAAGCCAGGGCTTTGGACTGGCCTAGACCCTGCCCTGGCCGTTGGCCGTGCTGGCCTCATGGCAAGACCGCCGTGCATGGGTGGGGGGGGCTCTGGTCAGCCGAGTAGGGGGACCTGGAGGGCAGGCCCAGGAGACCTGGGCTCTGAATGACCCACTTGTCTATCACAGCTGGATCACCGGGGCCGCCACGGTGAACGCGTTCTACTCCCCAAACCGAAACCAGATTGGTATGTTCACCCCGCCCCCCGTGAGCCCTGCCCTCTTGCCTCCCGAGCCTCGGTTTTCTCCTCTGTAAGATGGGGCAGGGGATCATAACCTTTACCTCCCCGACCGTGAGGTGAAATGACAGGACGCCTATAGGTGTGCCCACCCCGAGCCTGGCACACAGGTGTGCCCACCGCACCTTATTCCATCCCCCACCGCCTCCTCACCAGTGTTTCCTGCCGGGATCCTCCAGCCCCCTTTCTTCAGCAAGGAGCAGCCACAGGCCTTGAACTTTGCAGGCATCGGGATGGTGATTGGGCACGAGATCACCCATGGCTTTGATGACAACGGTACGGGGCTGCCTGGGGGTCCGAGCTGCACCTCCAGTCACAAACACCCCTCCCACCGCTGCGCGGGGCCCTGCCTGGCTCCCGCCTGCTTCCAGGGGCCTCCAGCTGCCACCCAGCGAGGCTGGCTTTCCCATGAGGCTAGACCACCGAAACCTGAGGGCAGCCCCGTGTCCCCAGGGTCCAGCGCTCCCCTCCCCTGGGGTTTAGACAGTGTGGACGCCACAGCAAGGCTCCTTAGTCCACAGTGCCGCTGGGGTCCTGTGACCCAAGAGCCCAGGCCCTGACCTTGGGGACGGCATGGACACCACTGAAGCCTTCCGTCCCCCAGGGCCCGAGCAGCCCCGTGACGGGGGGCCCATTCTCTGCTCACATGAGCTCCAGACACCGGGGTTCCCGGGAGGACGTGGGGCAGAGGCTGGCGCTGGGCAGGCCGGGCCTCGTGGGCAGCCCCCCGCCCCCGTCCAGGCCGGAACTTCGACAAGGACGGGAACATGCTGGACTGGTGGAGTAACTTCTCGGCCCGGCACTTCCGCAAGCAGGCGGAGTGCATGGTCTACCAGTATGGCAACTACTCCTGGGACCTGGCCGGCAACCAGACCGTAAGCGGCACAGCGGGACGCAGCGCAGCCCTGGCCTGGGGGAGGGCGGAGGAGGGGAGCCCGGGCGCCCCCGCCATCCTGCCTCCCGCCTGCAGGTGAATGGCTTCAGCACCCTCGGGGAAAACATCGCAGACAATGGAGGGGTGCGGCAGGCCTACAAGGTGCGTCCAAGCAGGGCCCCCGAGAGGTGGGGCGGGGAGCGACCAGGTCCAGGCAGGGACAGCCCCTCAGCGCGGCAGGGACTGACCCCCTCCCAAGCCCAGGCAGATCCTGGGACCCTTCTCCATCTGACGGGGAGGCAGCAGAGCCTTGGGGGAACCTGCCCGCCAGAGGCGGGTGGGGCCACACTTTACCTCCACCTTAGCTGAGGACTCCGCGCTCTGGGGAGGCCACTGTCCAGTGCCAAGTAAGGCAGTGACAGTCACTGAACACCCGCCAGCCTCGGTGACACCCCTGCACCAGCAGCCTCGGGCACTGGGTGTCAGGCGATCATTCATGTGGCGGGCTGCCCGGACAGTGGGCTCCCACCGAGCCCGGGGTCGGTGCTCAGATGGTCCCTGGGGTTCTCAGAGGCCCCACGCTGCAGGGGCAGGACCCCCCCCCCCCCACCGGAGGAGGCCCGGAAGCCAGACCTCCCTCCCTCCCCGATCCAAGGACCCCGGAGCCCTGGCCAGCCCGGTGCTGCCCCCAGGAGGGCAGGCCCTGGCCCAGCACCCGTTTGGTGCCTGCAGGCTTACCTAAAGTGGGTGGCGGAAGGCGGCAAGGACCAGCAGCTGCCAGGACTGGAGCTGACCTACAAGCAGCTGTTCTTCCTCGGCTACGCACAGGTGGGAGTCCGTCCCCTGCCCCACTGGCTGGAAACCCACTCCCCACTTGCTTCCTTGGCGAGCCCCCACTAACGCATGCCTCCAGGGACACCCTGGCCGGAAGCCAGGCAGAACCAGAACTAGCGAGCCAGGAAGGCTTCCTGGAGGGAAAGGATGGTGGCGGCGTTGGAGCTGGGGAAGATTCAGATGTAGCTGTGGAGGGAGAGGGGCGACCCGCTGGCTTCCCTCCCCCCACCCAAGAAGGAGCAGGGGGGTCTTGGCGGGACTCCTTTGTGCCCAGAGGGGAACCAGGCCGCACTCCCTCCGTGCCACAGCCCTAGGGGCGCCCGCCTCCCCAGGCCCGCGGCACCCCCTCCAGGATCCCCTCTGGTCCTCCTTGCCCCCGAACCCCATCCCCCTGCCCCTCCTCCAAGTCCCGCAGCCACGCCCCTCATGCACCCACAGGTGTGGTGCGGGTCCTACCGGCCCGAGTTCGCCATCCAGTCCATCAGGACTGACGTCCACAGCCCCCTGAAGTACAGGCAAGTGGCCCCCGTGCCCCCGCGCCCCGCGCCCGGGCCGGCGCCGTCTCAGCCTCCTCCGTCCACCCGCAGGGTGCTGGGCTCGCTGCAGAACCTGGCCGCCTTCGCGGACGCGTTCCACTGCGCGCGGGGCTCCCCCATGCACCCGAAGGTGCGATGCCGCGTCTGGTAGCCGAGACCGAGCAGCGCTGCGCGGCCCACGCCCGCCCGCCGACCCGAGGTGTCCCGTCCGCGCGGAGACGGTGCTGCCGGCGGGGACCCGGCGTGCGCCCCGCTCCTGGCGGCCGACACACCCGCGCCCGACCCACCCACGCCGCGCCCCGCCTCTGCGCCCGGCCTGGAGCGCCCCCCGGGCCTGAGCCCCCTCCGCGCCCGCCCGAGAGGATCTACACCGCCCACCACCGCAGCCCTGTAGACACGGTTATCGGTCTTCCGCCCACTCTCCAAAGTGCGTCCTCCCCAGATGTCCGGGAGCTTCGGACGTGAGCTAAGTAAACGCTTTAAAGCAGTCGGCGGCCTTGTCTGTGTAGCAGGGCCCGGGGCCGGCCCGTCGGGGCGACAGAACCTGAGGAAGTGCCCCCACTGTCCCGCTGCACCTGCCGCTGACCGCTGGCGGCCAAGCGAGGCAACGGTAGGGCGCTCCCGACAATCTCCCCAGGGTCTCTGCGCTGGGAGCACAGCAATGACCACACGCCCCCAAATGCCCGCCCTCGGGGATGACGGTTCAGGTAGGGAGAGGGGCTCCCGACCCAGGAAGGAGCTGAGTCCCAGGAGAGGGGTGGGGGGATCCGAGCTGCAGCCCAGAATCTGGATGTTGGGTTTTGTGTAACCGGAAGCCAGTGAGGGGTTAAACCTTGTCACCTGCCCTGAGTTTTTAAATGACCACAGAGAGGCTCTGTTGGGGGCCGGGGATGCTGGGACGCCAGCCAGGAGGCCCCTGTGGTTGTCCAGGCCTGGACCAGGGGGCATGGAGGGTGCTGAGAAAGTCATCTGAACTCAGACGAGAGAGCTCCTGGCGGCGCAGGACAGGAGTTCTGCTCTAGACCTGTTAGGTTTGAGGTGCTTGTCACCTCCCCACCTCGTGACAGGGGCATCGGGACATTTCCCCCCAGGCTACCCCCACCCCCAGCGGGGCGCACATATGACAAGTCCCCCGTGAGTAAAGGAGCTGCTGGCAGAGCAGCCCTTTCCCTAAAAGTCCCCGACTGTCCACCAGACTCCAGCGGGTGGAATGGAAACCATCTCCTCCCTGGAAACCCAGTTAGCTCCCACTGGACGTGAGCTCTGACCCTCACCCCTCCAGGCCAGGCTCCCGCCTGGGGCTTGAGGACTTTCCTCTCTATCAGACGGAGCCCATCCCACCCTCGTCTCCCACACCCTGGACCTGTTCTCAGACCCCTGACCCACATGTGCCAAAGGCCTGAGGTCTCCAGGGAGGCTGCAGGGGCGCGTCCACCACCACCAACCCACCGGGGAAAGCGACTGTGCTAGCGGGGAAGGTGATGCCTCGGGATGCGTGACCGCCCCGCTGGCCTGGATGAAACCAAGAGCGATCAAGGCCGGGGTGGCCAGGGCCGCCAAGGACGCAAGATTCATTCAGAGGCAATGAAGAAACACTGTCCAGAAACTGCAGTTTAATGCTCATCGCTGCCTGCAGACCAGGCAGAGTTCAGCCCCAGCCCAGAGATTCTGGAATTCGTTCACATCCAACTCCCAGTGTGCCCAGGGCAAGAGACGCAGCCCAGATCCTTGGAGACACGGGGCCTTCACCTTGAGCACGCCTCCTCATCACACTGCGGAGCCAGCAGAGGCCCCATCAGCCTGGCCACACTCCCTGGGGCCAAGAGCAGCTGATCCCACCCTCCAGGGGTCTGTGGCCCAGGGAGAAGGAGTGTGCTGGACGGTCCCCTCCATTCGGGGCACAGGAGGTGGGCCACCAGCACCGTGCTAAACTAACGTGGGCGACGGCCACCTGGGACAAGCCCCAGCCCTGCCAGGCTGAGAGGACGGGCCCCTCCTCTGCCTCGCAGCCTCTGACCAGCCCCTTGTCCCCTGGAGAGTGCCCTGCTATGCCTGCCCGTCTGGCCACCCTGCCCCTGGCCCGTCACTGCAGGGTGGGGTGGCAGCGACATCCTGGGGCTGATGTGAGCCCAGAATCACCTAAAGCCAGCAAGGTCCAGCTCAACATCTGGCCACAGCAAGTGTTCAACCCAGGGGAGTTGGCGGGGGGGGGGGGGGGCATTCTTACCGCAGTGCCCGCCCCAGGCCTGGACTCACCTTGGGCGGCTCACTGGTACAGACCTCCGCAGAGATGCCCAGGGCCTGCAGGATGCTCTCCTGGGGGGCGTAGTCACCTGGAGACTTCTGGACAAAGTGTAGCAGCACTTTGTCACCACCTGCAGCCGGTGGGGGGCGGGGTCGTCAGGGTGCCCCTGTGTGGCCACTTACCCCACCTGGTTACTGAGATGAGTGAGCTGTTCTGGCCACAGCCCGCCCAGCTAGGATGACACTCAAAGCTGGGCCACTCCACCAAGGGGGTAACTGTGCCCAGATCAATAAGCCGGAGGGAGGGAGGGTCAGGGCAGGGTCAAGTTCATCAAGAACTTCCCACCTGAGTATGTGGCCCTGCACCCCCGACCCCGTGACCATGCGGTGGCCCCTGATGGCCCACCTCTGGCCACCACCAGCAGCCCTCCGCTCTGCAGCAGATCCCCGGAGAGATTCCCCTGGATGCCGACAGCCTTGGCCTGCGGGGAGGGGAGCAGGCCCAGGTCAGTCCTAGACAGAAGCACCTACACCTGAGCGTCCCACACGACCTTGGCCGTCACAAACCTTGGCGGCCACGTCACGAACAGGCTTCCCCAGGGCGGCCGGCAGAATGCTCAAGCTGTTGTACCTGCCAAGACACAGCCGGCTTGTCCAGGCCCTGACTCTTCACCAAAGACTGAGCCCCAGAGCCCGCCCCCAGTCTCTGCACAGACCACTTCTGACGAGCAGGCCCCGGCCCATCTCACCAGGGGCTCAGGAGGCACGGGGCAGCCAGGCCAGCAGCCGGCCCAGCCAGGAGCGGCTGCCAGAGCCACGGGGCACCCAGCCTGTGGGCTGGCAGGCCTGGGGCCCCACAGCGGGTGTGGGGAGTATGGACTGGGTGAGCGCAGGGGTTCTGGCTCAGCTGGCACTGCCAATCAGAGGAGGCAGCCAGCCGGTGGCAGATGCACCCGAGGTGGCTAGGGTGGCCCCTGACTGGGGTGCTAGGCCCAGGTGCCCTCTGCAGCCAGTTGTGGGGAGAAGCCTAACCTACAGCCCATAATAGACACTTGGCACCCAAAAGAGAGCCCGGCAGGGCTGGCTGGAGCAGTGGGTGCCCCCAGAGCCCGCTTGGCCGGGGAGAGGGGGGAGGGGAGAAGAGGAAGAAGGGAGCGGTGAAGCCCCGAGCCCCCAGCTCACCGCTTGAAGCCCAGCTCCTTGTAAAACTGCTTGCTCTCATCCAGGTAGAGCTCTGAAAAGCAGAGGCCACAGGTGGGTGCCCCAGGCCCACCTGCCCCCCTGGCTCACGCTTCTGCATCCGGCCTTCCGTCCACCCTTGATACCCAGCTCGCCCACCGAGGACGAGGAGGGGCAAAGCAAGGCTGACTGTCCCCATTGTTAGAGGAAAGGCAGAGGCCCAGAGGTACAGGTGGAAAGGGAGAAGCAGGACCTGTCCGGACTCTGCCACTGGGCCCAGGGCTCTGTGAGGGGAGGGGTCCAGCGGCGTGGGTCGGGAGGCAGCGCAGCCTGGGCTCTGGTCCCAGATACTCCTTGGGGAAAGCAACTGGGGAAGTTCAGGATCTGGCTCCTGGGGTGGCGAGGAACTGGCTGCTGACCCAGTAAAGACCTTTGCCCTGGATTGCAGGCCAGAGTCACAACTGAGCCCTCCACAGTGGGAAGAACATCTTATCTGGGGCAGGCGGGTAGAGGCCACAGCCAGGGAGGGGAGGGGGGGGGACACAGGAGCCTATCAAGGCCGCTCCTGGAGAAAGAAGGGCCTAGGCTGGGCAAGAAGGAGGCAGCGAATGCCCTGAGTTTGAGGAGGGGTCTCAGGGCGGGTTGGGCATTTGGGGGCGGGGGGCGGGGTGCTGCAGGGGGAGGAGGGTGGGGAGTGCAGGCACCTCCCGCGAAGTAGCCACCGTCCAGGAACTCCTGCAGGCCCAGGGCCTCGGGCCCCACGCCCACCAGGCGCACGCCGTGCTGGTCCAGGAGCCCCTTCAGGCTGCTGAGGTCCCGGGCGATCCAGCGACACACCATGCAGCCGAAGCGCCGCAGGCCGGCCACCACGCACGCCTGCTCCTGCCACAGGCTCCGCAGCTCCACGGCCTGCGCCGGGTCGGGTGAGGGGCGCTGCCGGGCCACCGCCCGTGCGCACGTCCTCACCCCCGGCCCCGCTCCCGCGCCCCATGCCCCCGGCCAGCGCCGCGCACGCCCAGCCTGCGCGCCCAGCCTGCGCCCCCAGCTCCGCCCTGTGCCCCGGCGCCGGCCTCGGATGCCGCTGCCAGGTGCCGGGCGCACACACCACCCTGAGCCCGTCCAGCCTCACCTCCCCGGTCACCGCGTGCTTCAGCACACACGCGCCCACGCGGGCAAGGTCCACCGTGCTCATGGCGGCTGCCGCCCCGGATCCCAGCAGCAAGCCCGCTCTCCAGCAGTCCACTCAGGCTTCAGTCCTGCGCGCGGTCTAGCTCCGCCCCGGACACGCCCCCAGACGGCCGCCCCGGCCCGACCCCTCCGCGCTGGCCCCGGCCCCGGCCCCGGCCCCGCCTACCGCAGCTGCCCGTAAGCAAAGTAGGCTCCCCGGCACGCATTTTGTATATGCATGAGCCCGTCAGCCAATGGCGTCGCCGGTAGTGGGCGGAGCTTGGCGTCCGGGCTGCAGGCACGCGGTGCGCCTGCGCAGAGTGCCGCGCCCGGCCGGGGGCGGGGTCAGTCGTGGAGTGCGGGGTGAAAAGCGACAGAGCTGTGGGGGTCCCGGGGTTCCGGCGGGGGTCCCATCTGGTGGAGGAGTCCAAGGGCTTTTCCCTTGGTCTTGTTTCATCTTGAAAATCCATGAGAATGCAGCGTTTTCTCAGTTACACGTCCGTGTTGGCTTTAATCATAAAATACTGTCAATTTCATGCCAGCTAAATATCTGCCTTTAACCCCCAAACTTTGGGTGAAAGGGACCCGAAAGGGATAACAGCAGTTTACTAGGTGCCTTGCGAATTTGTCTTGTTTTTTCCCCGCGACAGCCCTCTGACACCTTTCAGTGTCACCCAATCTTACCGATGAGGGCCCTTGTCACAGAGGCTGAGGGGACGGCGGGGTCCCACCTGGGCATGGCCCGCAACCCCCCCTCCGAGGGTCTGCGGTTCCTGGCACTCGGCCTCACTCCCCAGGGCCCACAGACAGCTCCAGGCCCTGGACAAGGCTGGAGAATGAAGGGGCAGCAAGCAGCCTGCCCTGGGTTTGGGGAGGGGGGAGTCCCCCTCTTGATACCACACTGTATTCCACAGGACCTCCCAAGAGAGAGGGGAAAAAGTGAGACCCAAGGGGGTGCTGCTGCCTCCTTAGCCTGCCCTTGGGCCTGGGAGGATGAGGGTGCTGGGAGTGGCTGAAGGTCCAGGCTGCAAAACCAAGTTACTATGCCAAAAAGAGAAGGATTTCAGTTTCTGGGTCTGGAAGGCAGAAAGCGCAGGCCGTGCAGAAGCTAGTAGCAGCAGGGGCTCCTTTGCGCAGCAGGGAAGGAGAAACAAGGGGAAAATGCCCCAGTTCCCAAACCCAGCAGCGCAGCCCCGGGGGCCGGGGTACCTCCTGGATCTCTGTGAGCATCAGGCATCCCTGTGCCATGTGTGCGGCTCCACATCCCGCCTCTCCTCCCTCCAAAGTGCGGCAACCCTTCTGAGTTGGAAGCAAACCCTGGGAGCAGCAGCACATCACGTGACATGTTCCTCCTGGAGCGTTTCTCTTGTGGTTCTCATCCCCGTCGTTCTTGGGGGACTTGTCATAATATACCGGCAACGCGTGAAAACCGGAAGGCTACCTGGTGAGCAGAGCCTGTGGTCCTGTCAGGGCTCAGGTCCCGAGGAGTCACAGCCCAGAGACCCTCCACGCTCTTTCCCTCACATCTAGAGAGGCAGACCCCAAGAGTATCTCCAGCATTCCTTGCCCCTTAGGGATGTGGACCTCCCACAGAGCCAGAGCCACCATGTCATGGGATCTCTCAGTGGTAGGGGGACAGGATGGAGAGCCCTCTTCCTCCCTGATGCCTACTCACAGCCATGAACTCTGAGCTCCCATCCTCCCTGAGGGGGCAGTGGGGGCACACGGCAGGCTGCAAGCAGCTGGGAGAAGCACTGGGATAAAGGGTTAGGAGCCCCGTTGTCAAGGCTGTGTCCCCACCAAGAGCCTAAGTGTCCTTCACTCCTTTACTTGTTCGTTCATTTATTCCCTTCTTCTCTAATCTGCCCTACTCTGGGCTCCTCGTCTGCACCAGGTCCCAGCTGGACACCAAGATCCAGCCTGTGTAGACCCAGCTCTGGCCTTTGGGAGGCCCCGCGCACACCCAAAAGGGAGCAGGTACTCAGCAAAGATATCCAAATCAGGGAGGTCAGCGACCATCTCTGGGTGTGTCAGCAAATCATTGCTGTGTCCTCACCTGAAGTCCCCCAAGGTGCAGAGAGGTCTCGGGTTCCAGGCTCTGAGCAGACCAGCCGGGCAGTGGCCAGTGTCCCTTCTCACCCCAATTCTGTGGCACCTGCTCCTTGAGGGGTGGGGGGGAACCTCCCCTCTGACGTGCTGACCCCCTGTCTGTGCCTGATGGTCAAATTGGAGTTAGGGACCAGGGTTTGGCAACTGAGGAGGTGGGCAGGTTTGCCCCTCTATCTCTTCGTGTGTCCTCGGCCTCTGGGGGTCAGGCCAGCAGGAAGCCCTGTCTGCAGTGGCCTGGCCTGTCTCCGAAAAGCTCAGTCTCTTGGGGAGAGGCCCCACATCTCTGTTTGGCTCCTCCTGATGTGTGTCTCTGTTTCACAGGAAGACCCGCCAAAGGGAGACTCTCCATCCGGGTATTAACACCTGTCCCCACAACTGGAGGTGGTGCTGCTGGGGTGGGTAGATGCTCCCAGGCCTCTGATGGTCTTAAGTCCTTAGTCTACAGCCCTGCCTGCTAAGCTGGGAAGAGAGACACAACTCCTCCCATACCAATGGGGTCCCTGGGACACCTGGGGGCTGGAGCCGGGCTGGAGCTGAGTGTGTCCAGCAGGATGCAGAAGTGGACGCGGCGCTCCAGGCCCTGCCGGATGGCACCGCAGAGGCCGTGGAGGACGCTGCAACCGAGATCGCTGGGAGGGGCCAGCCTGCTGATCAACGGGTCCGGATGCAGGCGTCTGAGATCCCTCGAGCCGTGCCTGCTGGGAGCTTCAGCACCCCCAGGCCCGAGTGTAGAGGCGAGGGGAGCTGGTGGGACCCCCCCTGAGCTCGCTTCAGGCTCCACCCAGCAGAGGGAGGGGCCGCTGCTCAGGGGGCTTTGCAGACCCCTCACACACGCCTCCCCGTCAGCTGCAGGAGGTCTGAGCACCCCCGCACTCCTGAGCTGCCCACTCGCTGAGCCGGCCTGTGAGGAGGCAGCCACTAGCCCTTCCTGGCGCCCTGCCCCCCAGTCCCCGGCCCTCTGAGCCCCAGATGCTCATCTGGAGGACGGACCTGTGGGCACCTCCCTCGCGGGGCTGGGACTGGACCGGATGGGCCTGAATGTGGCCTTATGTGAACATCACATTTGGAAGGGATTTCTAAGTTGGAGTCGTGTTCTGCTCCGTTTCCTCATTTGGAGGCTCTGGCCTCCTCTGGGGGTCAGACAGGTGTGGACAGAGGCCCGAGGCTCCCGGCAGGGAACATTCCCAGGAGGCGGGCTGGGGCCGGGCCGGGGGCAGCACCTGGTCCTCCACGTGTCGGGGGTGGGGCAGTAGCAGGACCTGGGGGCCGGGGTCAGCTTTCCTACCCGGGTCACAGACTTGGCACTGCAGACCCTCCCTCAGGCATTGGGGTGGGCCATGGAGGTCCTGGGGTTGCAGGGAGCAACTCCCCACAGGGCTGCTTCACCCGGTACCCTGCAGCCCAGGGATCCAGGGCACTCAGGGCTGGGAGGGCCGGAGGGAGCCCACCCATCACTGGACACCCCCGGCAGGTACAACCCCATCCACAGTGACCTAAAGGCACCTGGGCTCTTCCCCACCCCATGGTGACCATGCTGGGAGAAGTCAGATGGTTCTGGGAGAACGTGGAGCCCTCCTGGGACACCTGGGCCTGGTTCTATCACAGGGGCGCCCTACGGGGCTCATGGCCCACTCCTGCCGTCTGTGCCCCCTGCCAGGGGCTTCCTGGTGGTGGGCGCTGTGAACGGAGGGGCTCCTGGACAGGGAAGGGGCGGGGGGCTCTACCCTCAGCCCACAGTGCTGGGCCCCCAAACCCGCCCCACAGAGAGGGTCCCTCCAGGGCTGCACTCGGGCAGCATTCGGCCTCCGCCTCCTCCTCTTTGCCCAGGGCCATCCAGGGCCCAGTGGGGAGCCCGCCCGGGAGGAGGAGGTACAGCACCTAAGGGGGATGGCACCGCGCCTCAGTCTCTCTCTCTGTGAAATGGGGCAGCAGCCCCTGCCTCCGGCCATGCCCTGCAGGGATGCCGCGGGCGGACCCAGGACAGGCTCGGGATGCCTGAGTATATGACCATATGCCGCTCAGGTCTTGGCTGCCCCCGCCTGGCAGTGTGCCAACGCCACCCTCAGGGAGCCCAAGGCCCTGCGGTCTGGACGGCATGCCAGCCTCCCTGCTGGCCTCTGCTGGGCCTGCTGAGCCCTGGGGATCCAGAAGCATCCGAGCAGGGGAGGCCCCCAGGCCTGCACAGTCGGGGAGACAGGCCGCTCTGGGCCCGGGGCTGGGGGAGGCCACGCTGGGGCCCTGGTTCCAGGGCTGGCTCTGCCTGGCAGTCAGGGCCCCCCCACCCCGAGGAGTAACGGCCTGGACTCTGGCAGGTGAGCCACGCTGGCCAGGAGGCGGTGGTCTCCGCCCCCTGCAGGAACGTCTGGGCTTTTCCCCCAGGACAGGGCTGCCAGCTGTGGGCGGAGACCGGCTGCCTGCTGCAGAGCCCCACCCCAAGGGCACATCCCAGCCAGGCTTTCCAAGAGCAGCCAGGCCAGGGAGCATCCTCGCCTGCAGCGGGCTCACCTGAGACTCCCGAATGGGGCTGCGGCGCAGGGGCCTGCAGAGGGCAGTTTCTGCTGGTGGTGGGCCTGGCTCTCGTGAGGTCAGGGGCACAGGGTGCCAGGGCCTGGGTCAGCCCGGGAGAGCCAGATACTGGGGGACAGAGGCCCATGTGAGGTCAGGACAGGGACATGGACCAGGCCGGGATGGGGAGGGAGGGGTCACCGGGGCACACCCAGGGGGCAGGAGTGGGGACACTGCTGGGTGGTGGGACAGGGAGGCAAGCTCAGGGGTCTCCCCAGGCTCCAAGCGTTACCCTTGGACACCGGGCACCAGGGTGGCAGCCCCCCGCCTCGCAGAGGCTCCCTGTCCCTCCACAGGACCATTCATACCCTGGCTACGGTCCCCCAGAAAGCCAGGGAGGAGGGGTCGCCTGCGGCAGGAAGTGTTTGCTCTCCAGCCCCCAGGGTTCCCTGGGCCCACAGCTGCTGGGGTATCAGGCCCCGTCGGCGACAGCTCAGACGGGGGGTGCAGGCTGCGTGCGGGGGAGAGGTGGGGAGACCAGAGTCAGGCCGGGGGTGCGAGCCGCCGACCGGGGGCGGGGGGGGAGGGGAGGGGCGTGTAAGGGGGGAGGTCAGGCCCCCACTGGTGCAGCCGCCCGGCACAGGGCCTCCTGCCCCACCCAGTGCCAGCTTCCGGGCCCCGCCCCTGTGCATTAGCAGCCACATTTCAGTTCCTGTAGAAGCGGGTGGCCCCCCAAAGGGCATCTGGGCTCCGCGCAGGGCTCTGACCCCACAGCACTGAGCCCACAAAGGGGGCCCGGCTTGGCTTCCCTTTACCTGTCCCAGCCTCCACAGGTGAAAGTCCCCGCCCCCACGCAGGGTGCCACATGCGCGTCCCCGCCCCTGCCAGGCTGTGAGTCCGGCTGTCTCCTCCTGCGCGTTCCTGAGGACAGCTCTGCGGAGTCCCAGGGGACGCGGCAGCGTGTACTCTGCCATCTTTGATGACCAGGGGGCCTCCCCACCTTGTCCACACCCCACCTGTCCCTGGAAAGGGGCAGGGCTGGGTAATTTTGCTCCGTTTCACTGACGGGGAGACAGGGGCTCAGAAGGGGATGTGCCTTGCGCAGAGTGCCCTGTGCAAACTGTGCTCAGACCCGAACCCCGAGCTTCCCGTCCCGTGGGGCTCGGGGCTCTCCCCACCCAGGCTTCTCAGCTCCACCGCTGCCCTCAGAGCTGGTGAACAGGGCCAGGCCTGGGGGTGGGGACCACCACTGCCCCCATCTTGTGCCTCCGGGCTGCAGAAGGAGGGTGTGAAGAGCCCCACCTCACATGACACTGGAGCAGGACGCCGGGAGGGTGGGGACCCCACCGGCAGGTGCGCGTGTCGCCAGACTGCAGGCACGTGGGGTCAGCCAGCTTTGCCTGGATCTCCCCAGGCAGGAGCTACACCAGTAGAACTGGCCAGCGGCCACCATGTCCTCATGGTCACCACCTACTTCCATTTCCAGGGGAGCCTGGGGAGGAGAGCCTGGGTGCCAGGGAAGGGACAGGGCAGGGGTGCAGCCACGGGGGTTGGGGGGCAGGGGATTGAATACCATCCTGTTTGCAAAGCTTCCCAGAGCTCAGACGCAGAGCTAACCACCAGCCCCTGTCCCCCAGTACGGCCAGCCCAGCCCCACCGACTCCAGGAGTCTGAGGCAGGGGGGAGGACAAGGGTGACCCAGAGGCTTGGGAGCCCCTGTGAGACGCCCACCGGCACAGGCTCCCATCCCCCTGGGAGGGCCTCACAGATTGGGCTCCTGCCCTGCTATTTACCTGTCCGCTGGCTGCAGCCCACCTGGGGGTTTCCAGTAAAGGGGAAGGGGCATCCCTGCATCGTTGGAGGAGGCTGGGGCGCGGCCCTTCCCCACTCACCGTGTGTCGCCATCTCTGGCTGTCATCTGCTGGGTGTCCCCTCTCCTCCCTCGGCCCCAGGCCCCCAGAATCAGCAGGCAGGGCAGGATCGGAGAGTGTCCCCCAGAGAGCCCTGTGTCTGTCTGAGGCTCCGTGGGGCTCCTGCACCCAATCTATACTTGGGGGGGATAGAGGCAGAGCCCGCATCCCAGGGCCTCTCCTTCCACTTCCCTGTGTGACTGTGGCACTGGGACCCAGGGCCTTCTCTCCCCTCTCCTGACTGAGCCAGAGCCTGTGCCAGAGACACCCCTGCACCCTCAGGGCCCAGGGGAGGGCTGTGCCCAGGCAGGATCACAGACCCTGACACAAGGCTGAGCCTCTCCCCCATCCCCGTTCTACCGCAGCTGGAGGAGCCCCACCTCCAGCCCCCATCACCCGCTGTCCCCTCGAGATCCTCCCACAGCCCCAACTGTGCCCTCAAGGGGGCTGCCTCTCCCACTGTGTCACCCAACACCCCGGCCACCCTGTCAAGACACCTCCAGATCGACTCCTGGAAACTCCTGATCACATTTCCCCTCTCTTCTTGAGAGGGAGATTTCCAGGGTCTTGAGGGTGGAGAGACATTGTGAGATGAGCCACAGTCCTGGGGGGCGGGAGGACGGGGCATCCCAAGCCCCACTCTGGAGGCTCCCCTTCCTCTCCTCTGCGTTCAGGCTAGCCTCAGCTCCCCCTGCTCTGTGGCAGCCCCAGGCTGGGCATGGGGCTGATAGGCAAAGCATCCTGGACCCCACCCTCCTGGGGCTCGTGGTCTAGTGAGGAAGCTGAGTCTAAAAGCCAGAGTAGCTTCATGTGGTGAAGGCTCACTTATAGGCAGCAGATGCCAGGCAGGGCTCTGAAGGATGAATAGGAGCCCTGCGGGGGTGGGAGGGACAAGGTGAGAAAGGCGTTCTCTGAGGAAGGATGTGTGCTGAGCGATGTGGCAGGGCCCACTCCTGGTGAGGCCTGGAGCGGGTGGCGACACGATGCCGGCCATGGCCCCTCCTGTAGGGAGGCTGGAGCTAAGGCAAACCACCTGCCAGGAGAAGATATTCACATCACATGTATCTTGGATCCAAAAGATATAATTCTTCCAACTCAGTAAGACAAACAACCCAATTTGCAAGAGATTTGAACAGATCCTTCAAACCAGAGAAGACGCATAGACAGCGCCAGCAAAGAGGGGCAACATCATCAGTCAGCAGGGAGACCCCAACTAAAACCACCGGAACGGCCGAGAGTAAAGTCTGACCAAGTGTTGACGAGCGTTTGGAGCCACTGCGTCTCTCAGCACTCCCGGTGGAAATGGAAAGTAGAACGGACACTTTGGACAACGGACTGGCAAATTGTTACGAAGTTACACACAAACCTACCATAGGACCCAGCAATTCCCCTCCTGGGTAAATAACAAAGAGAAATGAGAGCACGTGTCCACACCAGAACTCGTTTAGAGAAGTTCAGAGCAGCTTTCCTGGTAATAACCAAGAGCAGGAAACCACCCCGACAGACAGGTGAGTGGATATGCAAAGTGTGGCATATTCATACAACGGCACACTAGTCGGTAATGAGAAAATGAATTTTGATACGCACAGCATCACGGAGGAACCTTGCAGCCACTATGCTGAGTGAAGAACCAGGCCCAAAGGAGCCAGGCTGCACGACCGCATGGACGCGAAATCGGGAGCAGGCAGATATAAGCTAGAGTGGCAGCCAATCAGGGATGCTTGGACCAAGGCTGGGGCCTGCCTGGAATGGGCGGGGGTGAGTGGCAAGGGCTGCCATGGCAACGTAGCTGGGGCTGGAGGGCTTAAACAACGAGAACTTATTTCTCTCGGGTCTGGAGGCTGGAAGTCTGAGATCAAGGTGTCACAGGGTTGGTCTGAGGCCTCCCTCCTTGGCTTGCCAATGGCTGCCTTCTTGCCACGACCTCACCTGGCCTTTTCTCTGTGCACATCCCTGCGTCTCTCTTCGTACAAGGACACCGGTCTTACGGGATTAGGGCTCCTGCCTTTCGAGCTCCTTTAACTGGAACCACCTGCTGAGAGCCCTGTCTCCAGATCCAGCCACCCTGGGGGTCAGCGCTTCAACACGTGAATTCAGAGCAAACAGTCTCCGAGCAGAACGCCAGTTCCCAAGGGCAGGGAACTCTCTCCCCTGCTATGTCGCCAGCGCCTGGCCTCAAGAGGGCACTTGGAACAAATCCGCTGGGCAACGGTGAGGTGGAGGAAAGCCACCCGGGGCTTCCAGCCAGCATCACTGCCCTCCTGGTGAACTGAACCGCGTCACAGCACGTCAACACCCGCAGGGACACGCTGACCAGGTCTGACCTCAGACTGAACTCAAGCACCGTCACCGCACAAAAGTGACCAGGCTGATGCGATGACCGCAGCTCCTTCCTTCCACACCCACAGCTCCAGCCCCGCTCCAGCCACTGACATCCTGGATGAGACGTACTGAGACGCCCCACCACGGACTTACCCAGCCCCTGACAGTGAAACCGAACAGGAGCCTTTGGGGCTCCTGGGCACGGAAGCCTTTCTGTGTCCCCCGTTTCTTGTTTGTAGGGGATAGACTCCAGCCTCCATGACCTTCCCTGGGTTCCAAAGGGCAGATTCGAGCAGTTGCTAATCAGGGAAGGGAGGGGATGCGGAGACAAGGGAGGAGACCACCTGAGGCCAGATTAAAGGAGTGCAGGCCCTGCACACGCCCTGATCCTTAACAGCAACCCCGCCCTTGAACCATGGCTATAAAACTCCTCACCAAATGCCCCCAGGCTGGCACATAATTTTTCAGGGCATGAGCCCACTGTGCCCCTTTGCCTGGCACAGCAATAAAGCTATTCTTCTCTATTTCACCCAGACTCTGTCTCTGAGACTTGATTCGGCACTGGTGCACAGAGGACGAGTTTTCGGCATCAAGAGCGCTCCATCCAGCGCAGCTTGCTCCCTTGAACCCTCCCCCAATCACCCTGCACACCGCCACACCCCAAATTCCTGTCTAACACCCTCACTGGGACACCCTCACCACATCCTCATGGGATGTGGGCGCGCTCCCAGCACTTGGCTGCAGCACCCTGGCTAATATTGGGGTTCTTTGGGTGAAGTAGCAACAAGATGAACAGATGTTCTTCCTCTTGCTGGGGCAGAACCGGGGGGTCGATTTGCTAAAAGATCTGGGACACCCACACACAAAAGTGTGCACACGGACATCCCAGCCTTGAGGACAGGGAGGCCAAGAGATGGCAGAAGGGACAGAGAGGCCCAGCCGAGGTCGTGGACCACAGAAGTCCCGCCTGCGTGCGTGTGCTTCTCCATGTCCTGCAAAGCGCCAGGTGTGCTTCCGGGGCTGGGGCTGGGGGCGATGGGGGGCAATGGGGTTGGGGGGGATAGGGGACTGCCACAGACAACGTCCGCTTTCTCCTCTATCCTCTTCTGCATGGTGTGAGTTTGGGTAACCGTAAGTTTCACTTTTACAAGAAAAAGGCTGATCAGGACACAGATTCACATTCACTGCTGGTCAAGGCCAGGTCACCAGGCCAGCCCCGCGGGGCCCCACGATGTCCCCAGAAGGGAGCCCTGCCAGGCACTCCCTGTCCGCTGCACCACCACCCCCATTCCCCACTCTCCACCCTGGGCCCCCACCCCTCCGTCTTGGACTGCAGGGCTCAGGAATGAATCAGGCCCAGCTCTTCCCGGCCACGTCCAGGGCTCTGTACACCCATGTGGCAAAGCAGCATTAGTCACCCCATCACCAAAAGGTGGAGGACACCTGGGAATCCAGCCACAGAAGAATGGCACATGAAGCTCTGACACCTGCTGCAGGGTGGATGACCCTTGAGGACATGATGCAACGTGAAATAAGCCGTCACCAAAAGACAAGTACCGACTAATTCCAGGTATGGGAGGTGTCTGGAGTAGCCAAGTTCACAGAGACAGCAGGTGGAAGAAGGGCCACCAGGGCCACCGGGAGAGGGGAAAGGGGGAGTGAGTGTTTAATGGGGAGAGAGTTTCTACTGAGATGGTGAAAAGTTCTGGAGACGGATGGTGGCGAAGGCTGCACAGCAAAGTTTACGTCCTTAAGGCCACAGAATTGACACCCAAGGCGGGGCCGCTCTCCCGTTCCTCACTCAGTGTACGTCCCACACCTGCGTTCCTGTGTCCCATAGAAGGTCCTCCGCACAAGCCCTCGATCGACTCCCAAATAATCCATCTCGTCAGGGGGACCGGCCCCATACTGCTGCTGACATATCTGACAGGTGACAGATCGGGTCCCTGGATTCGCCATCCAGCCACAAGGACCAACCGCCCAAGTGACCCAGAAGCAGGGGGCGTGTCCACGGCCCCAGCCCTGCCCCTGGGCAAAGGCCCTGAGATAGGCTGGCGGGGAGAGGAGGGGGCATCGGCCCAGGCACCCAGTGGTCGCCCGCTGCGTGGCTGGGGGTCTCTGCCCCCCCCTTGGGGAAGCTGGAGGGCCCCGAGCCAGCGCGGCCTTACCCTGAGTCCAGGCTCCTCAAGCCTCCAGAAAGCCATGCTCTGTTTAGCCCACATCTATTAAGCACCTACTGCCTGCCAGGGAATGGGGCACAGGCGTGGCCCACTGGGGCTGTATCCCCTCCCCCAGAGGAGTGATGTGCTGCTAGACAGGGTCACTAGAATCCTGAGTGTGGACAAGGGGGCTCAGAGGTGGGCACCTTAATCGGGGTGGGAGCGGCTCACGACCCCATGATCTGGAGCTGCTTCAGGCACAGAGGCAGCTGCGGTATCCACAAGGCGGCCGCAGGCTGCTATGCTCACCACCCACCCCGGCCCGCTGACCTCCCTCTCTGGTCCCTCTCCGCGTGACGCCGGCCCCTGCCCCCCGCCCACGGGGCGGTGCTTCCCGGAAGGTGACGCCCCTCTGGTCTCAGCGTAACCCCACCCCTTTCCCAGAACTTGCCTGAAGGCCCGCCCAGGCCGGGGCGGTCCCTGGCTGCCTGTCCCCACCCACCGTGCCCCGCACACACCCGGGGCTCGGGCAGGCTTGAGCCGAGGAGCCCTCCTCCTCCTCCTCTTCTTCCTCCTCCTCCTCCTCCTCCTCCTCCTCCTCCTCCTCCTCCTCCTCCTCCTCCTCCTCCTCCTCCTCCTCCTCCTCCTCCTCCTCCTCCGCCTCCGCCGCCGCCGCCGCCGCCGCCGCCGCCGCCGCCGCCGCCTCCGCCGCGGGAGAGGCCTCGGCGCCCTTCCCTTCCCGGGAGCTGCCAGGCGGCAGGGCCAGGCCGCGAGACGCCAGGGGGCAGCAAAGCCCACACCTGTGCCCCGGTCTCTCCTGGGAGGGCTTTAGCCTCCACCGCGGGGTCAGGGAGCTGGTGGGCAGGGGTCCGGGGCCACACCCCCTTTAAGACTGGGACCCCACGCCCCCTCCTGTCGGGTTCAGGGCGGGACACTTCTCAGCCCTGCTGCCACGTGGGAGAAGGTGGGGAGTAAACGGGGGGGCGAGATTTGGGGGCCAGGAAGAGGTATGCGGGGAGGTCCACTCCTTGCTCCGCTCCGTCATGCTGGGCGGCCACGGCAGGGGCAGGGAGGGGGCGAAGGAGGTCAGGGCGAGCCCCCACTGCTGAAGGGCACCGGCCCACCCCCGACTCCTGGTGTGTACATGGCAGGGCCCCTGAGTCAGCAAGGTCTCGGAATGCTCTGCTGTGATCTGGGGACAGTGATGTTCCTGCCTTGGAACCCACGACTTGGGCACCCTGCGGGGCCCACAGAAACGGAGGCTCCCCCCAGGAGGCCTGGGGAGGAAGGGAGCCGTGGCTGGCTCAGAGCATCCCGAGGCTCTCCTTTGTCATTAGGGGACAGGGGAGTGGGCTGGGCACTGACCACGGTTCCAGAGGTCTAGCCCAGGATACCCTGGCACAGTGCCCCACCCCAGCAGGCCCAGTTCCCCACCCCCATGCGCTGGGCAGGGGCCCTGAATCTCAGGGGTGGTGGTCAGCTTGGGGGTGGGGCAGAGACCCAGGGGGAGTCTGCAGACCAGAACTTTTATTCAAGCCCCATGTTATCCAGCTCTGAGACATACACGGTATGTCCCCTGCACGCATCCGCAATGCATACACCTGCATCCCACGGGGATCTCACATGCCCCTTGCCCCCACTGGTGTCCGGCAGGTGGCCACACCCTTCAAATGCACAGCATCCCCCCAGCCCACTCCCTCTCTAACGTAAAGCATCCAGCCCTTTCCTGGCCTGGAAGAAGCAGAGGTCCAACTGCAGAGCCTGGGACGACCAGGCACACCTTCCCTCCCCCAGGCCCCTCCCCACTTCCCTGCCACGGCCGGTCTTGACCAGTTACAGCATTTGCAACATACAAAACCCTTGTCCCCAGGACCTCTCCTTCAAGGTTAAGCCCCAGGCACTGCCTGCAGCTGACGGCCCCACCAGTGGCAGGCTGCTCAACCCTGGCCCTGGCGCGGGCAGAAAAAGGATGGGAACCACATTCCTTTCTTCAGGAGGAGCGCTGCGCCTGGCCAGCCCGGGCCCTCTCCTTTGGGTCCAAGGGGCCTGGCAAAGTCCCCACCAGGGCCTCACCCGGACCCGTGTGGGAGGGGGCTGCGTGGGCGTGCTGCTCTGGGGCGGCGGGAGAGGGGGTGTTCTTCTGCAAGTCGCTCTTCGGCTCCGCCTGAGTCTCCATCCTCTCGCCTGGTGATGGGAGAGTTCAGGAAGGCTGCGCGCCGTGCCTTCCCTGGATCCATCCGCGGTGCTCTCAGAGTTGGGGTGCTGCAAAGAGTGAGCCCAGCTGGTGACCGCGCAGGGGGAGCGGGGACTGGCGGGGCGCCGAGCCCCCGGTTTGGGTGACACCCCCGTCACAGCCCCTTCCACTCCCCCCAGGCCGGGCGCGGAGCTCACCAGGGAGGGTGCCACCTCCGTCTCCGTGATGTCCCTTCCCCAGCGCAAGCGTCGCGAGCAGGAGGGAGAGCAGAGCGGTGGCGTGGCGTCCGCAGTACCCTGCCGGGACCCCCGGGGCCGCCCTGTGCTGCTGTCACACCAGACCCTGATTGGGCTTCACTTTGGGCGTACTCACGGGGCCACGCCTGCCGCCGGGCACGAGGGGCTGGAGCGCCTGGCATAGGAGGGTGGCAGGAAGGCGGTAGTGGTGGCGCCTTTATGGGACTGGGTCGGGGTGGGGGGGCCCAAGGGCAATCGGGCTTCCCCACCTCCCCACTCTCGGCAGCCAATCGGTGGCTGGAGCTGGACAAAGCTCGGGACACCAGAGGCCGCTGGGCTGGGTAAGGACGTGCCTCCGCCCCCAGCAGGTGGGGGCGTGGGCAGGGCGGTCGGGGACACGTGGGGCGCAAGCTGGATGCCCTGCCCCTGAGTCCAGCCCTCAAAGCCCCACAGACCGGCCCCCAGCGGTCCAACAGCCTCCCCAGGATGCAGGGCCAGGAGGGTCCTTCCCTGGGGTCTTAGCATACGGAGCAGCTCCTTCCCTGACACCAAGGACAAGCGTCCCCACTGGCCACCCTCTGGTCACTGCCTGTCCACCGGTGACACCCTTGGTCCCTCTTATGAACCACTCCAGTTCCTCACACCTGACCAGGAGCTCTCTCAGCTAGGGAACCTGCTGGAGCCGGCCATTCTCACTGGGTGACAAAAGTGGTGCCGGGGCCGCCCAGGATATGGGGGCAGCATGGAGACACATCCTAATCTGAGAAGGGTCCCACCAGCAGAGCTGCACCCAGGGGTCAGGGCCCCCGGACTGGGCCAGCACCTCTGCCCCTGGGAGTTCCTACCCTCTCCCTTGCTTTTGAGAAGCCAGGCTCCAGCTGCTACCTCCTCCAGGAAGCTCCCCCGGCCTCCCCCGGCCTCCCCCAGGCTGGTCCTCTTCTGATGTGCTCTGGGCAGCTAATTCCTGGGGCCCGGTACCCTGCCTCCCCTCCCTGCCAACCCCACCCCCGCTTCTCCAGGACCTGCTATTTTTAAACAGCTGAACTTAGGGGGCTCTCACACCGGCCCAGGAAAGTGGCAGTTCTGTCCCGCACGTCAGATGAGGAAGCTAAGGTCAGGGAGGAGGTCTTGCCCAGCCCTCTGCACCCACCCACCATGTCCCCCTCCTGTCACCGGCACTGTGGGGCAGAACGGGGTTGGGGTGGGTGAGGGTTTCAAAGTCAATGGAGGTGAGGGAAGCAAGGCAGTGTGCCAGCGAGGTGATGGCCCAGCGTGGATGGCGGGGGGCGGGGGGGGCCGGGCGGGCAGCCCTGTGGCAGCAGCAGGCACAGCAGCAGGAATGTGAGGGTCCGAGCGAGGAGGCCCACGATGAGTGATGGGGCCCAGGAACCGTGCCAGCCTCGGGCAAATGGCGGGGGGGGCGGGGCGAGTGGCTGGCCCGGGTGGCCCCACAAGGCTGTCCCAAGTGCCCAGCCCCAGGGACCGCTGGGCCCTCGGTGGTCAGTGGGCAGGCGCCGCCCATAGACACAGGCACTGCTTGGGGGTGGCCAGGTAGGCTGCGGCTGAGCCTCTGCTCACCCCGCCTGCCTCCGGGCCCTGAAAGGCTGGGAGCCTTTTGTGGGAGAGCAGCTGGCGGCCCGGCCTTTATGTGGGGCTGTGGGAAAGTCCCCGGGCCAGCCTCTCACAGCCTCTCAAAGGCAGGGATTATCTTGGGGCCTGCAGGACACCCTCTCAAGGACATCCCTCCCAGCAGGGGTGGGGGCAGGGCGCCTCCGCAGAGGTCCTGTCCACCAAGCCCTGGCCCTACAAGCCCCTTGGCCAGGACGTGTCCCCTGGGTGGAAACCCTGCCCCCAGCCGTCCAGCTGCCAGGCTCAGAACCGCATGCCGCCCACCATGCCCCTCTGGGGCTCTCCCCTCTGATTGGCCAGGCCCCTGGCCCTTTGGGGGGCTGGTCAGCAGAAGGTCATGCTCGGGGCTGTGCCCACACTGGGCTGACTCAGGGCAGGCCCAGGGATGAGGTCAGGAGGCCTGGAAGGGGAGGGCGGGCACACTTATTTAGCACCTACTGCATGCAGGCTGAGCGGGACGTGCACCTTCTCCCTGGAATTGCTTGGAATCCCGAGAGGGAGGCAGGACCACTCCTGCTCCACAGAGCAGGGGATAGAGCAGGCCCAGCTCCCTGCTGAGGTCACCCTGTCCTGGGTGCACCTTGGCCCCGTGCCTGGCCTTTCCCTGTTCCATCATCTGGCTTCCTTCCAGGTGGCGCAGACGTAGGCGGGGATCACCCACCCAAGAACCGGAACCAAGTGGGGTGGGCGGAGGCAAAGGCTCAGGGTGACCCTGGTGTTAATACCAGCAGCGGCTGCGAGGCCAGCTGAATACTCTGCTTTTGTCCCCTCCCCCCATCCTCAGCACATACCCACAGTGGGCTGTCATTAGGCCCATTTTACAGATAAAGATACTGAGGTCCAGAGAACCCAAGTACTAAGCGACAGCACCTGGATTTGAATCCTGAGCCCACAGCGCTGTCCCAAGTCCATGCTGGCTCCGGAGGCTCTCTGGCGGGCGTGTCCAAGGGGTAGCAATCCGAAGGGCTGGGTGCAGGGAGGCAGGTGGCCCCCTGGTCCCCTGGCCCTGCCTCCTGCCGTCATGCTGTCATGCCTAGCGATGCCAGGCCGGGCGTGCACGGGACACCCGGGGGCTGTGGGGCAGGAAGGCGACGCTGGGCCAGATGTGTGGCCTTCCAGCCACTGCCGCTTCCCCAACCTTCAAAGGCAACCCGGGGCCCCGCCCCGCTGGGACGACTGCTCCCCAGATGGCCTCTGGGCCCGCAGCTCTGCACACAAAGCCAGGCGGCCCATGTAAATGAGTTTGTCGCCGGGCACGCGCCTTTTGTGCCGGATGAATGTCCTCGGCAGGGGGGCGGGGTGTGGGAAGCCACCCGGAGCGGGCCTCCCGCCCGAACTCTCACTCTCGCAAGACTGGGGGCGGGCAGGGCTCTGGGGCGGCTGCTGCCGGTGGAGAGGGAGCCCCAGAGCCAAGACCCGGTGGCACAGCGGCGGGCAGCCCACACACACCCCCCCCACCCCCGTGCCCCGTGCTCCTGGGCCTTCTCAAGTAGCATCAGACAAACAGGGCTCCATGAGGCCCGCGAGACCACTGGAGTTCTCTGCACAGGCAGAGAAGCAGAGGCCCTTGGGGGACTGACAGGGGCAGTCCTCACTCTCCCATGGGAGTGGGCTCCAGGGTAGGTGGCGGCTGCCCCATGGGGCCCAGAGCCTACGGGACGAGCCCAGGTGGAGGCCTTCTGGACACCTCTGGCTGAGACCGGAGCAATCTGAGTCCTGGAGGGCAGGGGCAGGAGGCAGGATGAGGCCACTGCCAAACTCAGGGACAAGCAAAGAAGGGAGGGCCAGATTCCCGAGCCCTCAGCTCTACCCAGTACCCCCGAGCCCCACCCCGCGCCGGGCTCTGGACACCCTGCCTGGCACAGAGCAGCTACTTCAAGTGGGTCACCACTGCCCAGCTGGGGCTGGGCAGCCTTGCTCTGGCCTCCCCCCCTAAGCTTTCAGCCAGCTGGGAGCCCAGGACTGATTTGGCCACACTTGCCTTCACCTGTGAACCAGGGTGCCATGTCCCCTGCCCCACGGAGTGGGTCCAAGGAGACCCCCAGCCCAGTGGCTGTAGAGCATCAGGTGTTCCCTGGGCCACTGCTGGGCCTCACTGAGGGGTCCCCACAGTGGGCTGGAAGCCCAGAGCCCCTGACAGCTGGCTCTGACTGCCAGTCATAATGTGGGGGCTGCAGGAGGGGGGAGCCCCAGCAGGTACCCACAGGGAATGCCGATGGAGTTGTTGTTTGGCGTCAGGGCAGCCGTCCTGTGGGGGTTGGCGAGGAGCTGGGGCGTCCAGGGATCAGGGAGCAATGACCATGAAGGGCATGGAGACTGAGTCCCACATCTGTGATCCCTCAGGTCTCCATGATACCTGGGAGCCCAGGGTCCCGGCTGGGACGGTACCTGCAGGGCTGGGGTTCTTCTCTCCTTTCAGCCATCCTAGGATGGGGGGAGGCGGGCCTGGGTCAGCCCGGCGAGGCAAAGAGAAAGGACTTCCAAGCTCAGCGGCCCAGAGCTGCAGGTCCCCTTCCCACCCCAGCCCCCATAACTGATCCACCAGCGGGCAGCCCCCAACCCCCATGGGGCCCTTTGTCCTCCCCTGCCAGCCTCTAAAGCCCTCTTCCTCCAAGTTGCTGCCCTCTTGCACTTCCCGCCCCTCAAGAAAGCAGGGTACCCCCACCCCCGTGCTTGTTTCGCAAGCTCCCAGTGACCTGACCAGGAGGCAGGGGAGCTCCCTAAAGATCAGCCGGGCCAACGCGACAATCAGTGGGGAAAACAAGGCGCAGGGCAGGCCGCCTGGTCTCCAGCAGGCCCACAGCTGGACTGCTGGGGGAGGAAAGGAGTGGACGAGTCAGTCTAGGGCCCCCGATGAGAAAGTGGGGGCAGCTGTGTGAAAGCGACCTTAGTCAGGGAGGGGGGGCTGGATGCTCTTAGGACAAAGTGGATCTTCCCCGGGTGTGCAGTAGCACACACGCTCGGGGAGGGGGCGAGGCCCGGACCCACCCAGCGGGTGTGACGGGGAAGACTCCCCGCAGGCCGTGGAGGAAGCACAAGGGCCTGGGGGCTGAGTGACCACCTTGGTGCTTTCTCCGGGGGGGCGGGGCTGCCCCATCTGCCCTAACCCAGGGTCCGGTCTGGCCTCAGCCACCACCTGGGCCTCAGTTTGCTTACCTGTACAATGGGGCTCCCACACCAGCCCCAGAAGCTAGAGGGATGGGCGGGGCAAGCCCCCCCCCACCCCCGCCGCCGCCGCCGCCGCCGCCGCCGCCGGGGGTGGTAAGGACAGCAGTTAACACAGCGGCGTGACGGGTGCCATTCCGCCCTGCAGGTGGGGCAAACCTGCCCCACAGTAAATATGTTAGCGTTTAGGTGACTGTTTCACCCACTCGACTCCGTCTCGCATCAGGAAAGCAGCTCTCCTCATAGTAAAGGAATGGCCTGGCTGTGTGCCAGTAAAATTTTATTTCTGCATGCCGAAATTTGAATTCCATCTCATTTTCACTTGCCTCAAACTATTTTTCTCCTTTGGGTGTTTTTTTAAGGATTTTAAAATGTAACAGAGTCCTTCCCGGAAGGCGCACAAATGGTGAGGGGCCTGCTGCCTGCTCAGTCCTCAAACGGGAGGACCCTCCCAAAGCCAGCAGGTGTGCGCTACCGAGGCACCGGTGGGGTTCATGGCCTACCCGGGTCACCCGGGGCCGAGCCAGCCCGGGAGGGGCCTCCGGGAGTCCTCCGGCCCCAGGCCCCGACCCGCGAGCCCTCCGCCGGGCGCCGCGCAGCCCCGCCGCCGCCGGGAGCCGCGATGCGCGCGCCCCTCCGCGCCCCTCCCGCGCCCCTCCCGCGGCCCTCCGCGCCCCTCCCGCGGCCGGCGGGCTGTGGGTCCGCGCGGCCCGGCGGTTCCCACACTGCGCGGCGGCCGCGGAAGCGTGTGCCTGCCCCCCGCGGCATTAGTGCCGGGCTCTGCCTCTGAATGAATGAGGGCGGCCGCGGGGGGCGCGGGGGGGCAACTCCCAAAAGACCATCTGGCTCCGCGTTATAATAGAGCAATAAAGGGCTTGTCTGCCTTTCAGAGGTTGGGAACGAGCTGCTCTCTGACACCAAGGGGTTTTTAACCAGCTGGGGACAGCGACCCGGCCCTGCCCCGGCCTCGCGGGGAGGGGGCGGGGCGCGGCCACGTGGGCCCGCGCGGCCCCTAATCCGGAGGCGCCCATGAGACGCGCGGCTTCCGCGCTTTCCCACCCGCCCGCCTCTACGCGTCCCCGGGGCCACCGCCCTGGCCCCCGCGTTACACCTGGGAGACTGAGGCCCCGGGAGCGGGGGTTGAACGAGCCTGGGGTCTATGCCCATGTCTGCCAAGTCTGAAGCGCAGCCCTTTTGGGAACCTGGGGCCTGGTTTGGTCCCCAAAAGCGGGGGTCCCCAAGTCTGGCCTGCGGACTTGACAGGACTGCAGAAACTGGCTAACTACCGTCTCTCCCCCGCCCGCCACCCCGCCTTGGAGGGCAGGGGTGCCTCAGATCTACGGACACCCTGCCCCAAACCCACAGTCAGGTCTCAGGGTAGAGCCTGACCTCGGTGAGATGAGAGAAGGGGGTGGGGGAAGCTGGGCAGCCATCTAAGGGCAGCTTCGGAGGAAGCGTCCAAGCCCCCCGAATCACAGAACCTGATCGAGTCATCAGGTGTGTGACCTGACCCCCCAGCTGGCCAGACCCGGGCCAGGCAAGCCGCAGAAACGGACAGCTGCAGCCCCAGCCCAGCCCTACCTCCTGGGCACCTGCACACAAGCCTTCCTGAGCGTCCCTCCAGGCTCGGAGCCCCCAGTGGCTTCCGCCGCAGAGGGAGAGGCTGCTGCGTGGGCCTGGGGCACGGAGGGCCCTGTCCCGTGGCCCCGTGGCCCCGACTCGGTGCACTGGCCATACTTCAGGCGAGAGCCACAGGCAGCCCATGCGATCAGCCCCAGCAGTGGGGGCTCCTTCTGGGCCGGGGGGGGGCCAGCAATGCCCCAGCCCCGCTTTGGCCACCCTCGGTCATCTCCAGCAACCTGGGGCCAGTCCCTCCCTCAGGTGGTCTTAGCAGGGAAAGCCCATGCTACACAGGTAAAGTGAGACCACAGAAAGCCCAGGGCAGAGCCCAGCCTCAGCCTGGACATCCCCTGTGCCCTTCCCGCCCAGTCCCTCTCCCCTGAGACCCAGCTCCTGGCAGTGCACCACTGAAGCATCAGAGGGAGGGAGACTTTCTTCAGCGAGGACGGCCTGTGTCTACACGGGGGGGGGGGGGGGGCAGTACAGACCCCAGAAACTGGGAGCCAGCTGAGGAGTCAACCAAGCAAGGGAAGGGCATCTTGGTCCCACTCAGCACCCAGGGCGAAGGTGCCATCACGGGCACTGGTTTTGCTCCCAATGGCAACCTGGAAACCAGCCCGCTTTGGATGGGGGCCCAGCCTGGAAAACTCGGAGCTTAGGGAACAGCTGCAAGACAGAGGCTGAGCGTCTGACCCCCAGGGGCAGGCCTGGGCAGGGGCTCTGGGGCCTTAGGGTGCGAGAGAAAAACTCTAGGCGGGAGCTAAGGGGTGGGTAGGGAGGAGGCGGGTGCAGAAGACAAAGCTGCCCGCCCCTGCCTCTGCCCCTGGAGCCTCCACCTCCTCTGACCTGTGGGCGAGAAGAGCTGCAGGGCCCCAGCTGCCTGGCTCCCTCTGTGGCCTTGGGCCAGTGCCCTCGCCTTTCGAAGCTTCAGTTTCCTCATCTGTGCGATGGACAGGATAACAATCATCCTTCGATCCCAGAGCTGCTGTCCAGATACAAAGCCGCTCCTCTGGGGCTCGGCGTGCAGCAGGCGCTCAGTAAATGCCAGCTTTACGTTAGCGCCCCGTGAGCTGGGGGCAGCGCGGCCTCCAGGGTTGACCGGTGTCCACCTAGGATGATAAGATGCCCAACCCCTGACAGAGGAGATGTGGAGACGGGATGGCAGACACGCCCCCTCCCCAAATCACGCCCTGCAGCCTGCTCTCTGTCCTGGGGCTGAATGGGCTCTGCCACCAGGAAACCCCCACCCAGCGGCACCCAGACTCGGCTGAGAAGCTGTCTACAGCCCCAGCTGCCCTGGGGAGCGGTCTGGGGGCCACCCCTCTGCAGCCTGGCTTCCTTTATGGGGGCTCCAGGCCGAGGTGAGAGAAGGTATCTGGCCGCTGCCCCGCTTCCTCAGGGCCTCAGGTTCCCACTCTGTGTGAGCGCCCCCCACCCACTATCACTGGACTCCAAGCCCCCCCTTGGGTCCAGCATTACCCTGGGGAGGAGGGGCTGCTCCTGAGCATGGAGGGCTGCGCTGGAGGGAAGGCCCCTCCCCGGCCACCCTGAACCCCCAGCCCCCGTCTGGGCTCTGGGGCTGACTGACCCACCACGTGGCCCAGGACCACAGCCCACTCCCAGGTAGGGTGCTGGCCGTCCGCGGCCACAGGCCTTTTGGCAGGCTATCGCACCCTCAACATCTCAGCTTCCTCGGCTTCCCCCGTGAAACGGGGATCATCCTTCCCGCCTCTGAACGTCGCTGGAGGCCTGGATGAGCCAGGGTGCCACACTGGGCAGGGCACTGACCCCTAGACGGTGCAGGAGAGGGGCTGCTGACAGACAGGGCTTTCCTCACACCCACCCGGGGCCCAGCGTCCACCTACTCCAGGAGGGGTGCCCAGAGCAGCGCGCCGCCCAACTCAGGCCCCCCTCCCGTCGGGGCCTCTAACGCCGGGCAGTGGGCAGGGAGGAGAGGACGCCTGAGGTGTGTCCGCACGTTGACCCGCCAAGGAAAGCGGGCCAAGCTGAGGGGCCGGGGGGCAGTGCCAGGCCCTTTGTCTCCAGAGCCCAGGCACGGGTGTGCGTTCACAGGCACGCATGCAAGGGCACACGGGTGTGGCACACACACGGGCGGGCACACGTGCATGGCGCACGTGCACAGGTGCACACACGGGGGAGCCTCTTCCAGCCATTCTTGGACACTTCTGGTGCCTGCTTCCGCTCACCCCCAGGTCTGTATCCCACCATTCTCTTTTCCTGGATAAAGCTTCCCAGAATTCCTCACCTGGGACACACCCAGCCTCCCTTCAAGGAACTCCTCAGGCATCACCTCCTCCAGGAAGCCCTCCCTTGGCAACCCTGCCTTTCCCTTCATCGCCCTACATCCAGAGCTCTTCTGAAAAAATGTCAGTGTCTCAAGCTTTCCCCAAGACGCCCCCTTGCTCCCTGGGGCCCCTGTGGGAGCCTAAACGTGTCTTTTTAGAAATTATTCAAACAGTAGACACTCCTTCAAGAAAATCTGGAGAAAGCAGACATAAGAAAAACTAACCAAGTTTCTGGCCCCCAAAATGTCAGCATTTGGGAGGTTCCCTCCATCTCTTTGCCAATGTCAGGTGGACACTCGGTCTTCGATGTAACTCCGTGGTGGGCTAACTACACCCCCAAAGTGACCTCCTAAGTGCAAGGTCTCCCCAGTCCCAAGTTCAGCCCCCGTCCACCCCGCAGGGCAGGGGCCAGGCCTCAGTCCCGTCTCAGCCCAGGTGTGCCCAGGTGTCCGCTGCCCCAGGGAAGGGAAGAGTCCCGCAGCTAGGAGGGAGGAAAGAGCCCCCTCTCGCATCCAGGTCTTTGGCCTGGTTCTGGGGGCGCGGGGAGCTAGGGCAGAGGGGTGCTGGGGAGTGGAGGGCGGGGTTTCCTCTCACCACCCCCCCAGAGCACCCCTCCCCCAGAGCAGCCACGCAGCCGGAGGTTCCCACACTCTGGACCCTCCGCCTGCGCGGCGACAAAGGCAGCTGCGTGCCTCGCAGGCCGCCTGGGAGCTGCGGCCGCCCTTTGTCCATGGTCCTGGCCACCCGCCATCTGGAACAAGACTCCGACCAGGGGATCGAGGGATCCGTGCGGCTGCTCCTGCACGCCACGGGGGAGACGCATGTCACCCCCCACCGGTTCCCTCTCCACGGCAGGCGCCACTCACGTCAGCGCCCCAGGCCCACAGCCCGGGCTCTGAGCCCCTTCCCCTCCCCCATCCCATCTCCACAGGTCCAAGTCCCACAGCCCCCACCCTCACCCTCCAGCGGCCTCAGCAACTTCTCGGTGCCTGGGAGCACTTGGAAGAAGGAAGTAATAATACTGCCTGGTCCCCAGGCAGGTCTAGCCTGGGAAATATACCAGAGCTCTTAGCCCTGCCTAGTATGTAATAATAATTAAAAATGCTCAGAACCCCTCTGGTTCCTGTCTGTGAAATGGGGCAGGGACACTCCCCTCACAGGGCAGTTCTAAGAAGGCAGATTCCTGTTCCCCGCCCGGTGCTTAGCAGATGCTCAGAAACTGGGACTCTTACCCCCATCCAGCTCCCTCCTGGATCCCCAAGGAGAGACCCCAAACCCCCTCCCCACCCCCAGACGGACTCAGCAACCTATAGACACTGCCTCTCCAGTGCTCCCAGAGGCCTGCCTGGCTGGGGGCAATTGTGAGCAGCACCCAGTCCAGCCTCGTCCCTTCACACCCGCGCCGGGCGCCTCCCTGCTGTCCTGGGCGCTCTTTCCGTGGCCACCGCAGGTGGACCGGCCGGTGATGGAGGGCCGGCCGGGGCCCCCGCTGGGAGCCACCGGAGGGCAGGAGAGGGGCACAGCACCGAGTTCGGATGGGCTTGGGGCGAGAGCCGTGGCACAGAACCACCCCAGGGGGCACCAGTCTCTGGGCTGTGCACAGCCTGGCGTCCTTGTGGTGGCACATGGGGGTGTCACAGGGGGTTGTCACTGTCCCTCCTCTCCCAGAAGGCCAGCCTGCCCACTCCCCATACCCCAAGAAGGAAACCCTCCTGGGACCAGAAACACCCAGGTTGTCCACAACCTGGGACTTCACAGCACCCTGTGGACGGCACAACCTGCTCCGGGGAATCTGGCCCCAGGCGGAGGCGGAGGCGGCAGTGCGGATCTGGGCAGAGGCCAGTTGGTGCAGCAGTGTCCCTTCCACACCGGTCCAGCCTGCAGGGCACTGGGAGGTCCAGGGCAGGGTCACTTGGGGCTGGATTGGGGAGGGGGGAGGGAGTGTGTGGCTCTTCTCCAAGGAGTCCTCCTTTTTTATTTTTTTTTTAAATTGTGGTAAAATACACATAACATAAAATAACTTTAATTATTTATAAGCGCACAGCTCAGTGGCGTTAAGCACACGCGCGCTGTTGTACAAACATCACCACCGTCGTCTCCAGAACTTTCTCATCTTCCCAAACTGACACTCTGCCCCCATGAAACGCTCACTGCCCACCCCCTCCCCCAGCCCCCGGCCCCGCTCTCTTCCTTTCTGTCTCTGTGTGACTCCTCCAGGGACGTCACAGAAGCGGGATCATGTAGGATGTGTCCTTTCGCGGCTGGCTCATTTCGCTCGGCACGGTGTCTTCAAGGTCAGCCACGTTGGAGCAGGTATCAGAATCGCCTGTCTTTTTAAGGCTGAATAACATTCTGTCGTATGAATGGACTTATCCATTCATCTGTTGATGGACACGTGTTGCTTCTACCTCTTGGTGATTGTGAATAACGCTTCTGTGAACATGGGTATACGAGGGTCTCTTTGAGACCCCACTTTCAATTCTTTTGGGTACAGAGCACAAGTGGAATTGCCACGTCACATGGTAATTCTACGTTTAATTTTGGAGGAACCACCACACTGTTTACCACCGCAGCTGCACCATCCCTATGAGAAGACCTCCCTTGTCATGGGGGGCAAGTGCCCCTGGAGCACCACCCCCATCACGGTGCCCTTTGCTTTGCGGTCAGCCTGGGAGGGGTGGAGTTGGGGTGTGGTGTATTTAGAAATGGGTTATGGGGTTTCCCTGGTGGCGCAGGGGTTACGAATCCGCCTGCCGATGCAGGGGACACGGGTTCGAGCCCCGATCCAGGAAGATCCCACATGTCGCGGAGCAACTAAGCCCCTGCACCACAACTACTGAGCCCGCGCTCTAGAGCCCGCGAACCACAACTGCTGAGCCCATGCGCCACAACTACTGAGCCTGCGTGCCTAGAGCCCGTGCTCCGCAACAAGAGAAGCCACCGCAATGAGAAGCCAGCGCACCGCAACGAAGAGTAGCCCCCGCTCGCCGCAACTAGAGAAAGCCTGCGCGCAGCAACAGAGACCCAACGTAGCCAAAGATAAATACATGATTAATGTTTTTTTTAAAGAAAAAAGAAATGGGTTGTGATCCTAAATTCCTGAATTCTGCCATAATCATACCCAGCCTGTGGGTTTGGCCTGGAGCCCCACATCCACAGCCGGCACCTTGCCTCAGTGGCTGTTTCTAGACACCTCACCCCACCCTAGACTTACTGAGCTCTCCAGGGTGGGGGCAGGACAAACTCTCCCCGCCCCCCCAGCTGCTGGGGGCAGCCAAAGCGGAGGATCCGAGCCCCCTCCACGGTCTGGGACGCTTCCGCTAAGCCCGCCAGCCAGCAGAGGCCCTGGGCTCTCCCCCGCTCCTCCCTCCTCCGCAGCCCCCCCAGGCCGCTGGGCCACTCACCTCGGACGGACGTGTGAGCCGGGAGCCCAGCGACTTTCCCACACTTTGGCCCCATTCACAGTGTTAAACGGCCCACAAAGGCCAGGCGTGTGCCTTGGAGGCCGCGCTGCCATCTGGCCCGCACTTGGGGAGGGATCAAGCCTTTCATCCGGCCGGGCTGAGATTTAACACCATTCATTTCATATTTCCCACAACTCAAAATTGGATCAAAGCTGCTACTGTCCAGGGGGAGGGAGGAGGGGAGGAAGGCGGGAGGAGTCAGCCCCCCACGGCCCACCCGCCACCCTCACCTCCACCCTGGCCCACTGCGGGTGGGCGTGCAGCTGGGGTGGGGTGGGGTGGGGTAGGGGCTGGACTGCATCTCTGGCACGTGTCTCCTTTGGGCCGAGAGCTGGCTTGGGGGAGGTGGCCAGCTGCCCCTCTGAAGCTGGGGGTTCCGGGCAGAGCCCTGGGGCCCCGGCTGCCAGCAGCCAGGCCGTCAAGCACACGCCCCTTGTCCCTGCATCCCCTCTTCCTTGGCCAAGCTCCTCCTTGGAGCCAGGTGCTGGGCTGGCAGGGTGTGGGCGATGGGGACACAGGCAACTAAGACATCCTGCCCTCCCCCCGACAGTCCCCCCCCAGGGAGTCCACAGGCAGGCGAGGGACCCACCAAAACGTGCCGGTCGCCCAGCGCAAGCCCCGCTTTGGGTGCAAAAATGGCTCCACCGAGCGTCGCCGGGTGCCCCTTGCAGCCTGTGGGATCTGCCAGCCCACGCCGACAGTGCCAGCCAGGGCTGTGGAGCAGAGGGCAGAGCACACGTCTCCAGCACGCCCATCCCAGCTTGCCCGGGTGCCCTCTGCCCTTCCGCATCAAACCTCATCGGGCCGGATATCTGTGGTAGGGGGTCCACCTGCTTGAGAGGAGCCCAGGCTCAGGGGTCACCCACCTCCCAAAGCCAGCCTGGGGCCTGTTTCCCCTTCAAGAGAGGTGCTCTGGGGGAAGAGCAGGTGCCAAAGGGTGAATGGGGCTGCCCTCCACTCCTTTCCAAAGTCACCTGAAGGTTCCCCCCGGGGACCCCCCAGCCTAATCCATCCCAGTGGGTGACCAGCAGGCTCTTGGGGCTGCCCTGTGCTGGCTCCAAGCCAAGCCTGCCCTGGCCGTCCTGACACCGTCCTCCTGCTTCCCGGGTCCCCAAAGGCTCCTTGTGCTGCGGACTTCTTGAGCAGGTCCACCGAGCAGGCCCCTCGTGGCCGTGAGTCACTGCCAAGACCCTTGTTAAGGCCCTGCAATTCCCAGCTGCACTCGGACGTGGCTGCCGTCCAAGGAGCTGGGCTCCTGGATCTAGACTCTGGCTGACGCACCCTGATGCCAGCCGCTGGCTCCCCGAGCTGAAGCCCCGCCTTCTCTTTGGACCTTGCTGGGTCCCGCCTGCCTCCTAGAAGGTAGTCCCAGCCCCTCCCCCTCCCGCAGTCCCTGCAGAACTGGATTCCCGGCTGCAGAGAATCAAAGTAAAGTGATTGTTTTGGGTGGAGGGGGGCTCCCAACAAGCCCTCCCCTAGGGACCCAGGGTGGGGCTGGTGGCCCCTCAGGCAGCGGCTGGCCCTCAGCTGGGCTGACCAAGTACCGGGATCAGCGGTTCCTCCGGTGGGTCTGAGCAGGTACAGCGTTTGTGGGGGCTCCAGGCAGGAGCCTCATGTCTGCCACCTGGCACCCGCTTCCTCACCACAGGCAAAATGCCTAGGGACAGCAAGCCCTACAAGTGCTCCTAAGACAGTGCAGAGGGTAGCAATGCAGCCGAGGCTTCCCCCGAGTCACGCGGGAGCAGTGACCACACACCTGTACGGAGCACGCCCGGAGCCACGCGCCCTCCCGTGCTCCACGGACAGCCGCGGTCAGACTCCCATCCAGATGGGGGTGGGGTGGGACCCTGGAGGCCACCTGCTGATTCAGAGCACCCCAGATGCCACAGGCTGATGAACTGCTCCAGGGAGGAGGGAGTGCAGCTCCCGGGGGGGGGGGGGGGACCGCCTAGGTGCCAGGCTCCGTGCTGGGCGTTTCGGGTACTCTGGCTCCCTGAAGCTACCCAGAGCCCAGCCAGGGAGGCGTGGCAGCCCATTTTCTAGCTCTGAAGTCACGTGTCGCAGGTGACAGCCTGGGGACTTGCCACATGTGCCAGTAGGTCTGATCCTGAGAGCCTGGGCCCCTCTTCCACCTGTGCAGAGGGAGGTGACTGTGTCTGTTCAGGAAAAGTGCGGCTTCCTCCGCCCCCCTCGCCTGTCAGGGACGGTGCCCATCCTCCTGGAAGCGGCCGCACTTGTGCATTCTAAAGCTTCCCCTTATCTGGGCTCCTGGCCTCTGCCAGCCAGCAGCAGGGAGTCGCTGGGGAGGGGGGAGAAGGGAGAGGAGAGGGGAAGGGGGGAGGGGAGGGAGGGGAGGGGAGGAGCGCAGCTCCTTCCTGCCCCCACCCTTGTCCCCGCGGCCTGGGAAAAGGCAGCACATTGAGGCGCGGGGCTCCCAGCATCAGGCCCCGGGATGCTAATGAGGGCGAGCGCGTTCCCACAGCCCGGACATTGTGCAGCGCGGCCCACCTGCTCCTCGGGGAGCTCCCATTGTGCCCGCGCCAATTCACAGGCAATTTAGCGTGCGCTAATGGGCCGGCGCCTTTGTGCGGCCCGCGCCGCCATTGGCCGCGGAGTGTGGGAACGGCCGCGGCGCCCGGGCCCCAGGCGCCAGCCCGCCGCCCGCGCCTATATAGCGGCCGGGGCCCGCGCCAGCACGGGACGCGCCCGCTCCGCTCCCTGCTTCCTCGCCTCCTCGCCTCTCCCCGCGCCAGGCATGGCCCCCAGCACCGTGGCCGTGGAGCTGCTCAGCCCCAAAGAGAAAAACCGAGTAAGTGCGCGGCCGCGGCCCCTGCGGCCCCCGCGCTGGCGCGGCCCCGCTGACGCCCCCTCCTCCCGCCCGCAGCTGCGGAAGCCGGTGGTGGAGAAGATGCGCCGCGACCGCATCAACAGCAGCATCGAGCAGCTGAAGCTGCTGCTGGAGCAGGAGTTCGCGCGCCACCAGCCCAACTCCAAGCTGGAGAAGGCCGACATCCTGGAGATGGCCGTCAGCTACCTGAAACACAGCAAAGGTGAGCCGCCCGGCGCCCGGGAGCCCCGGCCCGCGCGACCCCCGCCCCGCCCCGCGCCCCGGGCTCCCCGGCCCCGCTCACCGCCGCCCCGGCTCCCCGCAGCCTTCGCCGCCGCCGCCGCCGGCCCCAAGAGCCTGCACCAGGACTACAGCGAGGGCTACTCGTGGTGCCTGCAGGAGGCCGTGCAGTTCCTGACGCTGCACGCGGCCAGCGACACGCAGATGAAGCTGCTCTACCACTTCCAGCGCCCGCCGGCCGCGCCGGCTGCGCCCGCCAAGGAGCCCAAGGCGCCTGGCTCCGCGCCCGCGCCCGCCCCGGCCAAGGCCGCCGCCGCCGCCGCCGCCGCGCGCCAGCCCGCCTGCGGCCTCTGGCGGCCGTGGTGACCCGCGGGCGGCCGCCCTGCCCGGAGGACCAGAGGGCCAGCGCGTTCCTCTGGCAGCGGGAAGGGCCTCCCCATCGTCCGTGCCGCCCCTGGCTCGGACTGGCCCCTTCTCCGGAAGGCTCTTTCTCCAGGCTGGCGGGCCAGCAGGAGGGCCATTCTCAGAGAATGTGCGCGCAGTGTCCTTGTCATTCAGGGCCCATCTTCTGCCAAATGTCTGACCCCATGGGGTTGCTCTGTGTTTGCATTTCAGCAAGTGACTTCTGGGAAGTCCCCACTGCCGGGGTTCTATGATATTTGTAGGCGGCGGGGCTCGGCCAGCCGGCGCCCCATGCGTAGAGGGCTTTCTTCAGATCCGGTGCTGCCAGGCCAGTGGGCCTGGCGCAGGCCGTGCCGTGGGCACATTTGCCTTTTGTGAAGGCGGAACTCAAGGTGTATCCTCGTAGGAACGAGAGTGTCAGCCTGGATGGGCGTGGAAGGACAGGGCAGAGCCGTGGGCGCAGGGCCCCTGGGCATGCTTTGCTGTCTGGTCGGGGCTCACACCGGGGCTGTGTGGGGCGGCTGGGGGTCTCCACCACGATCCTTAAAGGATTCCCGTGTGGGTGGGTGCGCGTGGGCACAACTTCGTACTCAGAATTTGAACTCTCAGTCACGTGGGAGCCACGGGACTGCTCTATCAAGACTTCTAATAAAATCCGACTAGTTCAGCCCCCTCCGCTGTCTGTCTCCTGTGCCTCACACGTGTCCTTGGTGGCCACCGGGCAGGCGGGTCTGCAGGGATGACGAGGAGTGGGTACTATCTTGGTATGCAGCCACAGGTGGGCAGTGTCCTTGCCAGTGACCCCCTGGACACAGGAAGAAGGGCTGGGCTCCTGCTGAAGGGAGAGGGGAGGGAGGAGGGCAGGCAGAGGAGAAGCCCGGAGGGGGGAAGCAGAGGTGACAGGCAGGGAAGGAGAAGCTGGAAGTGAGGGGTGAGGGGTCAGGCCGGGAGGCCGGGGAGAAACGGGGTTGGGTGGCGGAAAGTGAGTGAGAGGCAGGGAAGCAGGGGAGAGGCAGGCTGCAAGGGAGGGGGCCTCACGGAACACATTAGGTCCCCCGTGTGCAGTAGGTTGGGGATGTGGCGGGGGACCTGGCTTCCAGCCCTAGACGGCTCACTATAGCTCCCTGCAGGTGGGGGTGGTGGCGAAGTGACAGGAATGTCCAGCTCTGTCCAGCTGAGAGCAACCCCAAAGCCACAGCCTGCAGCAGACCTCTCTTGCTGCAGCAAAAAGGGTTTAGCTGGGCCAAACACACAGAAGGTGTTTGCCCCTCCACGGTCCTCCCTGCCCGGCGGCCCTGTCCTGGGACAAGCTCCTGGGGTAACTTTCTCGGCTGGCCCACAGGGGGCCAGCTGCCCTGCCTTCCTGCAGGTGGACCGCTCACCGAGGCCGAAAACAGGCAGTGCCGGCAATGAACCTGCCAAGGGCAGGCCCCGGCCTCAGAAAGGGCACCTATTTTTAGGCAGGCCCGGGGTGTCGGTTGAGTCTGCAGGGATACAGAGGTACCCAGACTGGCCCTCCCTCGTTCCTGCTTGGCACCTCTCTTTGCTCTGCCTTCCGTCCCTTTCTGTCCACTCTGCAGCGGAGGTCCATAGCACCCCTTCCAGGCCAGTACTGCTAGTGGCCCCTGGGGTCCCTGCTGAGCCGTGGGAGTGGTGAGCAAGGGGTGGGAAGCCCCTCTCACACCCCTCACGTTTATTGCTTGTGCGGTAGGTACATCATTGAACTTAGCGGGGGCAATCTCTGTCCTCGTGGGTGTACCTCCTGGTCAGGCTGACCTGGTCAGCCAGCTGGTGGCATGCTCAGACAGAGGCTGAGGTCCAGAGACTCAAAGTAACTGGACCAGGGTCACCTAGGAGGCAGGTGCCAAAGCCACCGTGGGCCCTCGGCATGCTTCCAACACTGGGCTCTTCTGCAAAGCGCCCACTGCCTTTGAGGGGTACACGCCCCTTAAGAAGAGCCTCCACACCTTCCCAGAGACTAGCCCTGGAAGCCTGTCCCCAACACCATGTGGAAGCTTTCTCAGCTTGTTCCCTGCAAACTCCCACAGACTCCCTCTTTTGCCAGAAAATGGCCTCCTCCAGGACGGCTGTCCGGCTTTCCCCCCGCACTTTCTGAGGATCTCACCATCATTCACACATCTTGCCCAGCTGCAAGGGTAGCTCCCACTCTGGGCGGGGTGAGAAAGGCTTCTAGAGGGCAGCGTCCCCAACTCCCCCTGTTTGCAAAGGGTTTTGAACACCCACGGTCCTGCACTCCTAGGGAACCAAGCTGGTGGGTCCCAAGTGTCTTCACGTGCAGGTGCCAGACTCACAACCGCAGTCACTAAAGAAACCGATTACCCTGGTGGTCTCCAAACCCCAGGTGCCCCCTCTGCACTAGCTCATATCATTTGAGGTCAGCATCCGGCCAACTCAGTGAAGGAACAACAAAGACGACGACAGCCCAGAGGTTTTGTGTTGAGCTGCCTCGCTGTCCTGTCTGGGGGACCCGCGCCCGCCTGCCTGAGTCGGCCCTCCCGCCGCCACCGCCGCGGCGGCGGGAGGGGCGAGGGCCGGCCCGAGCGCTCATTAGCATAATCTATGCGCGGGAGGCGTTTAGCAGTCAAATATATGCGCATATATCTCCATGGCTGATTAGGCTGGCCGAGCACATTCAAAATGGCGGAGTGTGGAGCGAGCGGCAGCGGGAGCAGCGGGGACAGCCTGGACAAGAGCATCACACTGCCCCCCGACGAGATCTTCCGCAACCTGGAGAACGCCAAGCGCTTCGCCATAGACATAGGTCGCCGCGGGCGGGCGCGGGGAGCGGGGCGGCGGGGGCGGGCGCGGGTGCGGGCAGCGAGGCCGGCGGGCCGGGGCGGTGGCAAGGACGAAGGGCGGGGCGCGGGCCGTCGGCGCGCACGGCCTGTCGGGCCTTGTAGTCCGCGGGCAGCCGGCGGCGCCCGCTCGCCGAGGCAGCCGGACTACAGCTCCCGGCAGGCGCCGCGCGGCCGGAGCGGGGCATGCAGGGGCTCGTAGTCCCGCGGGAGAGGCGGCCTGGCTGCCCCTCAGGCATCCCGCCTCGGGAGCGGGGGTGGGGGTCGGCCGCCGGGCGGCGCAGCTCCCCGCCTGCCGGAGATCGGGGGCCGGGTGTCTGGGGCCGGGGCTTTGGAGGACCTGGGCGCAGACCTCAGGTCGGAAGCACCCCCCGAGCCCCGCCCCTCGCAGGGCCCTCCTTCCCTCTCCGACGCGTTGACGACTCCCGCCGACCGCTTTCTCAGATGTGGACGCTGAGGCGCGGATACCCGGGCGGCCCGCGGCCGGTCCGTGACCTCCGGCCCGGGACCCCCACGCGCCTGGCCCGCCGTGGCCGCTCAGTGAATGCAGGGACGGACCGTGCGCTTCTCCCCGGAGGGGTTGGCCCGCCCCGCTCTCCTGACCTTGGGCGAGGGGGAGGGGAGCGGCGTCCAGGGAAGTGGGGAGCGTCCTGAGCCCCCACCTGCAAAGCCGGAGGCCGGGCGGAGCCAGGCAGAGGGCGGGCGAGGGCAGCTGTGAGCCTGAGGTCGTCCCCCCGAAGGGGACCCGCCAGAACGGTGCCCGGCTGGACGTTGGGCCAGAGACGATGAGCGAGGAGGAGCCGCCTGGGGGCTCAAGTCAGCCCCTCGGGGCCCTTCCGCTGTCCTCGGAGCCCCGTGCACTCCTGATGGGATGGCAGTCCTGTGGCCGTGTGCTCGGAGCTTCCGCGCTTGATGCTGCTGCCCTAACCCTGGGGGCTCTGATCCGACGGGTCGGCACCTAACGTTTCTGAAGCGCCCCCGAAAATTGGCTGGCCACAGGGCTTACCGGGGTCGTTCTGCGTGGCCCTAGCTTGTGGCGCGGAAGGAGTGGCTGCCTGTCCTCCAGGGCCAAGCCCTGTCAGGGTTCCTTGGCAGAAGGACACTCAAAGGCGTATTTTCAGTGTCCGTGTTTATTTCCTCTCTGAAATTTCCCCCTGGCCCTGGGTCCTCTGTCTGGTTCTTTAAAAGACATGTTCATTGCTACTAAGGACAGACATTTGTGGTTTTTTGGGGGGGCGGGCGGGGTTTGGCCACCCTGCGAGGTTTGCGGGGTCTTCGTTCTCTGACCAGGGATTGAACCCGGGCCCTCGGCAGTGAGGGCGCAGAGTCCCAACCACTGGACCGCCAGGGAATTCACAAGGACCGACTTTTGTTAGTGTCGCTGATGGGAGGTCACGGCTCAGGGCAGGGGTCCCCCACCCAGGCATCCGCAAAGCCGGAGCGCTCGTCAGCGGTGTGGTTCACACGCAGGGTGCCGGTTTCCTCCCCTCCGCAAGCCTCTCAGTCCAGCTCTGACGGGGCACCCCTCTCTGCGGGTGGAGTCCCTGCTTCCAAAGCCTCAGGGACGCTTTGGGTCAACACGTACGTGAAGCTGACTTGACTCCAGGTTTCTGCTGGGCGGAGGGAGGGTCCCTTGGGTGAAGCAGAAGGGGCCACAGGGCAGGGATGTGCACGGAGGTGCCTGGCGTGGAAGGACAGCCCCGCACCGGGCCCGGGGGTTCTGGATGAACTGGCGGGTCTTGGCTCAGGTTCCTCCCATCAGTCGAGGTTGCTGTGGGCCCCGGGGTGGAGCACGGGGTGGGGTGGCCTGGAGAGCCCCTGGCGTCCACCAGAGCGCGTGGGACTGTGCTGGCCGCGTGGTCACTGCCCTCGTCAGGTGTGACGTGCGCGGCCCCGGGCCGAGCTGGCGTTCACTCTAATCGCGAGGGACCCTGAGCGCAGGTGGGCTCCCGCAGGCGCCCCTGTGCTGCTCTGAACTCACCCTGGCTCAGACCGACCGCACTGCTCCGCTCGCAGCCCCGTGCCCCATCCGCTGTCTCCCGGCTGCGGGGGGAGACAAGTCAGGGCAGTGCCGGGCTTCGCCCCGCTGGGGGGTGCGTGGTGTGTGGTGCACAGTACCCAGCTCACCCCCCACGGCCCCCCCCCCAAAACCCCAACACTGTGTGTTTTGGTTGTGATTTATAGCTGACTGGAAGAGCACACTGTCTGGAATGGATTTCTGTGACCTGGGTAACTTTGCATTGCCTGTCTTTTTAGGAAACGACTTATTCACAGAGGTGAACCGGGCAACAAGCATTTCAGTAAAAGATGCTCTGGGCCAGGCCAGGATTGGGGGCAGGGAGGAGGGACAAGGGGGCTTAAGGCCAAGTTCTGTGTCTTAAGCTCACGGTCTGGGCATGAGAGCAAGCCCAGGACGACGGTGTTCAGTGACCAAACGTGGCCCAGCGAGGCCAGGTCGCGGGACGTCCCGGGAGGCCCCGTCCACATCCACACCGCCAGGCGGGCGGCTCCGATGGGACAGGTGTGACTGGTCTCGGAAGCTGGGCTTTGGTTTTTCTTTCCTGGAAGAGCTTTGGCCTTCGGATACTGTGTTTCCAAATCTGTGTTTCCGACTTGAGCGTTTGTGGTGTATTCCCTTAGTGCTTTGTCACAAAACAACAGTTGTTAAATCATTTTAGCCGCCTTCTCAAGGCAAGGGGTTTCCCCCTTACTTTTGTCGGGCCTCCTAGGAAACAGTCTGTTCCGAGGTCACCTGGCAGAGCTGAACCTTCTTTCTCTCTCTCTGCCGTTCGTGGCTTTCACAGCCGTGAATCACCTGTAGCCTCCCAGATGCCTCCTCTCTGACTCAGGAGAGGGGCTCACCAGACAGAGCTCCTCCTCCAGAAGGACTGCTCAGGGCATCTTTTTAACTTGCCCAAAGGCCTCATCTGCTTCATGATATTCTGTCCCTGGTCACACGCCAGGGGCATCCAGGCTTCCCAGGGGCGTTAACAAGTCCCCACCGCCCTCTGCAGGGCCTCCCTGGTGAGTCTGGGCCTCAGCTGCCGCTCTCCAACCCCTTGCACATTCCTGGTGAAAACGGCCCCTCCCCCGCCCACCCGCTGTGGGAAAGGCTCTTTGCATTGCCTTCTCCACCTCTTTCCACGGACGTGGATTTGTCAGCTTTTTCCTTTGGTTCATCCTCAAGATCAGAGTCTGAAACAGAATTTTCCTAAACCACTGAGGATCGCCGAGTCACCCAGAAACAGCAGGTTCCTTGCTCATCAAGGACTCAGTGCTGGTGGAGAAGCGGACAATCTCCGTTTCGGTCTGGGCCCTGAGGAGGAACAGAGCTTTTCAAGGAAGGCGGAGCGTGTTTAGGTCTCACAGCTCACTCCCTTCCTCTGTCTGGTGCCCTGCAGGGCTTTCAAGTGCAAGTAGCACCAAACTCCTTGTGGGCAGGAGCCAGGTCTGGCGCAGGCGGGCCGGTGGAAGGGCAGCCTCGGGTCCCTTCCAGCCGCTTCTGAATCCGCTGCATCTGTGTCTCCCCCGTAGGCGGGTCGCTGACCAAGCTGGCCTACTACTCCACCGTGCAGCACAAAGTTGCCAAAGTGCGGTCCTTCGACCACTCAGACAAGGTGAGCCTCCTGGGAGGACCCCGGGCAGGCCCTGGAAGCTTCTAGTGCCGATGCCCCTCCCTCCATGCTCCCAGCTTAGTTCCCCTTCCATCCCAGGCCTGGCAAGAGCACCCCCGCCTGCTCGTGCCTCCCACCCCCCGAGTGTCCCACCTGCGTCGGCATCGACCCCCCCGGACTGCGGGGCGGGCGGACGTCGTCGGCGCTGCTAAGGGTGCTCACGGGCTGCACCTCAGCGTCGCCCCCTCCCCGAGGCAGTGCACACACGCGGGTTCCCCAACCTCACCCCCAGGACGCAGGGCAGGACCACGAGCCGCCCTACGAGATCTCCGTCCAGGAGGAGGTTACCGCCAGGCTGCACTTTGTCAAGTTCGAGAACACCTACATAGAAGCCTGCCTGGACTTCATCAAAGACCACCTGGTCAACACCGAGACCAAGGTCATCCAGGCGACGGGGGGCGGGGCGTACAAGTTCAAAGACCTCATCGAAGAGAAGCTGCAGCTGAAGTGAGTGGGGACCTCGGGGCGGGGAGGGGGAGCTCGGGGGCCGCTTGGCCTCCGCTCACGGGGTCAGGCCCTGACGTGGCGGCCGCAGTGGCCCATCTCTTGCACCAGCCCGTTCGCCCGGCTCTGGGGGTTCCTAAGACCTCAGGACCCAGTGAGGCTCCGGGTGGCTGGTGGGTGGCCACGGGCCTGAGGCCAAGCTCTGGGCCGGCTGCGGTGGGATTCAGGTGGCCGAAACTCAGGAAGGCTCGGGGGACTGAAGGTGGTGGGTGGGGAGAGGCGAGGGCTGAAAGGAAAGGAACGGAGCCCCGAGACCAAGTCGGCCCCGTTCCCGCGGTGACGCGGTGCTCGCCGTCCCGCTGGGCGGAGGGTCCCGGGGCCGCGGCCCTGCCACGGGGGCGGGAAGGCCGGGGCCATTCGTGCCGTGGCCCGTGCTGGTGCCAGTGGCTGGGCTGCTCCCTGGCAGGGTTGACAAGGAGGACGTGATGACCTGCTTGATCAAGGGCTGCAACTTCGTGCTGAAGAACATCCCGCACGAGGCCTTCGTGTACCAGAAGGGCTCCAACCCCGAGTTCCGGTTTCAGACCAACCACCCCAGCGTTTTCCCGTACCTCCTAGTCAGCATCGGCTCTGGGGTGTCTATCGTGAAGGTGGGGCCTGGCTCGTGGGAGAGGACGGGCCTCCGCAGCGCTTTGTTGACCGCTGGCCGCGTGTCGGAGCCGTGCGGGGCCCTAGCACGCGGGCACGGGGAGGCGGACACCGACCCAGGCCTGCCTCTGGCGCTCGCGGGCGCGAGGCCGCACGCGGAGTGCCTGGCGCAGGCGGTCCGCGGGGAGGTGGGCCCCCTACTTCCAGCGCGAGCACCTGCCGAGCCCACCCAGACTCGGCCTTCAAGAGCGCCGCCGCCCAGGGCGGGGGACGCACCCCTGAGCCACCGCGTACCCCGGACCTGCTGGGCAGTGGCTGGGGGCCCCCTTGCTGACGCACCTGCCCCCGTTTCGCTCCAGGTGGAGACAGAGGACAGGTTCGAGTGGATCGGCGGCAGCTCCATCGGGGGCGGCACCTTCTGGGGGCTTGGGGCTCTGCTCACCAAAACGAAGGTATTTGGGGCAGCTCTAGGAGGGTGCTCCTGGCTCCACGGAACAGCCTGTCTCCTGGTCCCCTCAGGAAAGGGTTGGCGGCTGTGGGGTCGGAGGCTTGTGCTTGGCTGGGATTGTTGTGAAAGTGGCTCTTCCCTGTACCTCGTCCTGCTTCCCGAGTCTCCGAAGGGTGGGCGTCCAAGTGGCCAGAGTGCCACCCAGCTGGGTGGTCCACAGAGGCTGCCCGTCTCCACACCTCTGGGACGTGACAGGAGAGGGCCTTCCCTACCCAGCGCGGCGGCCGGCCTCCTTCCATGGGCTCGTCCAGGGCCGTGGGCTCCGCCAGCTTGCAGCTCCTCAGGCGCTGCCGTCTGCTCTGTCCCCGCAGAAGTTTGACGAGCTGCTGCATCTGGCTTCCAGAGGCCAGCACACGAACGTGGACATGCTGGTGCAGGACATCTACGGAGGGGCCCACCAGACCCTGGGGCTGAGCGGCAACCTCATCGCGAGCAGCTTCGGGAAGTCGGCCACCGCGGACACAGGTACCGGCCTCTCGCCCGCTCTCCCTCTCGGAGGCGCGTGGCGCCCACCTGGCCGCTTGCCCAGCGCGCTGCTTCCGTCCCCCCAGAGTTCTCCAAGGAGGACATGGCCAAGAGCCTGCTGCACATGATCAGCAATGACATCGGGCAGCTCGCCTGCCTGTACGCCAAGCTCCACTGCTTGGACCGGGTGTACTTCGGCGGCTTTTTCATCCGCGGCCACCCCGTCACCATGCGCACCATCACCTACAGCATCAACTTCTTCTCCAAGGTAACGGGCCGCCGCGTCCTTCCTCTGCTCTGCCCGCCCCTGGCCTGGCCCCGTGTCTCCAAACTCGCAGGCCTGAGGGGGGACGGGAGCAAGGCGGGACCCAGCTGAGCGCCCCCAAGCCCCTGCCCCCAGCCCCTTCCCACCCACTGGCTCCAGGCATCCTGCGCTTGGGGCGCCGTGGCCAGCCCTGAGTTTGGCGCGTTGCCGGGGGTGGGGTCTAGGGACCGCCTCCCACTGTCCGCCGGCTCCAGGTGAGCTTCTAGGTGTCGGGCACGGCGTGCAGGGGTGTGGCCCCCAGCAAGCGTGGGGAGCTGGGTGGGTTTCCGTTCTGTGGAAGAAGTTACTCACCCCGTGAACCGGGGCTCCCCACGCCCCGGGCCGCGGACCGGTACAGGTCTGCAGCCTGTTAGGAAGCAGCCCGCTGCCCGTGGCGCGCATGACCGCCCGAACCATCACGCCCCCCGCCCCCCACCCCACGCCCGTCCATGGAAACGTCGTCTTCCGTGAAACCGGTCCCTGGTGCCAAAAACGCTGGGGGCCGCTGCTCTAAACGATGGGCCCTTGAATTCCGCGCGTGTGTACAGCCCCGTGGACAAGAGCCGAGTTGGGAGGGAGGCCACCTGTGTCGGGTGGACTTGCAGCCTTGGGCTGAGTGGCGCTTCAGGGGCGTCTCCGTGGCAGGGGGAGGTCCAGGCGCTGTTCTTGAGGCACGAAGGCTACCTGGGCGCCATAGGAGCGTTTCTTAAAGGAGCCGAGCAAGACAGTGAGTACAGCGTGGCCTGTGTTGGGCGGCGGCATCGGGAGGCCGGGAGGCCCTGGGGAGTGACCGGAGTGGCTGCTCGTGTTAAGCGACGGCCGAGGGCTGTGGGTGGACATGGTGTCTTCGTGGGCCCTCCCCGGCAGTGGCAGGAGCCTTTGCTGTGATTCTCCTGAGGGGCCGGTGGAAACCGACTCGCGTGGGTGCCATGTAATCAACCCACGGGTCCTTGTGAGTGACGGGGGCTCCGTGCAGGGGCTGCGCACATGGCCTCGCCTCCGAAGGCCTCGGCCCCCCGGCTCCTCCCGGCTGTCTGCCCAGCTGCCGCTTCAGATACGCATCCGTTCTGTCCTCTTTGAAGGACACGCGAAGGCAACGCAGGCGTGATTCTGCCCGAGGAAGCACAGGGCAGACTGCTTGGGGGTCGGCGCCAATCAGAGCAGCCCAGGCAGACCTTCACTGCGTCCCTAAGTCCAGCTTCTTACTCGAGATAAACCGCGGATACCTTTCGGAAGCTACCGCTCAGCTCGAGAGGTCTCCGCGCCAGTAAGAAATAACACAACAGGACAACGCCCCCGGCTCGCCTGGCGCAGGGAGGCCTTCGGCAGCTGGTCCTCACAGAGGCAGTCCGGCCGCCCAAGGTTTGCCGAGCCGCTCGGCCCTCGGTCGACGCCGGGTCTCTTGTCCCGCAGACCCCAACCAGTACAGCTGGGAGGAGAACTACGCCGGCAGCTCTGGGCTCATGAGCTCCTCGCCCGAGCTCTGCCCGACGCAGCGCGCGAGGAGCGGCGCCGTGAGTACGGGCTCGGGGGCCCCTGGGTCCCACACGCGCCGCCTCCGCTGGGGCCTCCTGCCGGTCCCCGGAGGGCCCCCGTGCTGCCGTGGCCGGGCTCGAAGGCGCCTCCTCCCGCTGCAGGCCGATCAGGAACCACAGACTCGGGGGCCGGGGAGAGACGTTTGCAGGCTGCAGCTGGCTGTCCTTGTTCCTCCCGTAGCGTCTCACCTTCTTGGGGTGTTCAGCCAGAGCCCTCGGGGCCACGCAGTCCCCGCCTTGTTTGCAGGGAGAATATAAAGTTTTGGGAGCACAGGGGGTCTTTCCTAGGGCTCTGGGACCGTTCACAGCAGAATCGGGTTAGAACTATGGGTCGCGGGCACCAGCCTGGGCCCCTTCTCTTAGACCACGTTCTCTGCCTGATGGTTTCAAGGCGGTACCGAGCGTGCAGAGTCTGCAAGTTTCCTCAGGCGATCCCACCCTTTCCTCCGTCGCCCCTTGGGGTGAGGCCCACCATGTCTGGATGGGGGCTCCCCAGGCCGGCCGAGCCGGTGTGGAGAGGGTCTCCCAGCCAGGACGGGATGGTACCGCCGTGGCCCCGTCCTGGCCCAGATCATCGCTGGATGGGCTGTCGCCGGCTTATTGACATCACGTCCCTGGTAACCCCGGGGGTGGCTTATCAGAATCGCACGCGGGGCTGGAGGACGGGCCCAGGCCTGCAGCTGCCTGGCCTGGCCTGGCCTGACCACACAGGTCGGGGACGCCACCTCCAGGACAGGTCGCTGGCCGTTTGGAGGGAAAGTTGCTTTTCGGTCGTAGACGCAGATCCTCTTGTAAATCGGTGTAAACGTGGCAAGAACGTGCCTCGTCTGCCTCTCACTTCCTGGGGAGGGTCCCCCGCGTGTGGCACCCCCAGTTCCCGCAGCTCCGCACCGCATCCTTCGCAGCCAGCCGTGCGGGGGTAGCTGGGCCCTTCCCAAAGGCAGGAGCCGGGGGCAGGGTTGCTAAGGCCCAGGCCCGCTGTGACGGGTGTGCAGAGAAAGGCCTTAACGTCTCTGACCTGTCGAAGGGCGACGTGGATGCCGGCCACACGGACGGCAAAGTGAAATGGGTGGGCGGGCCGGAAACCTTTCACCCAGCTCTGACGTGCAACACGGCCCCTCTGAGTGACAGCTTGGGCACCCCACGCGCCTGTCGTGCTGGGGTGGCCCTGCGAGTGGGCGTGGGGATCCCCAGGGGCAGGGGACCAGGCCGTTTCTCTGGGTGTCCACAGCCAAGGCCAGGCCGAGCTCAGGTCTGAGCTCCCACTCATCGGGGGGCAGGGCAGCCCCTGCAGGCCCGCCGGGCAGGAGGCAGCCTTTGCCACCTTTGACCCCCGGGGAGACACACCGGCTCCTTCCCTGCTGAACGTGCGGTCACATGGCGTGTCCCCGAAGCCCATCTCTCCCTCGTGGGGCGGATCTTACCCAGACCACCCCTGGTCCGAGCACACCTGCCGCCTCACCCTGCTAGTGGGCCAGTCAGCAACACAGGGCCGGGTCTCAGGTGGGCAGCTCCCTGGAGGGTGAGGGGCAGGAGGGGTCCCTGGAGGACGAGCCCTGAGCTCACTCGCTTGTCGCGTCTCTGGAGCAGCTGCCTGACAGTTCTCAGCCGAGAACGGGGCCAGGCACACAGGACCCTTCGTTGGAAAGACACTGGCGTGGGCATCGAACGTCCCCGCCTTGCTGAGAGTGGCAGGGGCAGTGGGTCTGGATGCGGGGCGTGGGGGAAGGGGAAGTGTGTCCTCGCCTGGGAACCGACCCTGGGCAGGAGCCACAGGACAGAGCCCAGCGGGCAGGGAGGGAGGAGCAGGAAGGCGGTCGCTGTGCGTGGGTTCAGAGCACGGGGCGTGGCAGGAAGACAGGGAGGGCGTGAGCGGACCCAGGGTCGGGGCGTCGGGCTCAGGCCCCCGGACAAGTGGGGGCCTCTCCCGGGCTGAGAGGGGCGTGAGAGGCGGGCAGGGCCCAGGGCCGGGGAGGAACCGGGCTCTCGGTTAGCCGCGCACGGCAGCTTCCCTTCGTGCAGAGAAGCCGGTTCCAAGACCTGTAGGGGGGGGTTTCGGTCTTTCAGAAAAGACACGGCTGACGTGCCCGCCTGCTTCTCGTCCTTCCAGTTCGACTTGCTGGAAATGGACCGTCTGGAGAGGCCGCTCGTCAACCTGCCTCTCCTTCTGGACCCGTCCTCCTATGTGCCTGACACGGTCGACCTCACGGACGACGCGCTGGCCCGGAAGTACTGGCTCACGTGCTTTGAGGAGGCCCTGGACGGGGTGAGGGCCTGGGCCGGGGCTGGACACCCCCAGGAAGAAGACACCCTTCCATCCAGGAGTTTGGCTGTGGGCCTCTGAGGTCCTGGCGGTCTCTGACCGTCTCAGGTTCCCAAGGGGCGGTGAGAGGCGGGACGGAGGAGAACAGGGGTTTCCAGGAACCTTTTATTTGAGGTGGAACTCATAGTTCCCCGGCGGGAGCCTGACTGAGTAGTTTGTCAGGACGTGGCGTCGGCGCTCTCTGCGTCCTCATCAGCTCGCAAGTGGCTTCCCCGGCTACCGTGTTTCTTTAAAAAGCAAGCGGTTCGCACAGGGCTCGGGGGCAGCAGTGGCTGGCCTCCGGCTCCGGGCTCAGGGGGGTCAAGGCCACGGGAGCCTCCTGGGAACACCCATTCCTCCACGACGCCCCTCAGAGAGGCCCGCGGGGTCTGTCTTCAGAGCGAGGGGTCCCACCCTGCTCTGGAGCCTGCACAGACGTGGAGGATGGCCCAGACCCACCAGTTCCCTCAGCAGAGCAGGAGCTGGTGTCCAGTGGGCCCTGGGGCTGGTATCGGAGGACACGGGTATGAGCTTTGGGTCAGGGCTGGTGGCAACCCCGTTCCCACCTGGCAAGGGATGGCCCCAGTGGCTGCCACCAATGCCTGCCGTCCACGGGCTGGAGGCTGCCCTGAGCACTGCTGGCCGCCCCGTCCTTGGTAGGTCGTGAAACGCGCCGTGGCAAGCCAGCCAGGCTCTGTGGACGCAGCCGAGAGGGCCGAGAAGTTCCGCCAGAAGTACTGGAACAAGCTGCAGACGCTGCGGCACCAGCCCTTGTGAGTGGCCCGCCTGCTTGCCCTGGGCCAGAGCCCCGAGAGGCGGCCTGTACTGGGACGCGCGCTCACACCCGACGGCCGAGTCCCTCGAAGTTTCCCAGGAAGCTCTGTGCCCCTCCCCTGGCACACACTCGGGGACGCTCAGCACCCACCCCACTGGCCTCCTGGCTCCTCCTGTTGGCGCCTGGACGCCGCGAGGACGCCCCTGGGGCTGGAGGGCGCTATGGGCAGCCCACTCAGCCGCCCTCCGCCTGGCTCTGTCTTCAGCGCTTACGGGACCCTGACCGTGCGCAGCCTCCTGGACACGAGGGAGCACTGCTTGAACGAGTTCAACTTCCCGGACCCCTACTCCAAGGTGAGCGCCCCCTTCTCGTGGGTGGGCGCGTGCTTGCGGGGCCCGTGGGGAACGGGGTGTCAGTCCCGTCCTGTCCAGCGAGGGGGTGTGCTGGCAGTCCTGACCCCCGGCGCTGGCGACAGGCTGCCTCCTGGAGCCGCCCTGGTGAGGGTCCATCTCCCAGGAGCGCGGGGCCGCGGCCCCTCGGTCGGCAGCACCGGCTGAACAGCTGTGGACCGATGCCGGCACCGCTGTGACCTCGTCGGCAGCGTGTTCTGGGGGCTCTGACCAGCAGCCGGAGAGGGTGGCCGGGCGTGTGGCACTGAGGCCCCCTCGCCTCTTCCTGGCCTCCTGAGCTCAGCCTGGAAACTCAAGAGTTGGAGCCTGAGGATGTCTTGGCCACGAGCCATCCGGGGCCTGGCTGGTGGCCTGGAGGTGCCTCCCTGGGCTCTTTGACCAGGAAGCCGCGTGCCCTGGAGCCGTGGGCAGGGTCCAGAGCCAGCCGACCTCGGCTCCCTGCCACCTCCTCCCTCCCCTCGCACAGGAGCGTCTGGGGACAGCGGGGCTGGGTGCTGAGGATCCCACGGCCAGGGCAGCGGGCACCCGCGGGGGTGGGGGTCCTCCGCGCTCATCCGCGGCGCAGTCACATCTGAGCCTCTGCCCTCGGTGCACACTTCAAACCTGCACGGATATCAGCGTGCCCCCCACGCCTGCCCTCAGCCTGCGCTGTTCCGAGTCAGCGCTGCTTTTAACCTGGCGCCATCTGGGTTTGTTTGGTCTCCTGCAGTGACGTCACGTGGGAGTCTTCTGTCCCCTAGAGCAGGCTCACTGTTGGTGACGTTCTCCGCAGCGTCCTGGCATGGTGCCCTCCTCTCCCTGCTCTGCCGGGGGCCCGGGGGAGGCCAGACCACGTCTGCATTCGCGTCTTCCCGCAGGTGAAGCAGAAAGACAACGGTGTGGCGTTGAAGTGTTTCCAGAGGGTCATCCACTCTCTGGACGCCCTGGGCTGGGAGGAGAGGCAGCTGGCCCTGGTGAAAGGGCTCCTGGCGGGCAACGTCTTCGACTGGGGAGCGAAAGCCGTCTCTGAGTAGGTGCCCGCTGTCCTCACAGCCCCCGCGGGCCCGTCCCCTCCCCTCCTCCTTCCAGCTCGGCCTCAGAGCCACAGCCCCTGGGCCCGAACTGACGCCTAGGCCCCACGTGGCTCCAGCAGTCCCAGCCTCGGCCGGCCCAGCCTGGCCCTCGAGGAGGTGGCAGCGGGAGGGCACCGGGGGTTCTCGGGGGATGGGGTGCTGCTCGGGCCTTGCTGGGCACGTGTGGCCTCGGAAACGGATGGGACAGGTGCTGGGACCCAGCCTCCCTGCCCGCACGCAAGAGCAGGCGCGTGGAGGGCTGCAGGTGTGGGTGTTTTCAGTGTGAAACTCCACGTCCACCGTGACCGTGTGGAAGGGGCTTAGACAGTACTGGGTGTTTGGAGTAGACAGGTGCCTCGTGAAGTTCAGCGGTGGGCACGCGTCTCCCCGGCCCCCCAAGGGTCCTGTCTGGTGCCTTCCCCGGGGCTCCCGTGCAGGGGCCTTGCTGGGTCACCCCACGTGCGCTTTCGGACCCGGGCACGTGGGACAGCCGCCGCCCCCTCCCCGCCCTCGGCACTGGCTGCCCCCTGGGCGGCACGTTGGGGCGAGGCTGGTGGCCGGTGCTCCCCGGGGGCCTGGCCTGTGGCTGCAGGCACGGAGGCTTCCCTGCGCCACCTCCCCCGTCCTCGAGCTGACGCGGCACCAGTGACGGCTGACAGTGCGCTCGTCCAGCTCAGGAGGGGCTTCGCGGCCCACGGGAGCGACGGAGGCCACGGTCCGGGGCTTTGCTGACTTTGTTTTCTCCTCCCCTGTGCAGTGTCCTTGAATCTGACCCCCAGTTTGGGTTTGAGGAGGCAAAGAGGAAGCTGCAAGGTAGGGGCGCCCAGGGCTCTCCTCCAGTGCCAGGACTCGGGCCGGTGGGGGGAAGTAGCGAGGCGGCCGCGTGTCCCCGCTGAGCTGGGGGGAGGTGAGGACCGGCTCCCCGGAGAGGCCAGCGGGCGGGTGACCTCGTCTCTTGTGTCCCACAGAGCGGCCCTGGCTTGTGGACTCCTACAGCAAGTGGCTTCAGAGACTGAAGGTACATGGAGCTGTCCCCCCTCTGTCCTGTGCCCTCCCTAGGGCCCCGGGCGGGGTTCATGGGCGGGGAGGTGGCGCGGGCGACAGGCATGGAGCTGCCTGGGGTGGGGAGCAGGCACGCGGTGCACCGAGGGCCCCCAGGAGCGTCCCCCTCAGCCCCCCGCCCCGAGCTACCAGTACGAGCCGACTTCCCTGCCCCAAGCCTGGCTTCCGCGGGACAGTGATGAGGTCGCTGCCCTCAGGTCACAGGTCCTTCGGGCTAGCGGTTCTGGAAGAGGCCGGGGCTGCCCCTGGGCCCCCAGGGCCTGCAGGGCCCGGCATCCCTGGCCCGGCCGCGGGGAGCGGAGCGTGGAGGTGTCTGGAACGCTTGGACGCGCCTGTTCCCAACTGAACGTCCTGGTTTTGTCTTACAGGGGCCCCCTCACAAATGTGCCTTAATTTTCGCAGATAACAGTGGAGTAGACGTCATTTTGGGAGTCTTCCCCTTTGTCAGGGAGCTTCTCTCTAGAGGGACGGAGGTGAGTGCGGAGGGCCGCGTGGCGGGCCCCTTGCCCAGCCCCTGTGCCCGGTGGGGTTGGCGGCGCCCTGGGCCCCTCCGTGTGCAGGTAGGTGCCGGGTAGGCAGTGGCACGGCAGGAGCAGAGGAGGAGGCCTGGCCGGTCACGTCCTGGGCCTTAGGTCAGCCCGACCGTGGGGCCCCGGGGCCGTCTCCCTCCTGCCCCAAGAGCCGGCCCAGCTGCGAGAGGTCGCCGGAGGCCGCGCCCCTCCGCCGGCAGCCCCGGGCGGGTGGGCGGGCGGGCGGGCGAGCCCAGGCTGGCTCAGTGCTGCCGGCGGCCGAGGTCCCTAAAGAGCTCGGGCGTCCCGCCGCAGGTCATCCTGGCGTGCAACTCGGGACCCGCCTTGAACGACGTGACCTACAGCGAGTCCCTCATCGTGGCCGAGCGCATCGCGGCCATGGACGCCGTCGTCCGGTAAGCGGGGCGGGAGGCTGGGGCCCGGCGCGGAGAGGCGGGGGCGCGGTGGGGCAGCTTCCTTGGCCGCCGCCTCACGGGTGCCAACCTCTGTGCCTGGCAGCGCGGCACTCAGAGGAGGGAGGCTGCTGCTCGTGCAGACTGGCTCCAGCTCCCCGTGTCTCGACCTCAGGTACGTGGCCCTCTGCCCCCGGGTCCCCGTGGTCCCCTGCGGAAGTCAGCTGTGCCAGCCGCAGCCCTGGGCAGCGTCCAGGCACCTCTTCCCTCGGGCACCTGGCCGAGGGTGCGCTCAGGACCCCGGGAGGAAGGAGCGGGGGGGCAGCGTCCGCACCTTGAATAATTGCCCTCAGATAATCAGTTCACCACTGTAGTGCTTTCCACCCTGGGGCTTCTAGAAGCTGGAGCGGCCCGTGTAAAGGGGGGGGCACATCTGGGCTCCGGGACCGCTAGCCCCTCAGTCAGTTCCCGTGCCGATTCTCCAGTGTTGACTTAATCCCCTTCCGGGTCCCCCGTTAACCAACAAGGAGGGACAATAGAAACCTATGAAAAGGACTCAGATTCCTTAAAGTTCAAGATACAGAAGTATCATTAAGGCCCAGTTTTCAGAACCGGCTTCCTTGTGGTAACGGGAGGGCCGCCGCCGGGCTGGCTGTCTGGGGAGCGGGCTGAAACCAGGGCCCACGTAGCTGGGGGGCCGAGGGTCGGGGGTGTCCGGCGTTCCCGCCACTCGCCGCCCTTGGCGGGAGGCAGGGTGTGGCGTCTGCCCCGGGTGCGGCTCAGTGCGGGGCGCCAGGCCCCCCGCCTGCACCCTTCTCACTGCCCCCTTCCTCCCCGAAGCCGCCTGGACGAGGGGCTGGCCGTGCTGGTGCGCGAGCGCGGCGCCGACCTGGTGGTCATCGAGGGCATGGGCCGCGCCGTCCACACCAACTACCACGCGGCCCTGCGCTGCGAGAGCCTCAAGCTGGCCGTCATCAAGAACTCGTGGCTGGCCGAGCGGCTGGGCGGCCGGCTCTTCAGCGTCATCTTCAAGTACGAGGTCCCGGCCGAGTGAGGCGCCAGCGCGGCCGGGCTGCTCTGCCCGTCGCGTCAGGAACGTATCTCGGCCGCAACGGGGACCCGCGTGCAAATCAGAATATTTATATTGTGCTTCTGCGAGAGAGCCGGCCGCGCCCAGCTGTGGGCTCGGCGCTCGTGGCCTCGGGCTTGGCGTTTCTTCATTGCTGACGTGTTCGTGGTGGGGAGACACGACTTTTGTCCCGTGAGACGTTCTTATTGGAATATATTTAACTGTTAAATAATCTTTTATATATATATACATATATACATATATATATATATATAAATATAAATATATACGTATCCGCCTCTGACAGGACGCTGAGGTCAGGGCACAGCAAATAGTTTCCAGAGTGAGAACAGCGTCTCTGCCTTCGCTGTTTGGTGTGAGGGTGGGCAGCCCCCCCCCCCCCCGGGGCCCTGCCCACCCCTCCCCCCGGCGGGCCCAGCAGTGGGGTCTCTCCCTAGGTTATCTCTAGAACTCTTAGGCCCGCCTCGGCCCGTGGGCCGTGGCCGCTGCCCTGTCACGTGGCCCCCAGCATCTCTCCCCAGCATGTCTATCTGGAGAAGGCCTCCCCCTGCGCCCCCGCCCCGCCCGGCCCCGCTGCACACGGGAAGGACAGACAGGCTTTGAGCAGCACTCCTGACTCAGGAGCTGCTGAGAGGAGGCCACGGGCTTCGAGGGCCCTTGAGGACTTTCAGGGGCTTGGTGGCTGGTCCACTCTCTTGCTCAGAACACCTCAGACCACGTGGGTTCTGTCGCCACGGCCTTGAGCCCACGCCCAGAGCCCTGCCTAACGGCAGGCGGGTGGGGGGCTCGCTGGGCCGGGTGCTGGAGGTGCTGCGAGATGGCGGGGGCTCCTGGCCCGCTGGACCCATCCTTCGGGGTGCAGACCTGAGCCTCGACGCCACGTTGCAGCAGGAGAACTGGCCACGGAGCCACGAGGCCGCCTGTGTGTGCCATCGGTCTCAGGAACGGAGAGCTGTGCGGGGGCCCTGCTGCCGTGGCCCCGGGCCCTGTGCACTGAGGAAGCCCCACTGCCCGGCGCCCAGTGACGTGAGCACGGGCAGGATGAGGAAGGCTGGTGGGGCCGCCCCTGCGGGGGCCTGAGCCCCGCCCTTGCCCGAGACCCCGTCGCACTTGCCCTGCTGGGCCAGGGAAACAGGGTCCCTGCACTCGCTTCCGGGAGCCTGAGCTCCGTGGTCTGGGACCTGCACTGAACCTCAGCCCCCCTGGGTGACCCACGTGCTGCCCCCCACTCCTAGATGGACGGACCTCAAAGCACTTGCTCTGTCGGCAGAGAGGGCCCTGGCCTTCCTGTGAGCAGCCGCCAGGGGGAGCAGGGGGCACGGCCGTCTAGAGGGCCCAGGCCAGGCCTGTCCAGTGGGTGGTCCCTGTGGTCCCCTTTCCACGAAGGCTCACCCGCCTTGACCCGCAACATAGCCCCTCACTTACCCCCCCCTCGGCCTGCACCCGCGCACGGCTCAGTTTTCTGTGCTCGCCTCTAGGAGGCCTGGCCTGGCCAATCTTCTACCCAGGCCACCCTCTGTCCTCCCGTCCCTGGTGGCAGAGCAGTGTCGTCCTAGCTGGTCTGGGGCTCCCTGTGCAGGGCATGCCCTGCCCGGACGCCCAGGAGGACTCCAGAGGTCCAATCAGAGCCCAGCTCGGCCCGTGTCATGACGCCTCGCTGGGCCTCCCTCCTGTCGGGCCCGGGCCCTCCCCTGAGGGTCGCTGGACGGAGTGGGGGGGGAGCCTGCGGTGGCCCCGCAGTGAGTAGGGCACCAAGGCTCTGAGCATCTGCCTTGCCCTCAGGTACCCCTCTTGCGATGCCTTGTCACTTTCTCAGCTGGGACAGAAAGGCTCCGGGCCTCCCAGCAGCTGAGGGCAGCCCCTGGCAGGTAACGGAACAAGAGGCAGCGTCCACCCGGGGCTGGAGAAGGGCTGACCCCCCACCCCATATCTTGTGAGCCCTGGCAGATTCCTCCCAGCCCCCCCCTCCGCTTCACTGCCCCCAAGATTCTAGGAGGCCAGATGCCCTGCTTTGGGGACCCCCCCCTTCCGGGGTTGGGCCACAGCTCCCCCAGGCTGAGCTCCCCCAGCCAGAGGAAGGAGGGCCTTCCCGGTTCCAAGGGGCCTGACGGGTCCTGGGAGGAAAGTGGCACTGGCGCAACTGCCCATCCCCCCCAGGCCCTTGCTGAGTTTGGGCAAGCGGCAGGCGTGGGTCCCTGGGGCCTATGAGGGACACAGCAAGAGACAGCCCCGCACAGAGCGCCTGTGCCCACCGTCCCCAGGGCCTCCGACCTCGGACGGTAGGGCTGATCCTGGTGCGGGGCCCGAGGCCTCCCCCAGCCGAGCCGTGGGTGGGCTGCCCCCAGCCCCCGCCTGTTGTACCGAGAGAGTCCACCCTTGGGGTGGCCTCTGACACCTCAGCTGGCTTCTGTGCAGGCCAGGTGCCCGGGTGGGGAGAGCAGACAGGCCTCCTTGTGACCCAGTCAGCCCCCCAGCTTCTCGAGGGAGGGGGCGGTCCTGGAACCGTGTGCACAGAGACTGCGGGAGCAGCTGCGCCACAGCTGGGGACCCCGTGGCCTGGGGTCCCTGCCAGCGCCAATGTCTGCCCCCGATAGGTGGGGCTGGGAGAGAGGGAGGGAAAAAGAACGGGTGTGTTCGGGGCTCGTGGCCCTGAGCCGGGGCGCAGTCCAGCCAAGCCGTCTGCGGGCAGAGGGCGGGGGGCATCTTCTGGGTTCCGGCCCAGCGACACCGGGTACGCGGCCGCAGAGGGAGCGGGCCGGCAGCCCACTCGGAGCAAGCGCAAGCGTGTTTATTGCAGTTGCGTTCAGGAGTTTACACGAGTCGACAACGTCCCGTACAGAGCAGAGTGTGTGCGGAGCCAGCCAGCAGTCGGGGCGGGAATGGCCGCGCTCCAGGTCGCTCTGGGCTCCTCGCGTGGCAGGGCCCGGCGGACGCGCGCCCGCACATGCCCCGCAGCTGAAACCAGGGGAAGGGGGAAAAGGACACGGCACCATTTTCTTATCGTAGAAGCTTTGCCTCTAAAAATTTAAGTATCTCTCTACGTGTACGCGGATCTTAAAAGGTCGTGAAAACCCTACCCTGCCCCAGGCCGGGCTCCTTCCTCCCAGGAGGAGGGGCAGGGCCGAGGGGCACAGCTGCACCGGACCGGCGGGCAGCCTGGGGGGCGGCAGCTCCGCATCCCGAGCAAACGCTGGCCCCGCCGAGCCCTGGGCTGCAGGGAGGGCTGTTCAGAGTCTCAGCAGGAGGCCAGTGGCAGCAGCACCCGACAGCTGGTTGGTGGCGCCCTTGGCGGGGGCCGGCGCATCCCCACAGCCCTCCTGGCCCGCGCAGCAGGCGCCCTCAGGGCTGCCCCGCTCCTCCTCCGGGGGGCCCCTCGGGCCCTGCAGCCGCCGCAGCCGCTCCTGGGCCCGGCGGGCCCGGCCGGCGATGGCGCGCACACGGCTCTGGCTGCGGGAGGAGGGGCGCCGCGGGAAGCCCGGGCCCCCCGCCGGCCCCTCCCCAGCCGGGCCCCCGCCGCTGGGCAGTGCGATGCCCCCAGCCTGCTGGAAGCCCGTGAGCCTGCGCAGCTGCTCCGTCAGGGCGTCCGGCCGCGCCCCCCGCCCTGCCGGCCTCCCCCCGGCCAGGCCCAGGCCGCGGCGCAGGCTCCCCACGCGGGGGGCAAAGTCGTCCGCGGTCAGGTCCCCTAGGCTCTTGGACTTGGCAGCCACAGTGCAGTCCGGGAGGCCCCCCAGGGGGTGGCGGGCCCAGGGTGGCCAGGGGGCCAGGGGGCGGGGCTGCAGCTCGTCAGGCCCCACAGGCAGCTGGCCGGCAGCCTGCAGGTTGGGGTTGGACTTGCTCTTGGTCACAGCGGGCAGGTCCAGGCGGGCGGCCGAGGCCGAGCAGGGCCACAGGGGCAGGCGTCCCGCCGGGGCCCCTGGGAGGCTCTCAAGTCCCAAGCCCAGGCCCTGCAGGGAGAGGTCGATGACCGTATCACCGGACGACAGGCTGGAGGACGAGGACACGCTGCCACCGTGGCTGCCTGGCTCCAGCGGCTGCCATAGCTGGTCACCGCCAGTGGCATCCAAGGCCACGACGGGGCGGGGCCCGGCCAGGGGCCACCGTCCACCCAGGGACTCCGAGGGGAACTGCCCCTCGCTCTTGGCCCTTCTGGGCACGTGGCCCAGAGCCCGGGGGTGGCCCCTGCCGTCCGTCTGGCTACCGGGGGCCCCCTTGCCGGCCCCAGCAGGGCCCCCGCCGTGGCACGCCCGCTGCCTGCTTTCGGGGGCTGGCTCAGTGTTCCCTTGGATCCCGGTCCCGAGCTGGAGGGGCCCGGAAGGTCCCAGAGTCGCCCCTGGGGGGCTCGCCGAGCTGGTGCCGGGCCCTGCAGAGCACTGGGGCCCTCCAGGAGCGTGGCTGTGGGAGACGGCCCCCGGCGGCGGGGGGCCAGGACCCCGGGCTGGCTCCTCGGCAATGGTTCCCAGGCTGCACAGGGAGGAGGAGGGGTGGGCGTCTGTGGGGAGAGGGAGAGGCCGGTGTCGGGCGTGCGGGATTCCAAGGCCACAGGATCCCCGTGCTCAGGCCCCTCCGCGTGCTCACAGCCGCCCCCACCCTGCCCTCCGGCTCCGCTGCTGCTGGCGGGAGGGATGGGCCTGGAGCACAGGCGGGGTCCTCCTGGGGCCGGGGCAGCGCAGGGCCCTCGGCGGCCGGGCCCCGTTACCTGGCACTCGGCTGCACTCAGTCCCTGACTAGGAAGGCAGCGTGGGGACAGAAAGGAGAAGAGGGTGGTCAGCGCCGGGGTGGGGCTGGCCGTGGACAGACGAACGTTAAGGCTGGGCGGGTACAGAGGGGGGCGGGAGGGTGGCCCAGCTTCCAGCACGCCCTCCCCAGGCTGGGACGGCTCCCCGTGACCAGGGGCCACAGGCAGTTCTGTCACGGCCAGCCCCGGGGCCGGGGTGGGGGCGTCCAGAGCAGAGCCGCTCATATGGGCGTCCCCAAGGCCAAGGGCCACGGTCAACCTGCTCCCCTCGCGCTTTGCAAACAGAGGCCTCTACGTCTAGACTCTGAGCCCCAGCCAGGAACCCAGGCCAGACTCCCCAGAGGACTGCGGGGCCGGCCAGGGGCCAGCGGGAGGCAGGAGGAGGGCCTGGAAGCTGCCCCCGGGCCCTGGCGGTCAGGCCAGGGAGTGGGGCTCGGCCCGGGCACTGGGGCTGGTCTCCAGAGGCCACCCTTTGGGCTGCAGGCCTCGGCAAGCGGACCCGGCTCGGACTCCCCAGTCCGCGGCCAGGGCTGCAATCGCTTTCCCAGCCCCTGGGGGGCATCGGGGGCCTGCGGGGCAAATCATGGTCAGACGGGGGGCTGGGGGCTGAGGGGCCCATGGGACCAGCCAGCGGAGCAAGGAAACGAAGGCACGGTGAACACACGGAGGCCACGGTTCTGGACACGGAAGCACAGCGGGGACGCCAGCCAGGCCATGCGGGGGCAGCGCGGGAGCCAGCACGGGTGCAGAGGAGCATCTGGGCTCACCGGTGGAGAGCACGGGGGACTTACTTCTAATCTCCTCCAGCTTTTGAATGAACAGGGCCTTCATCTCCCTCGGCAGGGCCCCCGCCTGCCTGCGGGCACCCTCGGGCCAGCGGGGGGCCCCCTCGGGGCCGCCCGGGCTGCTGGAGTCCGAGGACACGAAGCCGCGGCCGCCTGGCCCTGGCTGCCGGGACCCAGGGCCCTTGCGGGCCCCTCGGCTTCTCCCGAGGGCAGTGTGGGGCGCCCCCAGCGAGCCCGCCCAGGCGCGGGGCTGCTGGCTGATGGCCGCGTGCCTGCCCTCGGGCCCCGGGCTGGGCAGCCGCCCCGTCCGCAGGCCCTCGGCGTCCTCACCGGTGCAGGAGCCCACCACGCACTTCATGCAGGCGGTGGCCATCCCGGCAGGCCCGGGGCCCTCGGGAGCCTGCGGGGGCCGCGCCTGCACCGGGCTCCTCTCCACCGGTGCCTTACCTCGAGGGCTGCGGCTGCCCGGCTCCTCCGGGGCCAGGGCCTCGGGAGCCGGGCCAGGGCTGGAGCGTGCCGCATCGCTGGCCTCCCCCTCAGAGCCCACGCCCTGCGGGCCCAGGACCAGCTCCGGGAAGGCCGGGCGGCCTGGCTTCGGAGTCTTGGCTGGGGCGCTGGCCGTGCGCCGCAGGAGCCGCTGGCTAACGGAGGGCCGGGCCGGGGGCCGTCCAGCAGCATGACTGTCCAGGGAGCCGGGCTTTGGGCCTCGGAGGAACAGGCCTTTTAGGCCCAGAGCCTGCTTGACCTGCAAGAGAAGGAGATCCATAGCCGACGGCTGGGCACCAGGGGCCGGGGACCGCCCAGCCCCGTCCCGCTGTGCTCCGGAGGCCGTGGCCCGGGAGGGCCCGCTGCGGCCCGACGGGCCGGCTGGCTTGGGGCACCACTCAGGGCCGTGTGTAAGGAGGACGGTCTCCAGGGAGGCTCTACCAGGGGCGGCGGAGGCCGTGGCCTCAGCACAGCGTGGACGGCGCCTGCCTGCACCAGGGTGGAGGGAGTGGGCGCTGGCGGAGGGTCTGTGGCTCTCAGGGCGGGTGGCCAGGGAGGGCTGGAGCGGGGAGGCCCCCCAGGGTCTTCCAAGCAGAGACCTGGACCCCAGCCCCGTGCCCACGGCACTCTTTACCCCTCCAGCCCCCGGGGCCCCAGCTCTGGCGGGGCAGGCTGGCACGGCGCCCCAGGGTGGCCCTGGTGTGGAGAGCAAGACGGGGTATGAACCAGACAGAGCAGCACGGGTCACACTCACGCGGCCCCAGGCACCACAGCCAGCGAGGAAGCAAGCACAGCCAGGTGCGGCCCCGCGGCCGGCTCACCCGTGCTCCTGCCCGGCCCTCTCCCCTGGAGGTGCTGCCTCTTCCGGGAAGCCTTTCCAGATGCCTGCCAGGCAGTCCTTCCCAGACGGCCGGGCCCGGGACGCCCCTATGAGGCCTCTCCCCACACGCAGCCTCCCTGCCTGAGGAAGGCAGCCAGGGTCCCCGGGACCGGCTGGCACGTGCCTGGGTCAACACCGGAGAGGCTGGCAGCGCCCTCACATGCAGAGACCCTGGAGACAGCCACGGTCCCTGCGACACGGGGGCACATCCGGGCAGAGGCGTTAGCGGCCAGCGCTTGAATCAGCCGTCTGATTCAAGATCCCAAACCCAGAGCGATTTGGTCAAAGTTGGCTAGAAAGTCATTTAGAAGAAGGTCCAGAATTCAAGCTCGGAGCTCCTGGTCCCTGGGATCTACCCTGCCCCCACCCCACCCCCCTCCCCCTCCAGCACTGGGCATCGAAGCACAGACAGATCAGGGGGGCACACAGGCAGGCGGAGCACAGAGGGAAGGGCGGGGAGAGAGGGCGGGCACGGGTACTGGGAGGGCCGGGCTGGCAGCTAGAGGACCGGACACAGGGAGGGGTGGGGCAGGGCAGGGGGGTGGGGAGGGGCAGGAGTCGGAAAGGCCAAGGGCAGGAGGAGATGGGCCAGACCTCGGGGCGGACACACAGGAGGCCTGGCTGAAGTCCTGGACCTGCCTCGTAAATGCTGCTCTGTGCCTGAGGATGGCCCAGGGGACCCGGAACCACGTCCTGACCCATGTCACATGAGCTGACAGTCTCCCAAACGCTACCAGGAATTCACGGACGCTAACAGGGTGGCCTAAGCATGCAGGCGGGGGGCGGGCAGGCCACGCCGCCCCCGTGCTGGGGTACCTTCGAGCTCCTAACAGGGCCGTGCTTCTAAAAGTAGACTTTGGACATACAGAAGCCCACTGCAAGACCAAAGAGACAGAGTGAGGCCGTGAGACACCAACAGCGGGCGTGGAGCGCGGAGACGGGGACACAGGACCGACAGGGCGACCACGGACGCACACGGAGCTGGGAGGCCTGCGGGGCCGCCGTCGGTGGCACCCGGGGCCGAGGAACACGGCAGGAGAGAGATGGTTAGTACCGGAAGCCACGTGGACCCCCGTGTGTGCCTGACAGACCACCGCGTGCAGCCTTGCTAGGCCCCAACCTTAGAACCAGGGACCCCTGGGCTCTGCAGACTGGGGCAGTCGGAGTGAGACCCCGTCCCGGGGCAAATGTACTGGGAGCAGGTGAGGGACGGGGCAAGGCCAGGCAGAAGCCTTCGAGGGGGGACAGAGAACCAGGGGGCCCCGAGCAGTAGAAGGGGAGGCTCAGGAGAGACGAGAGGGGCCGGGGCTGCCCAGGAAGGGCCCCACAGCTTCCATAGGCTGCTGGCCACACTGGCCCCGGGACATAGAGGCGCGCCCGGGGGCCCCGGCCACGCATTTCGTGGGTGGAGACACAGGCCCACCAAGGTAACCACTAGGCCTCACGGCCCCAGTGACACGGATGGGGTGGGGGTGGGGCTGGGGCTGGGGCACCCCTTGCTAACAGCAAGTGACCTTGCAGGTGGCACTCACCTTACCACTGATGTCACTGACGGCCACGTGGACAAAGATGGAGGCCTCTTCCATCCCCTCCAGGTACACGTGCCGATAGCCTGCAACAGCCGGGGTCATGCTCACCACGGCTCCTACCCAGCCACGTCCCCCACACTCTACTTAAAGGTCCCAAAGCCCTGAATACAACCTGTGAGCCCGGTCCTGGGGACTCTACCGCCTCCAGGAAGCCTGCCGGGGTTGCTCTAGCCCGCAGAGCCATCATCTTCCGGGGGCCACGGGGCTCCGCGGCTGGTGCTCCCCTCCCCCACCCTGACCACAAAATGCCGTGGCCTCGAAACCTCCTCCTCCTCAGGTCCCTCAGTATCCCCAGGTCCACCCGTGGCAGGAGCCGACTCGCAGGAGGAAGCTGAGCCCCACCCTGTCCCGGCGCCCTCTGCTGGCCTGCGGGGGACGCGCTCGGGGGGCACCGGCCCAGGGCCCTGCCCTCCGCCACCCGCACGGGTCCCCGCCCACCTGGCATCATGCTGCTGAAGGCCAGCGTCCTTTGGCCTATGAAGTCACGCCCGATGGGGTCATGGTCCCAGACGAGGAAGCGCACCAGCGCTATCTCAGGCATGTGCACCGTGAACACCAGGGTCTCCTCCCACATGGGGTTGAATCCTGGAGGCCAGCGGGAGGAGGTGTCTGTCACCCTTGCCCCAGCCCCGCCTCTCAGGCCCGGCCCGGCCACGCCCTCACCGTTGTTGTCCACCACGCGCGTCTGCTCCTTGTTGCAGTCCACGGGGAGCCCGATGACCTCCACCTCCACGAAGGGGTCGATGATCTGGCGCACAGTGCAGGGTGGCACCGGGGCCCGGGCCGACGCCCGGGCCCTCCCCGGCCCCCCAGGCCCTCCCTCCTACCTCCCCTCGGTCCCCCAGCATGGAGTCCCGCGGCTTGGGGAGCTGCTGTCCACTG